>NC_086329.1:28752579-29352579 GCF_036172605.1 Pelobates fuscus | reverse complement strand
AGCGGACCAACCACTGTGTGTAACATACATGCTTTGAAGGTTCGAGTTAGATTGGGGAAATGCTCTGTAGTATACTGAGGCTAGACACATTTGTCAAAGGTATGTACGGCTTAGTGCAATTATTAGTGGGATTACTAGTCTCAAACTATGCTAGCCTGTAGGGTATAATATGGAGACATGCTGGTCTACAAGGTATATCTACTGAGGGCATTGTAAAAACTTTAGTCCCTCCAGGCACATGTCTGGGTTGCCAGCTAGTTAAGTAGCTCAGAGGGATGTTAGGGGTGCATACTAGGCAAAATCAGATTTACGGCATCTGCAGGAGAGAGTCCCAGCATTCGAATGTGTAGATCTCATGCTACAGTCCTCCGACCTGCGTGCACCTCCCGGTGGAGGGCTGATGCGTCGATGGTTTGACTGTTTCAGCCGATGCCCTGCTTGCGCAGGGGTGTCATAGCTGGAGAGGGTGTCTGACTGAGGGCCGCTGTGGTCATCACCGCGTGTGGTAGTTCAGTCTCTTGGGTAAGTGTTCTCAGGGGTGCTGTGGATGTGCAGCATGATTCAGCTTTGGGTCTCGAGTGGGTTCCCCACATGGTGGGAGCTGGTCTTACAGAGGTTGGTGAGGCTGCAAAGAGGTAGTCCCTGTTGGGGAGTAGGACTACTCACCGCTGGTCTTGGTCTGCGGTTTCGAGGTTTGTGTCGGGTCGTCCGCCTCCTCCCTCCCGCCATCCGGGCCTTGCCTTTGCCCCAGTCGGGAACTGCGGATCTCTGCCCGGGCTCCCTCTGCGTTGTTGCTGGTGGAGTCTCCACTTCTGTGCCCCCCTGGTGGTAGATTTTGGCCCAAAAGGCAGCAAACAGGCGATCCAGCCTTTCCTCGAGAGGGGGTAGTGGGGCGCTGTTCAGAGGGTTACACGTGGTGGCCGCCATGCTTGTCAGTGCTGTTCCCAGCGTGGGACAGTCACTGTTGTAGTGTTGCCGCTGTGTCTCAGGCTTTGGTTGCCGGGATATCCCTCACCGGCAGGGGGGGGGGAGGGAGTGTGCCGTGGAGACCTCCAGGTGTGTGGCTGCAGTCAGCGTAGGGATCAGCCGCCTCCCTCGCTTTTACTGAGTAGGCCTCTTGTAGGCCTCAGGTCTATCCCCGGGTAGAAGCCGCTGCTGTCGGTCGGGATACTTGGTGCTTGACTTCGCAGTCTTGGACTCCCTTCTTCAGGTCGCTAAGCTGTCAATTTGGTAGGTTTTTGCCCCGATTTTAGCTAATTGTGACCGTTTTTGCACGGAGCCCTTCTCATGGGCGACCGCTCAGCATGGCTGCTTGGCTCCGCCCCCTCAATTTATTTATTTTTTTTGTTAAATTCTCCAACTCAGTTATTTTTCAAATCCTGCTATTTTGACCTAAAATGTTATATACCCCATTTGTTCTCATTTTACAAAATAACTGTATGAACAATAATGTAGCCCCATGTAGCTAGAGCGCAGCTAGGCGGAAAAAGGCCTTGACAGGGGTTAGGAGGCGGGCTTAGGAGGAAGTAAGCAAGGATTGGAGTTATGGGTATTGGCTATTTAAATGGGCAGCCATTTTAGGTGAGTCATTCTAACTTTCTACCTGGTTGAGTCTGTCCCACCCACCCTCCCTATGTTTGTTATGTGTCAATTTATCCCGTTTCTTTCACAGCGGCGGGACGGGGAGCTGAAGGAGAGGAAATAGGCTCCCCAGGATGAACGTGAGGTGAAACAAACAAGTTGTGGTCATCGGTGGTTGATAGGTTTCAAGTCCTGGAGGTGTCTCAGAACCTGGTGGGGCAGGGGTATCCGGGTATACCCCTGCCGTGGTTAATGGATGGTTGGCACTGTTACAATTGGTGGATTGGAATAATGTTGGTGTATGTTATATGTATGTATATGTGTTATTTATATGGGGGTCATTGCCTTTTGTATGGTAGCAGAAGGAACAGGATGCGAGGGTCTGTGTCTGTGTGTTATTGGGTTAGGATATGGGTTTGGTTGTCCTGGATTCCGACTGCCCAAATGGCGACTATACACCTGTCAAGTGTTTATATGCACTTAAAGAGCTACCCAATGAGTGGCACCCCTGCCCATCTGGCACTCCACGCGTCCTGTAACTGAGATTTAGAAGCCTGGAGATCGGCGCTGGAGGCAGCGTTTGGGGTTAAACCGTTCAAAAATTGTTTAACCCTTTAACGTAGAGTGTGCCCAGAGGCCTTCTGGCATCATAGCTTAATGTAGGTGTGACCCTTTAAACCTTTGCCACAATTTGAGCAATGTTAAAATTAGGCTGTTTTTGTTAAAGTTGTCTTACCTCTCTGGTAAGGAATGTGTTAACCGCAGTCTATTAATTTTGTTACATTTCCACCTGCTGTATATGCGAGAAATTCATTAATGACCCTTATCACCTTATGGTGTAATCACTGACGCTCATATTTGTATATAGGATTGCAAGGGGTGGGGGGAGAGGAGAGTGAAGGGGCAGGGTGCCAGTCAGGCTGTGGTGTAGAGTTACTCGTGAAATGATTTGTAATTCTGGGTAATCACTTAGGACAAGCCATCTTCATTTCATCTATACATGACTGCAGGCCAAAGTCAATACTCGTAGTAGAGTAATGAGATGGAGCTAACGGAGGGCTTTTATTAATGCTCAGAGGAGCATATCGGATGCTGCCCGCCCCTCCCGTGGGGGGATAGGCTTCTTCCTAAAGCTGGACCGACAGGTCGTAGAAGAATAAGGGAGGGTGGGGAGCAATAGCATATTAGGTACAAGAAAAGTAAGAATGCAATGTTGTGCTTTTCTCTGTAGATTGCTGAATGTATCGGAGATCATTAAGAAAAATCTTCCTTTCATTTTTCCCCTGGTGTGAAATCCAAAAGCGTAAAAGAGAGAATGAGAAGGATCAACGTACAGAAAGAATGAAAATGGAACACAAAGCTCAATTAATGGAAAGCAAATTGCTAATTAATCAGATTTCTATTAAGGTGTACTCATATGCTGCAGAGCTGTAGAGGTCCAATAAGGAGCGAATTGATGCAATGCACTTTTTGAAGCTCTTACTTCATATAGGAACACCTCCATAAAATTCTGGATTTCGTCAGAGGGCCCCAGGAATAAAAATGTTTTGCAGGACTTTGTGTGTATTATGTTTAGAACCTTATAATGACCAAATCTGTTCTACTCTGTGCTCCCTTTTATTTCATGTCCATTTTAAAGAAACAGCCCACTGTAGTGGTTGTGCACTGCTACCACAAAAGTAGTCAAACTGTTCAAGAGTGTTTTGACTATTTACCTGGGGTCTGCTGGGTGCTTGCAACCACTTCTTCTGATGACACAGAGATACGCCCAGGGCCAACATCGGGGGTACAGGCAGTGCCCGTGTAGGCATGGGGCCCTGTGGCACTTATTGGTCCAGTTGGGGAGATAATTGTATCTCGCTGAAACGGACAGCATTGGCTAACAGCATCAGAGTAAGCTCTTTATTATAAGGGGCGGGAATATAACACATTATGTTGACGGGGCATGTTATGTAGACGGGGCAGGGATATAACATGTTATATTGCCGCTCTCCATCTCTCATACTGCATTGCCACGCAAGTTGGATTATATACATGAATGGTAGGACTGGCTTGGGGGTTGGGGTAAAGAATGGGGTAAATTTAATAGCTAGTTACTGTGGAGGGAAGCAGTTGGGTACCTGTATTTGTAAGTGTCTGTGTGTGTGTGTGTGTGTGTGTCTGGCTGTATGTCAGTTTGACATTGGGTGTTTGTGTCTCTGGCTGTGTGTCTGTTTTACAGTGGGTGTGTTTGTATGTCTGGCTGTGTGTGTATCTCTGGCTGTATGTCTGTTTGAGAGTGGGTGTATCTAACTATGTTTGTGTGATGTTGTGTATCTAGTTGTGTGTATCTAACTGTGTGTAAGTGTGTATATCTGGCTATGTGTCAGTATGACAAAGTGCATGAGTCTTTGGCTATGTGTGTGTGTGTTTGACAGTGTATAAGATTGTGTTTGACTATGTGTACATGTCCAACTGTGTGTCTGTTTGACGCTGTGTGTCTGACAACTGGAATTTGTGTGTGTTTTCTAACATGGTGTACCTGTGTATGTGGCACTTAGCAGACTATCTCAGCCAATGAGCTGGTCATGCACTACAGGACTTAGTCCAGTGGGGTTAACAGAATATCCTTGCTGGAGCTTCTGGCAATGGAGAGTCAGAGACAGCCACCTGTTAAATGGTTGTGACCACATACTCCAGCAAACTGTGGTTGTTATGATGATTGGAGTTTTCCTTTAATCTATCACTTTACAATATGCACTAAATTATCATGTGATCACCCCAGCTTTGCCCTTTTCATACCCTTTTAAGAGAGCAATGAGTGTTTGACCATAAACTACCAATACTCAATTATTTACTCAAACAGTACTCAGATTTTACCAGCTCGTCCTAGCAAAGTCCTGGTGTACTCTAGAGTCTCAACACTGAACTCAGCAGGGTCCACAGCTTTAATAGATGCCTGAGTTGATGAACCTCAGGTTTTGAACTCAAGCGTTATGATTGTAAAAGGCGATCTGGGGTACATTATAACCTGAATTGCAAAGTAGAAGACAAACTAACCAGGTTGGGAAAAAGTGAGGCTTATAAATATCCACATTTCACTATTTAGTTAATACATTCTGAAGTCACTCAGCATCATTCCAAGGTTTTGGTCTGCTGGGTTGAACAGATTCCCCCAAACTTGGCCATTTTTGGCCTAAATATCGATTTCTAGTATTGATTTGCCATGGTTCACCATTAATAAACCTTTTAGCAACTTGGTTTTGCAATCACCTCAATTCAATATTTAGTGAATAAGCACAAAGGGTATTTTTTAAAGAAACGTTACCTTCTATAGCACATTCCAGCACTTTAGCTTGTGGAGTCTCGTTTCTATATCACATTTAAGCACTTTAATTTATTAACGGAACACTATAGGGTTCCTGTAATAAATACAAACGTATTCCTAACCCTATAGTGTTAAAACCACCATTTAGGTGGCTTGCTCCACCTTGAAATGTAATAAAACTTCCCATATTTCCAACACACCGCCCCGATCTGCCTTCTTGACTGACATCATCAGAATTGATTATCTCAACTAATGAAATCGTCAAATGCCGGTTTGGCCTTTCAGCATTTCCTTACCGAAATGCACTGAATCAATGAGGAGATGCTGAGAGGCCAAACCAGCGTTTGACTATTTCAACCAATCCAATGAGGAGTCAATGAGGAGTGGCCACTGGAGGTTTGCCTGCATGGTTCTTACATAAACAGTAATGCACAAATTATGTATATTAATTTGGTTTCAGTTATTTTCAGGTTACTTTGTAAGAGATATGGGAAGAGTGCTCAACAGTCCCTGGTTCTACCATTTTCTATTCTATTGACTATCTAGTCCAGGATGCTTATTTATTGTCTCCCAGCTGTGGTTGGAACACAAAACCAGTAATTCAGGCAGACAATAGCCTAGGAGAGAATGATGGGAGCTTTGGTCCAGCGCTAGCTAATGGACCACAGTAAGAGTCTCATGGTCTACGTCTCCAATCTCTCTGTCTGCCAGTCTACAATGCTGTATTTATGTATAAGTGGATGTTGGAAAAATATGTTTTGTCTGTGATGATTCAGCAGTTCCTTCTCTTCACATTACTGTTGGCTGGAGATGAGCCAATAGTTTTCCAATTTGAGTCAATTTCAAGAAGGTTCCCTGCTTTCTAGGTGTAGACCCCTTAGACATACTTAGCCTGCTCTAACTTGGGTAAGGTACGTAATAAAAGGGATTTTAATTCTTTATTCACACGAGGGCGCAGATCTAAAGCTATTGGCAGAGAGATACTATAGCATTGGGTATACAGCTTTGCATTTCTAGCGCTATAGTGGTTCTTTAACTTTGCACTGGATGTCCTAATAGACAGGCCTGCATATTGTCCTGTGCTCTAGGGCTGTCATTGGCGAAATAGGGTGTAAAGTCTTATTGGGTCTAGAGGTTTAGTACATGAGCTTAAGAGGGCAGAACCCAATAAGTCAGGGGGCAGTGTCAGTTCCAGAGTTTAAGTCTAGAGCCCCACCACCTTTAAACTTCTCCACCACCACTGCTTACCAGGTTTATTTTTTAGAAATTAAAGTATAAAGAATAATGCTTTGAACTATGGCATTAGTAGTTTGTTCTGCTGCTGGACCTGTTTAAAGTCATGGCATTTCATTTTTTTAGCCCAAGTATGAAAGAAAAGACTACCAGTCCACAGTAGATTGCTCAGCCCTTCCCTTTAGCTTTAACAAAAATTAAAGTACAGCTGTAATGGACGTAAGGCTGGGCAATGTTTTGCAGGGAATATGATTTTCCTCTTTATGATGATAGTTAGGGGGCAATGTACAGAACATATATTGTATTTCAACATGTGACCTGTTACTGTTACGCCATTGGTATAGGAACATTAGCATCAATGTACACAATGTCAAGGTTCCATCTGCACAATCCCACAATGCCTAGTGTACAGGCGTGATACAGTCGTGATAAATGTCACGCTTTTGAAAATATACAGGTGTGCCTGTAGCCAAATGTATCAAATAGATATCTCAGTGTCTAGGTTACCCACAAATACTAAAAACATTACAAAACTACTGATCATGTCCGCCTGTGAGTGCTGCTGATTGGAGAGCAAAGGGTTAATGGTGGGTCCATTTCAGGCTCCATGCATTCTTAGTCATTAGAGAGATATATTCTGGGTGTAATGAGCTGTCATTGTTCGTCCCACGGGACTCTGTCTTTATTACACTTTGCACGTATCATTGGCAGAGATTCGACTCTGGTCATTTCTCGTATCTGCTCGTTGATCAGAACTCATTGTGTTCACGGCTCCGAAGGAGCATCCCTAAACCCTCGTAGCAGGTAACATTTCTCACTGCCCCAGGATATGATCCTTAGATTGAAAGCTTTGGGGGCTAGAACAATTGGCAAGCATGTACATACTCAATACGAGACTAAAAATGTAATTCACTTATTAGGGCAAAAATAACGGGATGTCGGCAACTGAGTTTTAAAATCAATAGGACACCAGGGTTACTATTTGAAAGAACTCTGGATTCTGACACAGCTGCATAAGCCACATATCAGTAACACGGACTCATACCTATCACTAGCCCTAAAGCCCTTTTCTGCTCTGCATCTCAAGCCTCCCCCTAGGCACCGCCATGCGGCTAAACACTGGTTGAAGTAGCCCATATCTGTTTGCGCTCTTGGTTTTGGGCCTCGCAGTTACCTTTGCAGGCGCTCTGCATGTGCCATACAATATTAATGACTCCTCTGTACTAAGTGGTTAAAGTAGCCTGCCTGCAGCTCAGCAAACAGTTTGAGAGCTGGATTCCATGTCCCTCCCCATCCTCTTTCTGCTTTCATACATATTTTAAATTGCTCCTCGCCTCTGGCTATATTTCTCATTTTCCTGCCCCTCTTTTTTTTACTTTTTGTTGCTTGCTTGTTTGTTTGTTTTTATTATTGTAACTCCTTTGATTTAGAAAGGTCTGCAGTGGTACATAACATGCACTATTTAACAGGGATACGTTGAATTCATGTTTTTTAGGGATAACAATACTCTTTAGAGTATGTACGGAATACTGATTGACTTGGGAGCCCATTTTTGAGTCCCAGCTCAGGAGTACTGCTCTAGAACATTTGTCAATTCTGGGTTCCATTTGCCCAGTCCTGAATTGGCCCAATATAGCTGAATTAGCAAAATATTCAAATGTAGCAATTTTGGCCACAGATTTGCAATTCCATGGTCAAATTTTAACAATACCTGGTTTATTATAAATCTCATGATTATTTTTGCACCTTGTGGATATTATGTTGCCCCGATCAATTTAGCATTACATTTGCTGCTTTTATATGTACCTTTTAGTATATTTTTGGAAACAGAATTTGTTATTCTACTCACAGAGAATAGGCTTGTCTTAAAATTACTGTAAAAACACTTTTTCTGTTATACTGAAATACTGATATGTAAGATTTGAAAAGCCATGCAAATCATTCATATTGTTGAAAAGTACTGAGAGATACCATAGTAGATATATATTTTCTCGTACTTAACTTAAGTGTGAATTTTTAAGAATGCAATGTTAATGTAACATTATAATTAATGTCATGAATACCGTACTCACCATTAAAGGGGCATGTAATCAGCCTATCAGTTATACCTATACCTATAAAAAAACAGGGCTGGCGCTTCCTATAGGCAAATTAGGCGGCCACCTAGGGCGCTGCTTAAGGGTGGGGCGCCGCCCTTTATGATAGATTGTGCTGCAGCCGCCCCTTCATCAAGTTAGATTATTTTAAGCATGCCGCCAGCCATGTTACCGGGCGCTCGGAAGCACTTACATTGTTGCTGTCTAGTGCCCGGTAGAACATAGGCTTGGCGGCATACACATCAGCCAGCTCAGCCAGGACCCCCTCCCAGACATTCATTGCGGCGGCGGCGGCAGCGCAAGTGGGCGCTTTAATTCCTCACTCCTGTCCCTTCCCCTGTATGTGGGGAGAAGTGGGCAGGAGCATAACAGTAAATGTGCTGAGAAAGGACGTGATGGGCAGCCAGGCGCAGGCAACGAATGTAAGCAATGAAGGTAAGGTGTATCAGAGAATGTGTGTTAGTCTGCTTCAGTCAGTATGTTTGTGTATGTCAGTCTGTATGGGTCAGTGTGTGTGTGTGTGTGTGTGTGTGTATGTCATGTGTGTAATGTCTGTCTGTATGGGTCAGTGTGTGTGTATGTCATGTGTGTAATGTCTGTCTGTATGGGTCAGTGTGTGTGTCTGTATGGGTCAGTGTGTCTGTATGGGTCAGTATGTTTGTATGGGTCAGTGTGTGTGTAGGTCATGTGTGTAATGTCTGTCTGTATGGATCATTGTGTGTGGCCGTATAGGTCAGTGTGTGTCTGTATGGGTTATTGTTTGTCTGTATGGGTCAGTGTCTGCATGGGTCAGTGTGTGTGTCTGCATGGGTCAGTGTGTCTATATGTGTGTGTCTGCATGGGTCAGTTTGCCTCAGTCTAAATGGGTTAGTGAGTGAGTCAGTTTTTATTGGTTTGTGTGTGCGTCTGCATGGGTCAGTGTGTCTATATGTGTGTGTCTGCATGGGTCAGTTTGCCTCAGTCTACATGGTTTAGTGAGTGTGTCAGTTTCTATTGGTTGGTGTGTTCGTCTGCATGGGTCAGTGTGTCTCTATGTGTGTGTGTCTGCATGGGTCAGTGTGTCTGTATGTGTGTGTCTGCATGGATCAATGTGTGTATATGGATCAGTGTGCCTCAGTCTACATGGGTTAGAGCGTATGTGTCAGTTTGCATGGGTCAGTGTGTGTCTACTTGAGTCAACGTGTGTGTTATTCTGCATGATTGGGTGGAGCAAATGGGGTAGCAAATTTGTTTTTGCCTAGGGCAGCAAAAAAGCTTGCACCGGCCCTGTATACAAAGCACTCCTGTATGGGTTTAAATGTCCTCAGAGTCCATAGGTTCATCACAACTGAGTTTTATCTATGGAATCCATGCACCAGTTTAGTAGCCCTTCTCTGAACTCTCTCTAAAGTATCAATATCCTGAAGATACGGTTTCCAGTTCTGCGTACAATACTCCAAGTGAGGTCTCACTAGTGTTCTTTGCAATGGCATGAGCACTTCCCTCTTTATTTATTTATTTATTATTGCTATTTATAAAGCGCAAACAGATTCTGCAGCGCTGTACAATTAGTGGAGAAACGTACAATATACACAGACAAATACAAGAGGTAAGAGAGCCCTGCCCGTAAGCTGATATCTAGCCATTGGAGCTCATTTATACAAAGTGCTTGGCTAGATGGCCCGTGAGTCCTCTTTCTACTGCAAATACCTCTCCCTATACAACCAAGCATTCTGCTAGCATTTCCTGCTGCTCTATTACATTGTCTGCCTACCTTTAAGTCATCAGAAATAATCACCCCTAAATCCCATTCCTCAGATGTTGAGGTTAGGACTCTATCAAATATTCTGTACTCTGCCCTTGGGTTTTTACGTCCAAGATGCATTATCTTGCACTTATCCACATTAAATGTCAGTTGACCATTTTTCTAGTGTACCTAAATCATTTGCCATTTGGCTTATCCCTCCTGGAACATCAACCCTGTTACATATCTTAGTACCATCAGCAATGTAGGCTTCCCAGTAGATGGCCCCAGAAGGGGTTTAAGGATGGAGAATGGCCCATAATTTTAATCAACTGCATCCTGACGAAGCATATAGGCAAAACGCATAGACATGGACAAGTGACGTCACATCAGTGGAACAAGCCAGAGTGACGTGACACTTGAACTATACAGCACCGGAGCTGCTATATATATATATTTTTTTTTTACATTCTTTCTTTTTCATTTCGGTGCATCAGTATCACATTTTTATACATTTGTGCATTAAGTTTAGAGATAATTTTGTGTGATATTCGCACCATTTTGGGTCAAGCATTAAACAGTTAGATACAACAGTAACATTTTGAACATTTTTTAGCGATCTAGGCAGAGATGTTCGACTGTTTTGTGTCATTGGGTTTCAGGTAAGGCATGGCTTGTTTTAACGATATGTATGTTCAGTAGGCTAGGTGGTGATTGTAGAGGCTGCTCGTGAGGGGACAGGTGTGTTATAATCCAGCTCTGTGGGCTAGCCCTATGTGCTGAATTATGTATGGGTGCCTGTATGCCTTAGTGAAGTGGTGCTTGTTGTCTTGAGTGGTTATCAAGCTTGGGTGCCCCTGACCTAGGGGGTGGCGGAGGGGCAGGGGGTTGTGGGTGTTGCGACCCGCTGGGTCCCGGTTCAGACTGGGTGGTGCTCTCAGGGTCCCGTGTTGCCTCGAGCGGGCTCCTTTGTGGTGTAGTCGTTAGGTTAAACAGTCCCAGGGTGGTCAGGAGGGGAGATGCTTCTTCCACTGAGGTCAAGATATGGGTAGTTCCCTCATGGGGTACCTCTAGGGTCCCATTGGCGCCCCATCTGTAGGTAATGCCTGCTGATCGTAGTTGCGTGGTGAGCGGTCCATAAGATTTGCGCCATAAGAGGGTGGCTTTTGAGAGGTCTTGGAAGGCTTTTGAGAGGTCTTGGAAGAACGTTAATGAAGAACCTAAGAACATTAGCGGTGTCTTTCCTTTCAGGCTCGTCAGTATGTGTAACTTGTCTTGCACTGTGACGCATCGGAGGATGACGTCTCTGGCTGCTTTGTTCTTTAGGTGAGGGGGTCCTGGCAGACGGTATACCCCATCGATGATAATTTTCTTTACCACTGTGTGTGGGAGCACTGTGCTTAGTAGGCGCCTGATATATTGCGGCAGTTCTTCGGCTGATGTTGCCATGGGGATCCCTCTGATTTTTATGTGTGAACGGCGTTGCCGGTCTTCCATGGTTGACATTTTGATTGATAGGTAAGTTTGTTGTTGTTGTATTTGTTTAATAGCTTCACCCATCGTGTTCATGTGAGTGTGGACCGACACCACCTCCTTCTCCGTGGCGCTCACCCTTTCCGTGACGTTGCATAGTCCGGTTTTAATGACTGCTGAGTCTGCTGCTAGGAGTTTGTGGATGTCGGCCAGGAGGATTTTTAAGTCCCGTTTAGTGGTTGGAGCAGAATCATCTGCCGTTTCCATTAGTGGTGGCAGTTGTACTTGCGAGTGCCTGGGTGAGTTAGGTCTCGGTTGCGCTGGGGAGCTTGTCCCTTCAGGCTGTGTTGCTCGGGGGTGCCCCTGCGGGTCAGAGCTCTGCTTTGCCAGATTATGTGGCCTTTCAGGCTGTGGCATTTGGGAGTGTCCAGGGTGGTCAGGCGCCTAGCCTTGGCGCTGTGTCTGGCTGTCTTGAGGGGGGCTCCCCGTTTGATCTGGACTCTGCCGGGTGGGGGCAGGCATCTGGGTATGTTCCAGCTGGGCTGCCGTGGATGCAGGCCTGGGTTGGGCTGGTTTGTGGAAGATGGCCCCTATATCTCTGTCCCCGTTCATACCTTGCTGCCTTTGGGAGCGGCGCCCTATAGCTGGAGTGTGTTCCGGAGTGCCGGGTAGTTCCAGCGGGTACGGGTATTCCGTATGTGCTGTGAGATGTCCGCGCAGGATCTTCTCGAGGCCCAGGCTTGGAGGTGTGCGGTAGGCCCCGGATTTGCGCGTCCGCTTCTGCAGCCTTTGCGGCTGAAAGAACGGCATCGACCGGTGCGGCTTGTTCAGCTGCTGTCGTCTGGGTGTGCGTTGTGGCTGGATGGGTACAAGATAGTTGGATAAAACGTGGATTTGATTTGTACGGTTAGGGAGCTATTAGAAATGGCGTCCGTTCATGTCAGGTTGCAGGCTCCGCCCCGGAGCTGTTATATTTTAAACACGCGATTCATGAGAAGCAGTAAATCGCTGCATTCTACTATTTTATTTATCTGTGTTTGAAATAGATGTTAAAATAGATGTTAAAGGTTATTTTTTTTATTTTTGAACTAATATTGGAGTGAGCACATTCGGAAGAGGGGGTGACCACACATTAGAGTCACTAATGCTTTACACAGAGCTGGTTTATAAGCTCTAGGAAAAGTGAGTGTGTAGAACAACCTTAAAGGGACACTATAGTCACCAGAACAAGTACAGTTTAATATATAGTTGTTCTGGTGAGTATAGTCAATTCATGCAGGCTTTTTGCTGTACATTACAGACTAGAGACACGTCCAGTGACCGCTCCTCAGATGGCTTCCTTTTGCATAAAGACACTGAATTTTGCTTATAGAGATGCATTGATTCAATGCATCTCTTTGAGGAGATGCTGATTGGCCAGGGTGGCATTTGGTTCTGCCCCCAGCCCTCCTCCTTGTTAATCTCAGCCAATGCAATGATTTCCTATGGGAAAACTTCTGATGATGTCAGCCAAGGAGGAAGATCAGGAGCAGAGCCAGCACCAGCAGACTGGAATAAAGGTAAGATTTTACTATATTTAGGTGGACAAGGGTGGGCCAGGGTTGCATGTTTGTGTTCATGACCCTCTAGTGTTCCTTTAATTTAAACATTAAGGCCTGTCATTTGCAAGTACCATCTGCACTAGATGCTCTGTTTTTCTGTTTCTTAAATATATTTTCTATGTCATTTGGAGGAAAATCTGCAACAGAAATGACATGAAAATACAAGTATTGGTTTACATTTCATACCTTTTTTATTTTTATTAATAGCGCTCCACTTTTAAATATATATATATTTTTTATATATCCTTCATATAATGTAACTCATATATATTTACCTCCGTTCCTACGTGTAATTAAAGTGGTACAATTAAAAAAGCTAAGACTAGAGGAAAAGGCAGTAGCAGATGTAAAAGGGTTAATATGCAGGGAGCAGTGATTTCTCTATAGCTGTGGTATAGATGTTCTCAACACAGTGTGGGCCACCCCTCCATCTGGTTCCACACACGACTGATCCCAGCAATTAGCTGCTTGTGTAGGACACAGAGATCAATAGCAATGAGTAGAGCGGGGTCTTTCTATCCCCTAATCAAGCTCATCTCAACCCCCACCACCAGGCATTGCTTCAATCCCCCCACCCCCCCAGCAAATGTGCAAGAGAAGCAGCTCAGGATATCATCAATCACCGCTGGCGGTGACAGCGTGCCTGGGCTCACCAATGCCGGGATGTTTTAATAAGGCATCCATTAAAACCCTCAAATAAATTGCAATTTGAAAACAGGAGAGGATCCAGGCCAAGTTTTTCTCATCCATCTTCCTGCGTGTCGTGTAATGTAATTGCATTGTTAATTTAGCCAGGAACTTTCTCAGTTTACTCTTCCACTGTCACTGCATTATTTCCCTGGGGACACAGTGTGTACATTTAAGAATCAGTTTGTGTGTACGGATAAGATGGTCAATTTACATCTTAGTGTCAATGTGTATCTATGTGGAAGTGATTCTTTGTGTTTGTGCGTGTTTGTTCGTGTGTGCTATGTCTGAGCGTCCTTGTTTATTTGAAAATATGTTATCTTGAAACCAGACAGTGTCATTACTATCAAATTCCTTGCTGCTGCCTAGGCCAATAGTATTTATATTTTGTTTACGTATTTTTTTTTTTTTTTTTTTACTTTCTTGGTATTGTGTCTCATTAATTAAGTTATTTTAATTATAGATTTTAATTTGGAAGATGGTTAATTGAACAAATATTGTCAAATAAAATGGACCTAAAAGGGTTACATTAGCTCTATGTACATTCATATCTAAAATTTATTAGTAATCCTTGGCAACCTGAATATAGTGTCTTCATTTGACTTGTCACTGACCCTGTCCCCACACACCTATTAATGGCTGTACCCTTGACCTTGTACTGACTTCAGGATTCATTTATCTCACCTAGTAGTCCAACTCCCAGTGTTCTCCATTGAAAGTACCCATATCATTACCAGACACTGCAGATCCATTGGTGCTTCCTTAATATCCCCCCCACCTCATCCTCCAATCCCATCTCACACTCATTACTGCACTATATCCTTGTATTACTCTATCAGCACTATACTACCACCATTCGATGTACTAACCAGTCGGTGGCATTTTGACCCTCATAACCAAATCATAATCTCTAGAAAAGTCACCCTTTTTGGCCAACCGGAACACCTTTATTTTCTTATTTGTCGGTAGCCAATTCAACTTTGGGTTATTAAAAAGGCCTCTACAATCATGGCTTATTTCCTGTCTCTCTCTTTCATAAACAACATCCTTATCTTCCTTCCATATTGTCTCCTCCGACATCAGTAGGTGTACCTAAAGCTTGAGTCTTTGTTGTCTACACCTCAGTTCCATCTCAGATAGATGTCCAGCAGGACTGCACGATTAGTGTAGGAGTGACAGAAGGAGCCACCTCCCCAACTCCAGTTCAAGTAGGCCGCGATGTAGCGTGTCGGACTCCCGGCAGTAAAAGGCTCGAGTTTGGTCTCGGGTGATTAGTTTGTGCAACCCCAACATGGGTGGTGCACAAAATTAGTTTTATGGCTTGAGGGTCAGTGGTACCACCCTCCAATTTTATCCGATTAGGCCGGAGCCCGCTTTGCACCCATCAGACCAGCTCAAAGGTCAAGCTCCACCCCCTAACAGTGCTTTTTTAACACTTGGAAAAAATTGAATAAAAAGTCTGTGAGTGAGTATATAATAATTCATTGTATTTGTATAATTGGGCCATAATATGTAGCACCCTGCAATAAACTTATATATAGCCTGGGTGCAAGGTAAAACAATTGGATTATGTGTGTGTGAGTAAAGGCATGATATATGGAAAATAATTTGTCCTGGTGGTTTTTTTTGTCACTTCTCTTGCTGTGCTGAATTTAGTGCCAGGCAGACAGTCAACCTTTGCTGGGCATACCAGATGAAGAACATGGGATTAAAAGACTTTCAAGTCACTGAGTAACAACTGGGGAATGCCAGCGATCTAGTCTTATGAATTCAAACAACACGACTAATTGAAATCTAATTTTACTAGTACAGTTTGCATTCCCAGATAGGGTAAAAGCCTTTGATGTCTCTGCTTCACTAGATTTGTTAGAAATGGACCTGATGTCACTATCACAATGCTTTAACCATCCCAACACGCAGCTAAATATAAGCTTTATTTAATGATACAACAATCCATCCATACCCCCCTATCCTGGCACATCATGTAACCAATACAGTTAGCAAGTCACTGTAGTCTACACGGAAGATGCAAACGTCATATAAGATTGGGAGTTCACTAAAACTAACAATCAGTTGTGTTATCTATGTTAGAATGTTATGATATATGATAAATATATGACGTACTATATATTCCACAAAGTGAAAAACATGACTAAATAGATTATGTATTATGATTATTATCTATATAGCGCCAATATATTCTGCAGAGCTTTACAATTATAAAATGGGGATCATCGATAAGTAGTTGATATACAAAAATGTGAAGAAGGCCCTGCTCAAACGAGCTTACAGTCTATGGGCAGTGACTGGGTACTAAGTTCAACTAACTAAAGATTTTCTTTTGCTGTATGTTCATGGTATCTCGTGTGAATAAATGACCAACGTCTACCTCTTTGCTTATTGTCTCTTTACCGGCTTTGTTCTTTCTTTCCCATTTGCACCAAGTTTTCATCAGGATTGTCTTTATGTAGCGCATCCCACAAGTCATTGATTATAGGTCATCATTTCTATTATTTAGCTTTTGCAACTACCAACTTCTTCTATTTACTTCCAGCAGTATTAACGTCATTTGAAATTTATTTTTCTTTGTACCAAAAAGCACAATCTGCTATCTTCTCATACTGTTTTATCTAATCACCTATTAGCCCAATACAGAATGATAATTAGAATTTCCTTGTTCCTTATTGCGCACATAGGGTTTAAAGTGCTCGAAAAGGACCCACATGGGTGCAAAGAAACCTTGTGTAAAGTCCTCCAGGACAATACAGCACCTGCACCTCTTTCGGAAGTATCTACTTCCATTGTTCCTTTGTTGATGACCCACATTTTATTGTCTGCTTTCTTAATGAAGTCTGTAAAGGAAGCTGCCTTAGACTAATCCCTTATAGACTTTCAACAGTAATTTGCAAACTTTAGAATTTTTTATTTTTTTTGTATAGTTTTCAATCCAACAGGTTGCGACCATTACAATATTATAAACAATTTCTTGGTGTCCATCCTAAACCCCAGAGCTGAAACTATGTAGCCCAGAAAGGTAATGAACGTCTACTGAGATACTCTTTTCAAGTTTAGCATATTCAGTATGATTCCTTAGTTGTCCACAACACTACATACTACACACCTTTTCAGAGAAGGTGAACTAAAGTTTAGATAAACCACCACAAACTACTTTAGATAGTCTTACAGCACATAATGTGTATATTACTGACATTTTGCTTTCGGTGTTACAAAACCCTAAAGTCACTAGAGGGTCTAACAGCTGCCAAAGAACTGCCCCATCTCCGCTGCATTGAGAATGCAGAATTAACATTTTTAAATTATTAGTGTTACTTTCATCCAATCTGGGTGACATTGAATGGCTCAAATAAAGTAATTTTTTTTTTTTTTTTTTTACAGTTGATGCCATTATTCCAAAATAATGCGTACACAGTGTATACAATCCATTCATATAGCAAGGAACATGGGAAATATTTACATTGATGCAGTTTGTTCCTGGAGTCACAGATCTCCATTTTCCTCTCATCATTACGAAAGTTCTAGTCAATTATGGAATCTCAAGGGATTTTTTTATTTTTTATTTTAATTTTCTTATCTGTGTCTTCCAGACTTGAAAAGGATAACATTTGCAATCCATCCTCCACCTGTTGACGAACCTATGGCTGTTAAAGGGTTAAACGTAATTTGGAATCCTCTGTGTAATAAAGATGTTTTATGATGGCAATAAGGCCACTGTGGGGTGCGTGGTTATCTCAGTGTAATAGAGCCCTGGGGGCACAGCTCACACTTGGCTTTGCTTCATAACACCCAGCGTGTCTGTTTTACTTCTGATAACAGTGCTCCATAATATGGCTGCTTGCCTAATGACTCTCCCATCATGCGGAACGCTCATTCCGGGCCCTACAGCGCAATTTTGCTCGGCCGCAACAGTCTTCTCTCGCTAGAGGCGATTGGCATCTGGTACTGCTTTTTCTTGAACCCTCCATTGCCAAATCATTGGACGGAACTATAACTATAACTCTTGGCATGTCGTGAACCTCAGGAGAATATATGATATCGGTTTTTTTTCGCAGCCAGAAGGGAGCGTGTTACATTCCTTTGCTCTGTTATTTCACTCGTCCCAGTACCAACATCCTAATTTTTAAATGTTCAGTCATTTAGTGAAATTGTGTTTTTCAACAGTTATTTCTGTGTTGCCAACGCTGAGGCTTTATAAAGAAGAGATTGTATATGTTTGGAGACTTGGAAATGACCACGCTTAAATAAAACATATTAATATTATGCAGACATTTTTAAATTATTTATGTTTTTTTTTTTTTTTTTTATTCTCTTTATTTTATGTTACATTTAAAGACGTTCGCAAAGAGGATTAGCGGATGCTGTGGGGAATGTGCTAATGTGTAATTGGAGAGTTTTCACTCACTGAAAACAAATTACACGTGTGCCCTTTAATCTCTATGTATTATGAATGTACAGTCACAGAAACCTTCAGTGTCACAAGTAGAATGACGTTGACTTAAAACAGTTTAATGGGGTATTTATTCAAAAGTCACCATGTTTCTGAAGCTATAATTAATATATATATATATTTTTCAACCATCACCTAAGGCAGATGGAATAAAACTAAGAGCAATGGAAGAAGCACTCGATTACATTTAAAGCGGATCTGTCACTTTACAAACTTACCTTCGAGGGTGTAACTCTCCCCCCCCCCCACCCTCCCCAAAAAAATAAAAAAAATACAACACTGGGGGACACATATAGGACACAGAGAGTGGGCGAGGGTCATAAAAAAATTAGGATAGGGTCATCTCATGAGAGACACTTTAAGGAGCTAGGTTGACTTCTATGTCTGTCTCCAAACATCTTTTGAGTTGACACTGAGAATGAGAATCATTTTACCAGCTTTATAACAAACTAATTTGTTCTGTCTGTCTTAGGTCCTTATAGGTGCACTGTAAATAATATAACCATTACAGTTCAATGTAGCGGTTATTCTGTCAAGACGGTCTATGGGCACCATTCTACGTTATTGGAAATAGTTTGACAAAAAACAGAGATATTGGAAATAGTTTGACAAAAAACAGGGCTCACCCAGAGACTGGCATCTTCCAGGTAAACGGATAATGCAGAAGTTGCCCTTCCACATTATCAATATTAATTCCATCCTGTAACAGGGTGCCTGATTGATGACTTTGGATCCATACCTGAACCTGCTATTGCCTTTGTCCCTACTCCATGTCACAAGGGACTTCAAGAGCTACCACAGAAACCTGGTACCTTATGATTACTCGCCTAGCAGCCTTAGCTTCTTCAGGGATAGTGCCCTATCATCAGCCAGATACTGGGCATTGAAGGAGATAGCAACTAAGCAACAATGTCGGAAAGTAGCAGAACTGGAGGAGAGAGTGGATTGTGGTTGTATAAGAGTGCAAGAGGCAGGTTTGTGAAATAGAAGTTACTCATGGAAGACATAAGCTTTTCTGCAGGTGGGTTTTGAGGGATTTCTTAAATTTTTGAAGATGACCGGATGGGGGTAGGCAAGCTGATCCAATGTAAGGGAGTCACCTGTAAGAAGTCCTGCAAGCGCGAGTTAGCAGTAAGGGAGAGAACAGCGGATAGGAGAAAGTCACCGGAAGAACGGAGAGACCAAGAAGGGGCATACCCAAGAATCAGTGAAGAAATGTAACAGGGGCTAGAGTTGTTTAAAGCTTTACAGGTAGAGATACAGGAAGCCAATGTATGGATTGACAAAGGGGTAAGATGGTAGAGGAGTGTCAGGGTACCTGAGGCCTCTACCTCTAAGGGAGGTAGAGACTTGGTGGTTTATCCGTCCAGGCGAGCTGTTTCCTCCGTTCCTCGCGGTTCATCCAGTCACTTAAACACCGGCCGCGAGGAATCCACGTCCTTTTCTAGCAGGACGCTCAATACGTGACGTCATGACGCTATCACGAGCGACCTGTCACTCAAGTGTCCGATATCCAATCGGTACTTGTCAGAGGCGTGATTACCATCCAGAGCCAGGGTATTTAAGCTTACTTCTCACTTCAGCTCATTGCCCTGTCGTGGTTCTAGCTTGTCTAGTCACTCAGTGCTCTGGTATTCTAGTTTGCTCTATTGGTTTTGACTCGGCTCGTTGTACTACCCTGCTTCTCTGTTTTCCCTTGACCCGGCTTGTCTCTCGCTTATCTGTCTTCTCGTTCCCTCGACCTCGGCTTGTCTCTGACTATTCTCTATTACTCTCGGTACGTTAGTCCGGCCATTCTAAGGCCCGGTATACGTACCTTTCCACTCTTTGTACTCTGCGTGTTGGATCCCTGTCCCGATCCTGACATTACGACAGGGCCAATGGATCCTGCAGGTACAAACAGTCAGCTTGGTTCTTCGGATTCCAGGTTTGACGCCATGGAGCATAGGATGGATCAGATGGCTTTGGCACTACAGGCACTTTTGTCTCGTGCTAGTAATCCACCTGAGGAGACACGTACTCCTTCTATTTCTCCTGCAGTCTCAGGTCTAGAGGTAGCCACTGTAGGTGCTTCTTCCCGTATTACCCCACCAGTACGTTATGGCGGGTCACCGGAGAAGTGTCGTGGCTTTCTAAACCAGATTAGCATCCATTTCGAATTACAACCCCGCTCTTATCCTACAGATAGAGCGAAGGTTGGATTTATTATTACTCTACTCATTGAAAAAGCTTTGAGATGGGCCAATCCTTTATGGGAGAATGATAATCCACTAGTCTATAATTATAATGCCTTTGTAGCTGCGTTTAGAAGAACTTTTGACCCCCCTGGTAGAAAGGTCAATGCAGCTAGATTACTGTTGCGCCTTAGACAGGACAATCGAACACTTGTGGATTATGCACTAGAGTTCAGGTCCTTGGCGGCAGAAGTTAAGTGGAACGAACAGGCTTATATAGATGTGTTTCAGAATGGGTTATCAGATGTAATTCTTGACGAGGTCGCTACTAGAGAACTCCCTGAAAATTTGGAGGATTTAATTTCTTTTATATCTCGTATTGATGAACGCTTAAGAGAGAGGCAGAACACTCGAGATAGGACCCGTAGACCCTCCTTTAAACTAGCGCCTACCTTTCAAATTTCTGAGTTCGAGGACTTACGTATTCCTGAACCTATGCAGATAGGCAGTACTCATCTCACAGAGAGGGAGAGACAGTACAGGAGAAGGGAGGGTTTATGTATGTATTGTGGAGTCAGGGGCCATTTACGCCTAAATTGTCCCAATCGTTCGGGAAACGCTCGCACCTAAGTTCCTCTAGAGGACAGGCCTTGGGTGTTTCTACTTTGTCCTCTATTCACAACTACAAAGAGCTCAGGCTTCTGTTACCCGTTTCTTTAAAGTGGGAGAAGGGAGTAGTTAAGACTATGGCACTAATCGATTCTGGAGCTGCTGAGAGCTTTATAGATCAGGGTTTTGCTGCCAAGCATGCTATTCCATCCCAGTTAAAAGAGACACCACTGGCCGTTGAGGCCATCGATGGTAGACCGTTACTTGAGCCTGTTATTTTCCATGAGACCATACCGATTAACTTAACTGTTGGCATCCTACATAGAGAAGACATATCCTTACTGCTCATTTCTTCTCCGTCTATTCCCATAGTTCTGGGGTACTCCTGGTTGAGGAGACATAACCCTATTATTAATTGGGAGTCAGGGGAGATAGTTTCGTGGGGACAGAACTGTCAAGAGAAATGCTTGCGGAAAGTCTCACCCCTCGGCTTAACCAACACATCGGCTAACTCTGACAATCCTACAGAGACACAAATTCCGTCTCAGTATCTAGATTTAAAGGCGGTATTTGACAAAAAGAAAGCCGATACCTTACCCCCACACAGGTCCTTTGATTGCAAAATTAACCTACTCCCTGGTACCATGCCGCCCAGAGGTCATGTATACCCGTTATCTACGAAAGAGAACTCAGTTCTAGAGGAGTATATTCACGAAAATTTAGACAAGGGATTCATTAGAAGGTCCTCCTCTCCTGCCGGGGCTGGATTTTTTTTTGTTAAAAAGAAGGATGGTTCTTTGAGACCTTGTATTGATTATCGAGGCCTAAATAAGATAACCATTAAAAATGCCTACCCGATTCCCTTGATTACCGAACTCTTCGATCGTTTGAAGGGCTCTACAATTTTCACCAAGTTAGACCTCAGAGGGGCATATAACTTGGTGAGAATCCAGCAGGGACATGAGTGGATGACGGCATTCAATACTCGATATGGTCACTATGAATATACTGTTATGCCTTTTGGGTTATGCAATGCACCAGCTGTATTCCAGGATCTGATAAATGAGGTTCTTAGGGAATTTCAGCAAGATTGCGTCATTGTATACCTAGATGATATACTCATTCATTCTAGTGACATTGAGATTCATCACAAGCAAGTCAGGAGGGTTTTGCACAAGCTTCTCCAGCATGGCTTGTACTGCAAGTTGGAGAAATGTAGCTTTGATCAAACCCAGGTAACCTTTCTCGGCTATGTGATCTCTGGGGAGGGATTTAAGATGGATCCGGATAAGCTCCAATCCATTCTAGAGTGGCCTTTACCCAAAGGTCTTAAAGCCGTACAGAGATTTATTGGTTTTTCTAATTATTATAGGCGCTTTATTAAGGGCTATTCTTCCATTATCGCACCTATTACTAACATGACCAAACAGGGGGCTGATACTAAGAATTGGACTACTGAAGCTCTCCTGGCGTTCAAAACTCTCAAGGAGCTTTTCGCTTCCGCTCCAATTTTAGTTCACCCCGACACTTCTCTGCCTTTTTTACTTGAGGTAGACGCATCAGAGACTGGTTTAGGTGCTGTCCTATCTCAAAGGTTGGGTGTTGATAAACCATTACATCCATGTGGATTTTTCTCTAAAAAATTGACCGGTACTGAAAGCAGGTATGACATTGGTGACAGAGAATTACTAGCGGTTATCAAGGCTTTGAAAGAGTGGAGACATTTATTGGAAGGTACATTACATCCTGTTACCATTCTGACAGACCACAAAAACTTGTCTTATATCGGAGAGGCCAAGCGTCTGTCCTCCAGGCAGGCTCGTTGGTCGTTGTTTCTTACCCATTTCAATTACATTCTGACTTACAGACCTGGGTCAAAGAATTCTAAAGCCGATGCGCTATCTCGCCAATATGAGCCCTCTGCCTCAGTTGAACCACTTTTGTCCTCCATTGTACCCAAATGCAATATTATTGCTAATACCAGTCTCAAAATTCATTCTCCGCTACTTGACCAGATCTTGAAGTCACAACATCTAGCTCCCGGAAACACTCCTGAGGGAAGAAACTTTGTTCCTCCTGAACTTCAACTGGAGCTCTTACAATGTTTTCACGAAAGTAAAATAGCTGGTCATCCTGGTATTCGCAAGACATACTCTCTGATATCCAAGGATTTCTGGTGGCCTTCACTTCGAAAAGATATTGAGGAGTTCGTCGCAGCTTGTGAGACTTGTGCCAAGACTAAACTACCTCATGCATCTCCATGTGGCCTGTTACACCCCTTGGACGTTCCTGAGAAACCTTGGTCCTGTTTGTCCATAGACTTTATCGTTGATTTGCCTGCTTCCAAGAGACAGACTGTTATTCTCACGGTGGTGGATAGATTTACTAAGATGGCCCATTTCGTGCCATTACCTAAACTTCCGACTTCTCCTGAATTGGCGGAGATTTTTGCGAGAGAGGTTTTTCGCCTACATGGGATTCCTTCGGAGATTGTTTCTGATAGAGGTTCTCAATTTGTCTCACGTTTCTGGAGATCCTTTTGTTCTCAAATGGGCATCAAATTGAACTTCTCCTCTGCCTATCACCCTCAGTCTAACGGAGCTGCTGAACGTACTAATCAAAAGATCGAACAGTATCTGCGTTGCTTTGTTTCCGAACACCAGGACGATTGGGTCGGTCTGATTCCTTGGGCGGAGTTCGCACACAATAACCTTGTTTGCGATTCAACTCGCTCTAGCCCTTTCTTCATGAATTATGGCTTTCATCCTTCGATTTTTCCGTCGGTTTCCTCTTCTCAGGGGATACCGTCGGTTGATGATCATGTCGCCAACCTGAAGAAATTATGGGATCAGACTCGGCAAATTCTATTACATAGTTCCTCGCTGTTCAAGAAACACGCTGACAAGCATAGAAGAGCGGCTCCTGTTTTTGTTCCTGGGGATAGGGTATGGTTGAGTACTAAGAATATTCGCCTAAAAGTTCCATCTATGAAATTTGCTCCTCGCTACATAGGCCCTTACAGGGTTCTCACTCGTATCAATCCGGTTGCGTATCGCCTTGCTCTGCCACCTGCCTTACGCATTCCTAACTCTTTTCATGTCTCCTTGTTGAAACCTCTTATTTGCAACAAATTCTCCTCTAAGGTCTCCTCGCCTCGTCCTGTTCAGGTGGAGGGTCGGGAGGAGTACGAGGTCAGCTCCATCATTGACTCCAGAATTTCAAGGGGAAAATTGCAATATTTGGTCAACTGGAGGGGATATGGTCCTGAGGAGAGGAGTTGGGTACCTCAGGAGGACGTTCATGCTTCTCGCCTTCGCAGAGCATTTCACCTCCGCTTCCCATCTCGCCCCGGTTCCTTCCGCCCGGTGGGCGTATCTGAGAGGGGGGGTACTGTCAGGGTACCTGAGGCCTCTACCTCTAAGGGAGGTAGAGACTTGGTGGTTTATCCGTCCAGGCGAGCTGTTTCCTCCGTTCCTCGCGGTTCATCCAGTCACTTAAACACCGGCCGCGAGGAATCCACGTCCTTTTCTAGCAGGACGCTCAATACGTGACGTCATGACGCTATCACGAGCGACCTGTCACTCAAGTGTCCGATATCCAATCGGTACTTGTCAGAGGCGTGATTACCATCCAGAGCCAGGGTATTTAAGCTTACTTCTCACTTCAGCTCATTGCCCTGTCGTGGTTCTAGCTTGTCTAGTCACTCAGTGCTCTGGTATTCTAGTTTGCTCTATTGGTTTTGACTCGGCTCGTTGTACTACCCTGCTTCTCTGTTTTCCCTTGACCCGGCTTGTCTCTCGCTTATCTGTCTTCTCGTTCCCTCGACCTCGGCTTGTCTCTGACTATTCTCTATTACTCTCGGTACGTTAGTCCGGCCATTCTAAGGCCCGGTATACGTACCTTTCCACTCTTTGTACTCTGCGTGTTGGATCCCTGTCCCGATCCTGACAAGGAGCGACAAGAGAGAGAAAAATCAGCCTGGCAGCAGTATTCATTACATACTGTAGCAAGGCAGTACGGAGTCTGGGGAGACCAATTAGGAGCGAATTACAGTAATCAATGTGAGAAATTACTAGGCCATGAACAAGCTTCTTAGTGAATTGGTGTAGACTTAGTATAGATTAGTGGCCTAATTTAGGTAAAATTTAGACCAAAAATTATCTGTAAAGGCGCAGCCAACTTAAAAAGATCCCTAGTTCATAGTAGTGAAGGCCCATCCAAAAATACACCACATTTTCTAAATCAAAGTAAAGGTTTTTTTGGGTGTGGGACATGCTTAGCCTGTAGAACAACAAAAAAATCCTAAAAGGCACATAAAGAATTTTAACGAATATACGAAGATTGATTTCATTTTAAAAGATCAATTAACCTGTTTTTCAAAAGCAGTCATTTATCTACTGAAATGTCCCTGCGATTTATTATACATAGGTAGGACCATTAGAAATTTAAACGTTCGGATATCTGAACATGTTCGAAACATTAAAAAAGGTCTAGAAACCCATAGCGTTTCTTATCATTTTAAAACTCATCACAATCTCAATCCAGAACACCTCTTCTTTTGTCCATTAAAAATAGTTAAAAATGATTGGAGAGGTGGAGATTATAATAAAAACATAGGCTCCGAAGAGATGAAATTCATTTTTAATTTCAATACTTTAATTCACCATGGTCTTAAGTCAGACTTTGAGATTTGCCATTTTATTTAATTTTTAAGCTTGGGTTTTAGTCCCTTTTTTATAATTCGTTACATTACTTGTTTTATATTTTTATATTTCTATGTTTTCACTTATCTTCTATTATTCTATAGGTTGTCACTTCTAATATAACACACTGTATGTGGGTATTAATTCACTGTTACCAATACCAATTTATAATGTCTAGTACACCTATTTCAGGTTTTTAAAAATTGTAAACACTATGTATTTTTACTTTGGAAATATATATTATGCTGTATGTGGTGATATATTGCCTCTTAAGTTATATGGGTTGTAAATATATATATATATATATATATATATATATATAACAGCCTTGTGACAGTATAGAAAAGAGATCCATCTATAGTGGAACGCATAGATTCAGCACTATGCGTTCCGGTGACGTCACAGGTGCGTCCCGAGAATAGAAAACGGAAGTGACGCGCATAAAGCCGACGGCGGAACGTCATTGGTGCGCCTTGAGAACATAAACCAGAAGTGACGCGCATGAAGCCACACACAGAAAACCCGGAAGCAAAAGAGACTTCCACCATATAAAGACGCCAAGAGGCTCTTACTCACAATATCGACTGATACCAACTGAGGAAGCCCCCACCATAGGGCGAAACGCGTTTTGGACATATACAGTCTACATCTTGAACTTTTATTTGGACAATATTGTCTATAATGGACTTCTTTTTTTATATTTTGTATTTTTACTGGGAAGATTTATTTCCATTTTATCCAATACTTATTTTTTATCAATAAAGTTTCCTTATTGAAAAAGTATATTGGAATATTGCGATTTTCTACTGCTACCTTCCAACTACCCAAAAACAATATCAAGAAGGATGGGGACATCCTATTAAGAGTCCCACAGGGCTGCACATAAGAGCCATATGTCATACTGGCTCTAGGCTTGTGAGTAATATTGCTCTACTGCCATTTACTATATTCTATTTCTGACATATTACACTATGATGCTTTGTTTTCTTTCTTAGAATCTAAGGATGTGTGTTCCACCTATTGTATGTATAATTTGTATTTCTATATAAGCAGAGGCGGCTCTAGACTTTATGAGGCCTTAGGCGAAATGCAAACATGAGGCCCCACTAACAAAAAAGTGTCACATATACACATTGATGCACTGTCTACCTGTGTATGTGCCTGAGAGTGTGTCTGACAGAGAGTATCCTTGTGTGTGTGAATGAATGTCTCTGTGAGCATGTTTGCGTTTTTGTCTGAGACCCTATGTGTATGGGGTAGCTGCTTGAAGTGTGTTGTGTGTATAGGGGGGGTGATGGTGAGAGGGAGAGACGGGTGATGGTGAGAGGGGAGTGATGGTGAGAGGGTGAGGGGAGGGTAATGGTGAGAGGGTGAGGGGAGGGTAATGGTGAGAGGGTGAGGGGAGGGTAATGGTGAAAGGGTGAGGGGAGGGTAATGGTGAAAGGGTGAGGGGATGGTAATGGTGAGAGGGAGAGGGGAGGGTAATGGTGAGAGGGAGAGGGGAGGGTAATGGTGAGAGGGAGAGGGGGTGCGATGGTGAGAGGGAGAGGGGGTGCGATGGTGAGAGGGGGTGTGATGGGGAGAGGGAGCGGGGGGGGGGGTTGGTGAGAGGGAGCGGGGGGTGATGGTAATGTGAGAGGGAGGGGGTGATGGTAATGTGAGAGGGAGGGGGATGATGTAATGTGAGAGGGAGGGGGATGATGGTAATGTGAGAGTGAAAGGGGGGTGATGGTAATGTGAGAGTGAAAGGGGGGTGATGGTAATGTGAGAGTGAGAGGGGGGTGATGGTAATGTGAGAGTGAGAGGGGGGTGATGGTAATGTGAGAGTGAGAGGGGGTAATGTGAGAGTGAGGGGGTAATGTGAGAGTGAGAGGGGGGATAATGTGAGAGTGAGAGGGGGGTAATGTGAGAGTGAGGATAATGTGAGAGTGAGAGGGGGGTAATGTGAGAGTGGGGTGAGGCTGAGGGTGGTGGGAGGGTTATGCTGAGGGTGGTGGGGGGGTGAGGGTGGTGGGGGGTGAGGGTGGTGGTGGGGGGTGATGCTGAGGGTGGTGGGGGGTGATGCTGAGGGTGGTGGGGGTGATGCTGAGGGTGGTGAGGGGTGATGCTGAAGGTGGTGGGGGGTGATGCTGAGGGTGGTGGGGGTGATGGTGAGGTGGGTGAGGGTGGTGTGGTGGGGTGTGAGGCTGAGGGGGTGGGGGGTGAGGCTGAGGGGGGTGGGGGTGAGGCTGAGGGGGGTGGGGGTGAGGCTGAGGGGGGTGGGGGTGAGGCTGAGGGGGGCTGGGGTGAGGCTGAGGGGGGTGATGCTGAGGGTGGTGGTGAGGGTGGTGGGGGCTAGGGGTGGTGAGGCTGAGGGTGGTGGGGGGTGATGGTGAGGGTGGTGGGGGCTAGGGGTGGTGAGGCTGAGGGTGGTGGGGGTGATGGTGAGGGTGGTGGGGGATGATGGTGAGGGTGGTGGGGGATGATGCTGAGGGTGGTGGGGGGTGATGCTGAGGGTGGTGGGGGCTAGGGGTGGTGAGGCTGAGGGTGGTGGGGGTGATGGTGAGGGTGGTGAGGCTGAGGGTGGTGGGGGTGAGGCTGATGGGGGTGGTGAGGCTGAGGGTGGTGGGGGCTAGGGGTGGTGAGGCTGAGGGTGGTGGGGGTGATGGTGAGGGTGATGGTGAGGGTGGTGGGGGTGATGGTGAGGGTGGTGGGGGGTGAGGCTGAGGATGGTGGGGGCTAGGGGTAGTGAGGCTGAGGGTGGTGGGGGTTGATGGTGAGGGGGTGATGCTGAAGGTGGTGGGGGTGAGGCTGAGGGTGGTGAGGCTGAGGGTGGTGGGGGGTGATGGTGAGGGTGGGTGAGGCTGAGGGTGGTGGGGGCTAGGGGTAGTTAGGCTGAGGGTGGTGGGAGGTGAGGCTGAGGGTGGTGGGGGGTGATGGTGAGGGTGGTGGGGGGTGATGGTGAGGGTGGTGGGGGATGAGGGTGAGGGTGGTGGGGGGATGATGCTGAGGGTGGTGGGGGGATGATGCTGAGGGTGGTGGGGGGTGATGGTGAGGGTGGTGGGGGCTAGGGGTGGTGAGGCTGAGGGTGGTGGGGGTGATGGTGAGGGTGGTGGGGGGTGGTGAGGGTGAGGGTGGTGGGGGTGATGGTGGGGGGGTGAGGCTGAGGGTGGTGGGGGCTAGGGGTGGTGAGGCTGAGGGTGGTGGGGGTGATGGTGAGGATCGTGGGGGTGATGGTGAGGGTGGTGGGGGTGAGGCTGAGGATGGTGGGGGCTAGGGGTAGTGAGGCTGAGGGTGGTGGGGGGTGATGGTGAGGGGGGTGATGCTGAAGGTGGTGGGGGTGAGGCTGAGGGTGGTGGGGGGTGGTGAGGCTGAGGGTGGTGGGGGGTGATGGTGAGGGTGGGTGAGGCTGAGGGTGGTGGGGGCTAGGGGTAGTGAGGCTGAGGGTGGTGGGAGGTGAGGCTGAGGGTGGTGGTGGGGGGTGAGGCTGAGGGTGGGTGACGCTGAGGGTGGTGGGGGCTAGGGGTAGTGAGGGTGGTGGGAGGTGAGGCTGAGGGTGGTGAGGCTGAGGGTGGTGGGGGGTGATGGTGAGGGTGGGTGAGGCTGAGGGGGGTGGGGGCTAGGGGTAGTGAGGCTGAGGGTGGTGGGAGGTGAGGCTGGTGGGGGGTGAGGCTGAGGGGGGGTGGGGGTGAGGCTGAGGGGGGGTGGGGGTGAGACTGAGGGGGGTGATGCTGAGGGTGGTGGGGGTGGTGGGGGCTAGGAGTGATGATGGTGAGGGTGGTGGGGGTGATGGTGGTGGGAGGTGGTGTGGAGATGGTGACTGGGGGGGTGAGGCTGAGTGTTGTGGGGGGTTATGGTGAGCCTACCTTGATTTCCCTGGTGGTCCAGTGGGCTCCCTGGTGGTCCGGTGGCCACTGCTCCCGGTCTGCAGCTCCGCAGAGCTGCAGACCGTGTAGTCTCGCGAGATTTCAGAGCGTTGCCGTGGTAACCCGCGGCAACGCTGTGATTGGCCAATTCTCGCGAGTTACATGGTCTGCAGCTCTGCACACTGCGGAGCTGCAGACCAGTGTCTGCGATGGTGGCCGGGCAGCCAGGAGGGGCCTCGCACCCGGCGGCATACCGGGCAAGCCGCCGGGACCCCTCCTGGTGTCAGGTCCTCGGTCAGTGACCGAGGACCTGACACACTCTGCCAACAGGCGGTTTAGGCGGCCGCGAGGCCCCCGCCAGCGCGAGGCCTTAGGCGGCCGCCTAAACCGCCTAATTAGAGAGCCGCCTCTGTATATAAGTGGTAGAAGGGGTTTCCACTTAGGTGGTTTGTGGCTGTTTAGCTACCACACACTTTTTCTTACTGTATTTCTATTATTTTCCACCTACTGTTCAGTAGCTGGGGAGAAGGCCTGAAGGTTAGGGAAGGCATGGCTCAAGAGCGTCTGATTGTGAGAGGAGCAAAATTCAAGACAAGCTTTCCAGTCTCCAGAGCATCACACCATTATCAGGCTGAGTAGTTTGATGCAGAGAGCCTCGGTAAAGATCCTGGGAGTTTATTGCTATGTGCCAGGAGCCTCTATAGAATAAGGTGAACTTGCTGTCGGCCACACTGACCAGGGTTACCCGGCTAGAGAACCACAAGACAGAGAAATGTAATTGTATTTTAAACCCTAGAACTATCACACAATTAATTATTTCAGTCCTGCCACATCAAACACAGTATTACTTTGTAAACTGTACCAGACCCACACAATGTTAAACCGTTGTTGTCCACATTAAATTGTGCTACAGAGTTAATCCTTCTGATGTCAGTAGAGATTAACCCTTAAAGTCCCATTGTCCAGATTTTTTTTTTACTGTGTCATTGGTGATTAACTTATTAAATAAACTTGCCCCAATGTTTTTACTGAGATGTTCTGGATAGTTTAACCTTCCAGGGTTGGAGAGTGATTTCCAAGGCCAGTCTTTTAGCCTCTCTGCAAAGTTCTACTACATACCCAACCTGTACAACATCGATAAGCAAACAACATTGCGGGAAGGTTAGCCCAGTGCTGTTATTGCTGCTAATTTCTTTGTTTTTGTGCATTATTAAAGGGACATGCATCACCAAAAGCTTTAGCTGTTACTGAGACAGCTGTCTTACTCTGCTTCTTTAATGCTTTTCACACCCACTCCAGTGGGGCATTGATCTAACCAATCAGTGTCCTATCCCTAGGAATGCGTAAAAGTGCGTTGGACATGTCTGACAGATTTCAAAATGTGCACCTGGAAGATCTCTTCACCTTGCAACATCTTGAGGAGAAGACAGGGAGTCTGCTTCATGCAGAGCAGGCTTCGGTGTTGGGTTTCTCTCTCTCCTGCTTCTGTACAATGATTCCCTATTTCTGCCATTAGTGGACTGGTCTGAAACTGACCCGGGTGGATAAAAGGGAGGTAGACAAAACTCTCCTAGCTTTGTGGTGTGCCCAACAATGCAATCTGACAAATGTTATAGTAAGTTTATACATTTTTATTACATATTTTTCAGAGTTTGGGTTTTGTTTTGTTTTTTTGCTTTATTTTGGTGTGTATATTTGTTTAAAAGTGTTTGCTTGCTGTTTAAAAAAAAAAAAAAAAAAAATGACAAGTGATGCATGTCCCTTTAACTTTCTCTAGCCCAGTTCTCTTAGTCTATCACTGTTGTGTGGCAAAGATGCCTCTGCCACGAGCTCCTGGAGGAGCCTGCTGGCTAGCCTCCTGCTCGAGGACTATGGGCCATGTAAAAGACCTTTTAAAAGACTTAGTTTGTGGGGTCTTCGCAGGGGCGTATTAGCCGCGAGGCAAACAAGGCATTTGCCTTGGGCGGCATTTTCCAGGGGGCGGCAAAAAAAGCCGCCCCAAACGCCCAGGGCAAATGCCTTGTTAGCCTTGCGGCTAACTGACATGCCGTCTGGGCGGTCTGCTGGGCAGTGCTGGCGGGCGGTCTGCTGGGCAGTGCTGGCGGGCGGCAGGCGAGGGAGCACTTCCTCTGAGCTGTCTGCTCAGCTCCCTCGCGCGCCGCACAGTGAGGCTGGGAACCGGAATATGACGTCATATTCCGGCTCCGCCTCCCAGCCTCACTGTGCGGCGCGCGAGGGAGCTGAGCAGACAGCTCAGAGGAAGTGCTCCCTCGCCGCCCGCCCGCCAGCACTGCCCAGCAGCCACTGGACCACCAGGGAGAAATAGGACCCCCCCCCCCCAGCATTCCCAAAGGTAAGGAGGCTGGGGGGGGGGGGGTAAATTTAAAATAAAAATAAAAATGTGTTAAATATGTGAGTGAGTATGTGTGTGTGTGTGTGAATGTCTGTTAGTGTGTGTGTGAATGTCTGTGTGTGTGTGTGTGTGTTAGTGTGTGTGTGTCTGTCTGTTAGTGTGTGTGTCTGTCTGTTAGTGTGTCTGTGTATATCTGTTAGTGTGTGTGTGAATGTCTGTTAGTGTGTCTGTGTATGTCAGTGTGTGTGTCTGTTAGTGTGTGTGTGTGTATGTCTGTTAGTGTGTGTGTATGTCTGTTAGTGTGTCTGTGTATGAATGTCTGTTAGTGTGTCTGTGTATGTCTGTTAGTGTGTGTGTGTGTATGTCTGTTAGTGTGTGTGTGTGTATGTATGTCTGTTAGTGTGTATGTCTGTTAGTGCGTGTGTGTGTGTCTGTTAGTGTGAGTGTGTGTATCTGCTAGTGAGTGTGTGTCTGTTAGTGAGTGTGTCTGTAAGTGTGTGTGTGTTTCTGTTAGCGAGTGTGTGTTTCTGTTAGCTAGTGTATGCGTATCTGTAAGTGAATGTGTGTGTGTGTATTTAGAAGGCGGGGCGGGGGAAGGGTGGGGTGGTGCGGGCGGGGGGAAGGGTTGGATGGGGGTGGCGCGGGCGGGAGGGGGGCGCCTGAGTTTTGTCCTGCCTAGGGCAGCACAAAACCAGGATACACCACTGGGTCTTCGTCTACTGTTCGGGAACCGAACAAACCCACGAACTGCGGAACATAAAAGTCCGTGTGTGGCCCACAATAAAGTCAGTTCACTCCCACCATTAAGTCTTGGCTAATGTGTGGGGGGATAGCTATACTTGCTCTAATCACTGCTATACAGCTTTACTCTCTGGAGGAGATCTCTAACCACTGGGAGCTGGCGGTCTGCCACATGTTGTGATTCTCATTTGTTGGTGTTTTTTTTTTGCTTTTTTTTGGTGCATTATTATTTATTTTACTTTTTCTTTACGGCCAGTGTTTATTGCAGAAATGGCCATCATTCAGCTGGCATATAATTTGATGGATCTTTGCAAAAAGGCAAAGCCTGCCGTCGTTGCAAGAGGTGTATTTCAGCTGCTGTTCGAGCTGTAATTCTTAGTGTGATTCTGAGCTAATAAATTGCAAACCTTTTAAATCAGAGGATGTATGTACATCCAATGCATCCATTTGGTCCACTTAGAATCATGGACGCGAGGCAATATTATTAATTGCATATTCGCAAATATTCGGGGTGGCCAGACTCAAGTTTTGCAAGGCTTGGCATATGAGGTCAGCATAACTCGACTCAAACGCATGTTGCCAGTCACTGACTAACCAGGTGCCCATGTGCAGAACATTGGGTAATTAGTGTGAACATCTGGAGAAGCAGGACAAGCACAATCTTGAGGTCTGTATTTTGGTTAAAAAAAAAAAAGACAAATCTCTTCTCTTTCATATCCCAGGGAACAGATTGTTGAAATAATATCACTTAATGTGCTGAAACTGGGCAGGTTTTTTTTTTTAAAAAAAGAACTACAATCACCAAACATTGTTAATAAAGATTATATTCTAGATGGCCTCAAGGTCCTTGCAGAATCAATTTCTAGAGCAGAACCTCTGGATCCAATGGACTTTATAAAGTAAGACAAGTCGAGCTTTTCTGACAGTAAGCTTTCTGATGCAAAGGACAAGCTAACTACACCATATTCTTCCAATAAATGATGAATGTTATACATCCGTTCAGTAAGAGCCCCGTGCAGGGCATTATTTAAATGTCAAGTTATTTATAAATACACTCACACATATATACATTTATTCATTTTTTTCCCTTTAACTTTGGCATAAAATGGTGCACAGATCGCTGATGTATTTCCTGGTCACACAGTAAATAACAGAGATCTAAGGTTCTTGTTGTTGTTCCATTTTTACTTTACCTTCTGCGTTGGCCAACAGTCTGTATAGAAAGCCCTCCTTCTCTTATTTATTATTTTCTCAGTGCAGTGAAAAAAAGAGGAGGGAAAGTAAAATAATTACAAAATATATTGGGTTAATAAATCAGTATAGGAGCAGCGTGTCGGAAAAGCCTCATAAAATCTTATAGCTAAATAATGCCTACAATCAGTGTTCTTTGTTTAACATTTTATGTGTATTGATAAATGAAGATGCATTTAAATAATTCAGACCAAACATTAGCTGTTAGCATGCCATTAATAAATAATGCAGCCCGGACGAGAAGGTGGGGGGCAGAATACAGATATTAGCTCGGAGCTGCAGCTCCAAGAACTGACACGCAATATAGGAAAGTAACACCAGGCATACCCCAACAACATCTTCTGGTCAAAGAGAAACCTCAGCCAGATGATCGTTAACTCAAACCTAGTGATACAACTAGTGTCCCAAGCTTTGTCAAGAGGTAGTTTTACTAGGTATTGCTGTGTATAGCTCACAGAATGCACTCTTCTCTGGTCTTGACACCTTAGGTAAATATATCATCCTGCTCAGGATATCTATGCTAAATAGTGTTCATCCAGTCCAGAGGTAATCAACTTCAGCTAGATTTGAAGAATGTCCCCAGCGGAACATGAGTGGGTCAATCTGAATATCCAAACTTGTGATAAATTCCCCCGCACTGCGACAATGATACACCTTCATGACTTGATCTTTCTCATTCATCATTATTTTCATCAAGAAGTATGGAAGATATATACAGTGAACACGAATGCTCAGACCTCAAAAAATGTACGTTATTACATTTTCTTTTAAGGTCAATGGTCAACTCATGTGACTGGGATAGTTAAGTCTAAAACAGCACTTTTAAAAGCCTTCATCAGCATGGGCAAAAAGTAGTGGTTGTCTCTTTTAGGACAAAGTCTAGAGTAGTCTGCACATTTCGTCAATTTGGAAACACGTGAAATACTGTATTGTGTCTACCTGCTCTAAAACCAGCTCTATTCACAAGTGACCAAGACACCATGAAAAGTAAGTAGCTGAATAGTGACAGTAATAGGAGCCAGCAACCTGTGCTTCAAGCGGCACTGTCACCATCTGGGATCTGGGTACTTTGCAGAATTTGCAAAGACCCCCGACGTTGGCATCATTAACATGTGAGGAAGGCTGAACTTGATGAACGCAAGTCTCTTTTCAGCTATGTAACTATGTAACTACTTACCTAAACATGTCCCTCGCGGGCACAGCTATCTTTTTCCATTTAATCCTCTTCAGCTCCTAGCGCTTCAACGCCAGGAACGGACGTAACTGTCAGTTCCGAACTCTCGAAAATACAGCATTGAGGTTTTATGGAGCAATCCTGCAAGACCCTCCATAGACAGAACCAATTCCCTGCCTTTGTCAGTTATGACTGGAGGGGATTGATACTTCTAAACAGCGTTAGCTCCGTCCAGTGTTTAGAAGTGTCAGGTGTAGGACATATACAGAGGCAAAGTAGGCCCTACTTTGTCTCTGCATATCTCTTGACTGGGTTGGAATTTCACTAAAATTCCAAAAGTCAATTCTATCTTTATGAAATACAAATTTTTCATGAGGGGGGAGGAGTGACAGTGCTGCTTCAAGCAGCAATATTTTAAAAATCTTTTTGGTGTTTTTGACTAGACTAAATTCTCAGTATTTTCAATGTGTTGTTTGTTGTCATTTACATGTGTTTGTGACTCTATAAGACTGGACAATATCACATTTTGTGTTTGTCAATAACTAAGCAATGCATTTTTTACACTCCAGGCTTTAAACTGTGGTGGAATCTCGGTAAAAATAAATTTAGTAGGCCGAGATTACCACGTGGCATGTGTACGTGCATATGCTGACGTATCGATCAGTTGGTTGCACGAGGCAAGATACGATCAGTAGTGTACGGAGCATGTGCAAGAATACAGGATGTAGTATTCCCCTCCTCCATTGTGCTGGACAGGCCATGCGGTCAAGCAGGAAGTTAATTCTTATTTGTATTGATTGGTCAAGAGAATGTGCGGGTGGAGCTTAATATGGGAGGAGTTATGTGCCTATATAAGGAGCCTGCACTATTGTCCGGGGCTCAGAACTTGCTGTATTTTGGTGACGTTAGTCCCTCTGAGTCCCGATCGGTGATCCAATAAAGAATCTCTTCCTTCCTGAAGAAACCTGTGTCCATCTCTCTGTGCTTGGCTTCCGTCAGTTTCTCCGGTATCATTTGGTGCATTGGCCGGGAAGCTCATCGTTCAACGGTAGCTGAGAGGCAGAGGCGTGAGACGGTCTATCTTTGCCCACGTTCTCTACGGCTGCACCCCTGAACTTCTGCGTGGACCTCCCTTCGTCTCGGCGCCACTGGTCTGTTGTCCAGGAGATCATCGGCCTCTACGTAAGAAGTGCTGGGGTGTCCCCGTCGATGAGTGTGAACTCAGGTTCAGGAACGAGGAGGTAAGACAACTGCTGTTTTAGACGGCAGACCCACTAGGGGTATACCGATTGTGCGGTAGGCCCATAAGGGGTTATTTGTGTATGGAATCTGCCCCCTCTGTCGGAGGGAAGGAGCGAAGGCGTACCGCTCAATCGAACGCTCTTTAGTCAGACCGTTTGATTTGGTTAGTCAGGCGGGGTCCTGTGTAAATAGCCCTAGCCGGACACCGGTGTCTTGTCTAGACTAGCGTTCTAGGGTGTATATTACGTTCGCTAGGTCGGAGGGACCGGGAGACTAAGCGGCGCCTGTGTAAATTCGGTTCGCTAGCTCTCAACCTATCTTGGCTAAGTGGGAAGGCGTGTAAATTTGGAACCCACTAGATTTTTGATAGTAATCGACTAAGAGGCGCCTGTGTAAATTCGGTCCTCTAGCTCGCTATATGTGGTGCTTGGGCAGTGTGGCTAACCAAAACGGGTGTACATAGTTTTAGGTAGTCCATTCAAGGTACTGGCCAATAGTTTAGTTGGGAATTGTAAATGTGTTAAAGATTGTTTAGTAAAGTGTATATCTTGTTAGATAGCGCAAGCTCAGCCGTCTAGCGAGAGTGTTAATAGTGTGTTGCTGTATTATAGTGCACGGTACCATAACCCTGTATATTTACTGACACTGTATATAAGTACTAATAATTGTCGTCCATTGCATGTTTAACACCATAACCACTAATAATTGTATTGTGACCTTAAATTGTGCTTTGACCTATGCTAACCGTACTGTAACCGCTATTTGTAAAAGACGATGTTACTGGGGTGTGTTATAGACAGGTAATTCATATATAGAGAATTATAGCGTGGGTGACTGTATAGTTTCGCCAAAGGGCATAATATTGATTATATAGTGACTGGTGTAACAGCAGTGTGTACGGGAATTCCCTGAGTGTTTATTGTGTTATTGTGTACGTTTCACTTGGTAACCGTACCACGTGGTGCTGTTGCCAGAGGAAACGGGTGTGACTGTTGAATAGTACGCGTGCATAGTATTCGTTGTCAACGACGTTCCATTGATAAGTATGGGCGCGTCGCAGTCAACGATTCCGGATCCCTTAGGTTGTATGGTGAAGAATTTTAAAAAGGGATTCAAAACATGTGATTTTGGGGTTAAAATGTCTCCTGTACGTTTGGTCACTTTGTATACTAGGGAGTGGCCTACTTTGGTTGCGGCATGGCCGCCACGTGGCAGTTTGGATCCAACTCTGGTACAGCGCTTACACGTGGCTGTATCAGGTAGGCCTGAACTTTACGGGCAGTTTCCTTATATTGATTGTTGGAGACAGGCCGTAAATGACTCGCCAAAATGGATCCAGACGTGCCACGAGGAGCAATGTCGCCTCATGGTGGCTAGGACTTGTTTGTCCACTAGGACTGGTGTTAGGCCCATTTTGGACACGCCCCCTGAGTCCGAGATCCCTTTGCCGCCCCCTTACTTTCCTTTAAGAGGAAGTGACGCAAATGCAGGAAGTCCTGCAACCCTTCCCTCATTGCCCTCATCCACTTCCGCTTCCTCCTCCAGTACAGAATCCACCCCCTCTCGTACTAAATCTCCCCTTCCGGAATCAGAGCCAACCCCGATTAGATCTGAATATCCTGATTTGGCGCCACTTCAGACTTCCGGTCAAGCTTCTTCTAGCTCGGCTCGAAGTGTTTTATTTACTACCTTTTCCCAAAACCAAGCTCCCACATCCTCATGCCCTATTTCTCCCCGACTGGAACCCATAACTGACGCCCCTCCACGTAGCCCCATACAAACCCGACAACTGACCGGTACCCAACAATTAAAACATTATCAGATGCCTCTTCGTCTGAATCCCGGGTCAGCCTATATTGATGCCGCAGGTCAAATGGCACATGCTGACCCAGTCTTCGTATATGTCCCGTTCACGACAACCGATCTCCTGAATTGGAAGACTCACAATTCCTCGTATACTGAGAAACCACAAGCTATGACTGATCTGTTCACCTCGATAGTTCAGACACATAACCCGACATGGGCTGATTGCCAGCAGTTATTAATGACTTTGTTTAACAATGAGGAAAGGACAAGAATTAATCAAGCGGCCATTAAAGCGCTAGAGGATAGAGCCCGTGCTTTGAATCAAGCCAATCCAGCAGCATGGGCCGCAACACATTATCCTAACACCGATCCCGATTGGAATGTAAATGGTGCTGATATGGTTCAACTCAGAGCCTATAGAGACGCTATAATTGCTGGCATGAAAGCCGGAGGAAAGAAAGCTATTAACATGTCGAAGACAGTTGAGGTGATTCAGAAAAGTGATGAAGCGCCCAGTGTCTTTTATGACCGATTATTGGAGGCATACCGCTTGTATACCCCCTTTAATCCGGAAGACGCAGATAATTCCCGAATGGTGAACTCCGCCTTTGTCAGCCAAGCTTACGGAGATATTAAGCGCAAGCTACAGAAGTTAGAAGGGTTTGCAGGAAGGTCTATCACCCAACTAATGGAGGTAGCGAATAAAGTGTATATGAATAGGGAAACAGAAAGTAAGAAAGAGGAAGAGCGCAAGATGCGTAAAAAGGCTGATATGCTAGCGGTAGCGATCGCAGGCGTAGATAGACGGGGCCCAGATAGAGGCGATAGTAGATGGAATAGGGAGCCTTTGAGTAGGAATCAGTGCGCGTATTGCAAGGAAGAAGGGCATTGGAGGAATGAGTGTCCACAAAGAGAGCAGTACGAGAGAGACCAACCCAGGGCAGGATACGGAAACTTTAGAGGCAGAGCGAGAGGTAGAGGAGGCCCCGGAGGGAGTAATGGTAATAGAGGGAGCAATGGGAACAGAGGAAGTGTTAGGGAAGATAGGTATTTCCCAGCAGCGCAAAGGTCCCGCGATAGAGAAGGTAGGGACTTTGTAGGATTGGCTGACACGGTCATGGAGGACTATTGATACCGACCGGGCTCCATCCCCCTTGGTCGAGCGGAGCCTATGGTCGATGTATCAATAGGGGGAAAAAGGAGTGCGTTCATGATCGACACTGGTGCTGAACATTCGGTGGTGACTAATCTAGTTGCTCCTCCATCTGGACGGACTATTACTGTAATAGGAGCAACTGGAAGAAGTGCTGAAAAACCGGTTCTTAAAAGTCGACTCTGTACATTGGGAGGCCACGTAGTAAAACATCAATTCCTTTATATGCCTGAATGTCCAGTCCAATTGCTGGGACGTGATATGCTATCTAAATTACAAGCGCAGATTACGTTCCTACCAAATGGAACAACATCCTTAAAGTTTAATGGACCTTCAGGTATTATGACATTATCCGTACCAAAGGAAGAAGAGTGGCGACTTTATACAGCGTTGACTAGCCAAAACCCTAGGAGTGATGAGTCTTTATTCAACATACCAGGAGTTTGGGCAGAGAACAACCCACCAGGACTGGCCCGCAATATCAATTAAAATTGAACTAAAACTTGGGGTTTATCCAGTGAGCCTAAGACAATATCACATCCCGCAGAAGGCTAAGAAGAACATACAATCTTATCTGGATAAGTTCATACGGTATGGTATCCTAAAATTCTGTACTTCCCCCTGGAACACCCCATTGCTGCCTGTTCAAAAGCCCGGTACAGATGAGTATCGACCTGTGCAGGACTTGAGAGCAGTCAATGATGCGGTTGTTAGTATACATCCAGTTGTACCCAATCCATATAACCTGCTTGCTTTAATTCCGGGCGGGGCTACTTACTTTACAGTCTTAGACCTCAAAGATGCCTTCTTTTGCCTCCGAATTGCCGCAGAAAGTCAATGTATTTTCGCTTTCCAATGGGAGAACGCTGTAACGGGCTCAAAACGCCAAATGACCTGGACAAGACTGCCCCAAGGGTTTAAAAATTCACCTACCCTATTTGGTTCAGCTCTAAGTCAAGATCTACTGGATTTCGAGTCCATCCCAGGAGAGTGTGTATTGTTACAGTATGTAGATGACTTGTTGATAGCAGCAGTTACAAAGGAAATATGTCAGCAAGCAACGCACGATCTACTACACATTCTCTGGAAGGCAGGATACAAGGTGTCTAGAAAGAAGGCTCAGTTGTGTTTGCCAACTGTCAAATATCTGGGATTCCATATCTCTGAAGGTCAAAGAATTATGGGGCCAGAGAGAAAAGAAGCTGTGTGCCAAATACCGATACCCAAGAATAGAAGACAAGTGCGAGAATTCTTGGGGGCAGCAGGCTTCTGTAGGATATGGATTCCCAGCTACGCGATACTGGCAAAACCTCTGTATGCAGCTATCAAAGGTACAGAGCACGACCCCTTCTTATGGACTCAAGAACAGCAAACGGCATTTGAAGATGTGAAGAAGGCTCTGATGAGTGCCCCAGCATTAGGTCTACCTGATCACACACGACCATTCTACCTGTATGTACATGAGCAAAGAAGAATGGCTGTGGGAGTATTGACACAGTACTTGGGATCATGGCAAAGACCTGTTGCCTACATGTCTAAGCAACTGGATGCAGTGGCCAGCGGACTTCCACCTTGTCTAAGAGCAGTAGCTGCAGCCGCCCTGCTAGTAGCTGAAGCCGATAAACTCACTCTGGGTCAAGAACTTTATGTACGAGTCCCACATGCAGTACAGACGTTGTTGGATTACAAAGGAAATCACTGGTTTAGTAATAGCCGTATGACCAAGTATCAAGCAATGTTGTGTGAAAACCCAAGAGTGCATTTAGAGACTGTAAACACCTTAAATCCAGCTACCCTTTTGCCACAACCTACTGAAAGTCAACATGATTGTTTGGAAGTAATGGATGAAGTATTTTCAAGTAGACCAGATCTTCGTGATTTTCCCATCCAGAACCCCGATGTTCAATATTATACCGACGGCAGTAGTTATGTGAAAGAAGGGATCCGCTATGCAGGATATGCAGTAACAACAATAGACAAGGTGATAGAAGCTCGGCCACTGGCGAAAGGAACATCAGCACAAAAGGCAGAATTGATAGCACTGACACGAGCGTTACAATTGGCTGAAGGTTTAAGAGTGAACATCTACACGGACTCCAAGTATGCGTTTTTAACCACTCATGCCCACGGAGCTTTGTATAAAGAAAGAGGACTATTGAATTCAGAAGGCAAAGAAATTAAATATGCAGCTGAAATCCTACAACTATTGGAAGCAGTGTGGGAGCCGAAAGAAGTCGGTATTATACATTGTCGAGCGCATCTGAGAGGAGATGGTGATGTAACTAAAGGAAATCGGATGGCAGACAGTACAGCTAAGCGTGCCGCTGAATCGGGAAGACAGGAATATGTGGGGCATATAGCTGCCCTTATACCAACTCCACTGTCTCAATGGACTCCAGTTTATACAGCTCAAGAAGAGGAGTGGTTAAAGACTGAATCTGGAAAGTATTTGGAGAACAAATGGTATCAGTTAGAAGATGGAAGAATAGTCATTCCAGCATCACTAGCGGTAGAAATCGTCCAAAATTATCACAACGGGACTGTCAGGGTACCTGAGGTCTCTACCTCTGAGAGAGGTAGAGACTTAGTCGTTTATCCGTCTAGACGAGCCGTTTCCTCCGTTCCTCGCGGTCCATCCAGTCACTTAAACGCTGGCCGCGAGGGATCCGCTTCCTTTTCTAACATGACGCTCAGTACGTGACGTCATGACGCCTATCCCGAGTGACCTGTCACTCAATTGTCCGATATCAAATCAGGACTTGTCGGAGGCGTGTCTACTCTCCGGAGTCAGGGTATTTAAGCTTGCTTCTCTCTTCAGCTCATTGCCCTGTCGTGGTTCTAGCTTGTCTAGTCACTCAGTGCTCTTGTATTCTAGTATTCTCTTTGGTTCTGACCCGGCTTGTTGTACTATTCTGCTTATCTCTGTTATCCCTCTGACCCGGCTTGTCTCTCGCTTACCTGTCTTCTCGTTCCCTCGACCTCGGCTTGTCTCTGACCATTCTCTGTTATTCTCTGTACGTTAGTCCGGCCATTCTAAGGCCCGGTACACGTACCTTTCTACTGTTTGGACTCTGCGTGTTGGATCCCTGTCCCGATCCTGACAGGGACACATTCTGGGAGAGATAGCACAGAAGAATCTCTCAGAAAACATTTCTACATACCAAGATTGTCCAACTTGACTCAGGCCATTGTACGAAGATGTGTAACGTGTGCTAAAAATAATGCAAGACAAGGACCAGTAAAGCCACCAGGAGTCCAGTTTATGGGGGGACTCCCCATGTCCGATTTACAAATTGACTATACAGTGATGCCTAAATCGGGTGGACATCGTTACCTGTTGGTAATCGTGTGCACCTATTCAGGCTGGGTAGAAGCATGTCCTACTCGTACAGAGAAAGCAGGAGAAGTTGTGAGATTCCTGTTACGAGAAATAATACCCCGATATGGACTACCCTGCTCTATAGGATCGGACAATGGTCCAGCTTTTGTTCATCAGTGCCTACAACAACTGACTCATATGCTTGGTATAAAGTGGAGGCTTCATACTGCATATAGACCCCAGAGTTCTGGTAAGGTAGAGAGAATGAATAGAACTATTAAGAATCAGTTGGCTAAAATGTGTCAGGAAACCCAACTTAAGTGGAACGTTCTCTTACCCATAGCTCTATTGCGAATCCGCAGTACCCCTACCAGAAGGATGGGCCTCTCTCCTTTTGAAATCATGTATGGGCGACCACCTCCCGTACTTGGTAACTTAAGGGGGGACTTGAGTCAGTTGGGAGAAGGAATTACCCGGCAGCAGGTTGTAGAGTTGGGTAAGACTATGGAGGAGGTACAGAAATGGGTACAAGATAGATTACCTGTGAATATTTATCCCCCAGTTCATAGTTACCACCCAGGAGACCAAGTGTGGATTAAAGAGTGGAATAATGTACCGTTAGGGCCCAAGTGGAGAGGTCCTTATGTTGTTCTTTTGTCTACCCCTACAGCGATAAAAGTAGCCGAAGTGACTCCGTGGATACATCAGCAGATCCAGAGAATCCCTGCAAGATCCGGTTAAAACGCACGACTCAGTCGGAGTAACGAGGAGCTTTGTGGATTACAAAATTTTATTGTTACAGAGATTTGGTGAAGTGAGTGTTTAGACGGCCATAATAAAGCCTGTCCGCCCACCGACGTATAGTGTATAAGCCAGGAAAGTCTCGAAGGGACTCCTGTGAAGACGAGCAGAACTCCATTCCCTGCAGCCCTTACATCCTGGAAGCTGAGGTGCCTTCGCACGGACGAAGACTGAGGATGACGGCGAAAGATGTGTTTTTGATAATGTTTATTTATGTGTATTTTTATATTCAGGAAGGTAGAGGTACCGACACTCCTAGCTGTGAGGTATGCATTAAGACTACAAGAACAGGTAACCATATTTCCCAAACCCTAATTTGGCATTCACAATACGAGTGTAAAGGAGATGTATCAAGATGTAGATACCTTAATATAGAATATAGTGTGTGCCATTTAGGAGTAGGAGAACCTAAGTGCTTCAGTCCAGAGTATCAACCTCGTACAATTTGGTTGACTCTCAGGAATGGAGATCCTCAGGGGACCCTAATTAACAAGACAGTATTAGAATCCGTACATTCTTCGGGTGTTCTGCTATTTGATGCATGTAAGGCGATATCAAGTGGTAGAAAGCCGTGGAATGTATGTGGGGATCTTAGATGGGAGAGGACGTATGGGTCTAACGATAAATATATTTGTCCCAGTAGTAAAAATAAATATGTGAGTCCTAGATGCCCAAATAGAGATTATAACTTTTGCCCATATTGGTCTTGTGTGGGGTGGGCAACTTGGGGACAGACAGTAGACAAGGACATGATAGTGACTAAGTTGCCTACCAGCCCATATTGTAAGTCTATGGAATGCAATCCAGTCCATATACTTATAAATAACCCCGACAAGTTCTTAGACAAGTATGGTAATTTATTTGGGTTTCAAATATATGGGACGGGTTTAGATCCTGGGACAGTGTTGTTTATAGGGATAGAGACTGATACGGTATCCTCCCAGACTCATCAAGTATACCATTCCTTTTATGAAGAGATGAGTATAGATAATAAGATCCCCCATAATGCTAAAAACTTGTTCATTGATTTAGCTGAAAGTATTGCCGGTAGTCTTAATGTTACCAACTGCTATGTGTGTGGAGGTACTAACATGGGAGACCAATGGCCTTGGGAAGCAAAGGAGGTAATGTCCGGTTCTGAGGCAGTTGACCAATTAATATCTACACAAGCCGATTATCATATGAGTGTTAGAGGTAAATCTGAGTGGAGATTAAAGACCTCCATCATAGGTTATGTTTGCATAGCAAGGAAAGGAATGATGTATAATACTTCTGTAGGAGAATTAACTTGTCTAGGGCAAAAAGCTTATGATGATGATACAAAGAATACAACTTGGTGGTCGGCTTCAAATGTCTCAGAACCATCTAACCCATTTGCTAGATACGCCAATTTAAAGGATGTGTGGTTTGATCTATCCATCACATCTACCTGGAGAGCCCCAGCAAATTTGTACTGGATCTGTGGTAAGAAAGCCTATTCGGAGTTGCCACAGGACTGGGAAGGGGCATGTGTGTTGGGTATGCTCAAACCATCCTTCTTCTTGTTACCTATTGAAACAGGTGAGACTTTAGGTGTTAAAGTATATGATGTGAATCATAGGAAGAAAAGGGGACCCATAGAGATAGGCGCCTGGGAAGATAATGAATGGCCTCCCCAGCGTATTATAGATTATTATGGGCCAGCCACGTGGGCAGAAGATGGTACCTTTGGTTATAGAACCCCTATTTATATGCTCAACCGTATTATAAGATTACAGGCGGTGGTTGAGATTATTACTAACGAGACATCACAAGCGCTCAATCTTCTAGCGAAGCATAATACCAGGATGAGGACAGCAGTCTACCAAAATAGATTAGCCTTGGATTACCTTTTGGCAGTAGAGGGAGGTGTATGTGGGAAGTTTAACCTGAGCAATTGCTGTCTTCAAATAGATGACGAAGGGCAAGCAATAGCTGAGCTTACTAGCCATATGGTTAAACTAGCGCATGTGCCTACTCAGGTATGGAAAGGGTATAATCCAAGTAGTTGGTTTGGTAGCTGGTATGAGTGGTTTGGAGGGCTTAAGGCAGTGGTAGGTGGAGTCCTACTGATTTTAATGTTGTGTCTACTCCTGCCGTGTCTTATACCCTTAGTAGTTAGGTCTGTGCAAAGTCTGATAGAAAATATAGCAGAGAGGAAGGCTGCTGCACAGATAATGGCAATTTATAAATATGAGGCTCTAGATCAGGGAGAACCAATGCAGGAAGATGAGTGTTGAAGATTCACATCATAAGTTAAGTCTGGTCTGGTTCAAGGTAACTTGCGGTGTATGCAAACTAAGGTTAAGTGATGCCTCAAGTAATTGTGAAATATCAAGAGGCATCAAAGGGGGGAATGTGGTGGAATCTCGGTAAAAATAAATTTAGTAGGCCGAGATTACCACGTGGCATTTGTACGTGCATATGCTGACGTATCGATCAGTTGGTTGCACGAGGCAAGATACGATCAGTAGTGTACGGAGCATGTGCAAGAATACAGGATGTAGTATTCCCCTCCTCCATTGTGCTGGACAGGCCATGCGGTCAAGCAGGAAGTTAATTCTTATTTGTATTGATTGGTCAAGAGAATGTGCGGGTGGAGCTTAATATGGGAGGAGTTATGTGCCTATATAAGGAGCCTGCACTATTGTCCGGGGCTCAGAACTTGCTGTATTTTGGTGACGTTAGTCCCTCTGAGTCCCGATCGGTGATCCAATAAAGAATCTCTTCCTTCCTGAAGAAACCTGTGTCCATCTCTCTGTGCTTCGCTTCCGTCAGTTTCTCCGGTATCAAAACCACATCACATAATTCAATTATAGCATCTTATAGCAGTCTCTGACCATGACAGTCCCACCACCATTTAGACCAATTGTCACATTCCCCTAATTCCAACAAAAAATAAGATCTCCAGGCACTCAGGGTGTTCAAACCACAGGCAGATTTAATGGTACAAAAAGGAAAATAACGTTTCGACCTGCCAAGAGGTCTTTGTCCTGCCTGGAGATCTTTTTTGTTGCCTTATTGTTGTGGAATTGCTGGTCCTGGTCCAGTGCACCTAGTGCTCGCTAACTACATATTATTCCACCAATTCCAATCTCCGGCAAGACACAATCATTATTTATAAGCATCTTATGCCATCTCCAAAATCATTCTAGGACTGTAAGATACATCAATTGCTTTATCTGGCAGAGAAAGAGTAAAGTGTATCTGAATTCTAAAGTACGAAACAATTATCGTCAGACCCTGATGTTCTGATGTTCATCCTGAACCTACACCAGAGAGTGGGGAAATTAGGACACAGATGTGATGGAATGGGTTGGAGGAAACAGAGTGGGAGCAAGTCTCCTCCTGAGGGGAAAGAGCAGCTTTTGAAGTGTCCTCACCTGACAAACAGAAAACATATGTGGAGTATGACAGGTGATACCTGGGGAGGTGGAGGCCGACGAAGAAAGACAGCAAACAGCTGGTGGGGCAGGTAAGTCAGAGTCCCAGCTGAGCATCAAGGCTGAGCAATGCAGTGTGCTCACAACTATAGAGTGTACAAGCCGTGCACGTCTGCAAATAAACAGAGCAACCAATGCAATGCATCCATGTTCCGAAGGTGACAATGTACTAATGCAGAACTGATGCTGAGAAACAATACAGAATATAGAGACAGCAAAATAAAAGTTACTTAAAATGTGCGCATTGTCAAGCATCAGTAGTATGGAGAACACAAGCACAGCCGAGTATTCGTAATGTGCAATGAGCGCACAGGCAGGAATCATTCATATACAATGCACGCAATATGGAATGCGCACAAACAAGTATATAGATTGCATGTACAGTCGAATCTCAAAATTCTAGATTGTGCGCACAGTAGAGTTTCAGTAATGGAGAATTTGTGAGCAGCTAAGTAACAGTAATGTAGAACATGCAGATACAACAGAATATAAGCAATATACCACGTGTTAAAGTGCAGTGTATACCGAGCAGAATGTCAGTGGAGTACAGAGTATACACAGTAGAACATCGGGTGTACATAGTACGGATACAGCAGAATGTTAGCAGTGTTCAGCGTGTATACAGAATGGTATTAACATTCTATGTGCAAATTACAGAAAATTTGCACTATTACAGCACAGTACTATACTAGTATACATTTAAAGTAAACTTCTGTACTCCGTGACAATTCCCTTTAACTCTACTAGTGAGTTCAACAAAAGTGTTTTACATAATAGACAGTTTATTTAAGGCCCTCCGGAGCCAGACACGCAACGTTTGCAATGAAATGTTCCATGTCACATTTTTTTACCAAACGGGAAGATGCATGATACAGAGATATTTCATATCATTATCCAAAAAAACAAGGACTGCAGCAATGTTTACTGTGAAATGTATGTGAATGTGTTTTAATCTATCGTGGTGTCGGTGTGTTCCTACTGTCCCAAATCTACCATGACAAGTAATGGCCCCTGTAATTGAATGAATGTCTGCCCCCTAACATTAAATAGCTGCTCTGCAAGCCCTTTATAGGGCACGCAATTGAATCTCCTGTTCTTTAGATCACAGTGTGTTACCCTGAATTACTTATCCCTATGCTTCTCTGATGATCTGTGTAGGAATAAAGCTGCAGGGTGAATGGAAGGGATGAGCGTTTATGCAGAACTAGATAATTTGTGTGCGGCTTTTTTTTTTTGTTATCGGTTTTCTATTTTGCTTCTCTTCTTCTCTAGGTTGAAGAAAAAGACACAAGACCACTAAATACAACTTTTCCCTATCCAAGCCTATAGTAGGTAAAACGGACAGAATGTAAGATCCCCTGAAATAGCTGTTAGTGATTTACGATTTATTAAGGAGAAACAGATTGATTTTTTTTTTGTATTCTTTATTTTTGCAATGCAGGATTATGGATACATTTTGAATAAACATTGTAAAGGTTAAACCAAGATAAAGAAGTGGTTTGTCATACAATATCAGGAAATAGTGCACCGTTTTTCTTTTTATATATACGTGACATGGTGGATCGGTATGTGCCAAACGGTTATTCAAATGAACTAATTACAATTAGATTGAGTCTAGTGGCAACATTATAGTTGAATGAGAATGTGGTACCCGCCAGAAATATTAATCCTAAAATATTGATCAGGCTAGATGACTGGTTGGGTGTAAAAATTAATTAAACAAAAAGTATGCATGCTGAGTAGGTCAAGGTGTAGGTAACTGCTAGCTGTAACAGCAATAGTTGTGATTACAGTCAATTACTTAACTGACCTGACTGGCTACGATGCCAGCGTGTTTGGTTACTAGTATGTTAGGTCATGTGTGCATTCAAAATAACTGTGAAGGTTAACGTCAGCTTTTGGGAGTCGATAAGTAACAGAAGTCCACCACTTTAAATGTGGTTTATAGAGTCCTCTGTACCAGCAGTGACACGTTAGGGCGTCTGCAGGCAGTTCGGGTCTTCGCCTTCTCTCATCCGATGCCCAGTCTGTGGGGCGGTCACTGATCATGTTGGAGCAGACAGTCTTTCTGCTGCGCGCTGTTTTCTGTGCGATTGTAGGGCTGTTCTGCATTTGGGAGCCATGTGGCGTCTCTGCTCGATGTTCCGCCATCTGAATGTGTCTGGTTTCTGCTAGTTTGGGCACCGTCCTCTCTTTCCCTTGCTGCTTGCTTATCACAGTATGTTCCCAGCTTCCGTGGGGCGGCCGGCGTGCATTTCTTCGTCGTGTGCCGCTTCTTGCGGGGGCGTTGCTTTTTCGCCCTGCCGCCCCGTGGTGTCGGGTGTTTGGTGGGTCTACGGGAGCGGGTTTGTGGCGTCGCCGGTTCAGCTGCGGGCAGGACAGGCTCCGATGTGCCCTTTTGCCGTGTTGGAAACAGATTGATTTTAAGTAACCGCTTTTATAAAGACTTAAAAGGTTATTCACTAAAGCGAGAATTGTTAGGAATTCAAATTTATATATTAATATAAATAATATATATGAAATTCGCTTTTAATTCCCGGCAAATATCATTCTTATATTTAAGTGAATAACCCTATTTGTGTTTTTTTGATAGCCATATGGCACATTTTTTTTGCATTGGCATTCCAATATTGAGTATTTCTATTATTTTTTTACCTCCTTGCAGGTATTTTCAAGACACCTGAAAGGCTCTTGAAGCAGTTTAAAGGGACACTCCTGGCACCAATACTACTTCATTGCATTTTATTTGGTCTTGGTGTCATTAGCATGCTGTATTTTTTGCAAATCTTTATCGTTTTTGCATAAAATAATTAAACGTTTTGCAGAATGCTGCTCCATAAGCCTGCCTCTTAAGCCACGCCCCCTCACTCTAGAAAAAGACTTCCTTATGAAAAATGTATCCACACAGCTCAGCCACTGACAGTATTGCAGTATCTGAACTATAAAGCAATCTGCATTAGAAGGAGAGGACACACAAGGAGGCATATAGTAAGGATATCACTACCTGTTTGTAGTTTCTGTGACTGTCTGAATCCAGGTTGTGCATTAAAAGCAGCTCACTCAGTGCTGTTGGGGCTGAGACTGTGTACATACATTTGATAAGGAAGTCTTTCTGGCAGGAGGGGGCTAAGGAGGCAGGATTATGGTGTAGCATACTGTAAAACGTATTATTTTTGTACAAAAACTATAAAGATTTGAGCATACACAAAAACTATAAAGATTTTGAGTATACACACAATACAGCATATTAATACGGCCAAAATCTATCAAATTAATTAAAGTATTGGTGTATTTGATGCCCGGAGTGTCCCTTTAAGACGTGCCTTTTAAAGGGTTAAATTAAATTAGAGTAGTTAAATTAGAGTAGTTAAATTAGAGTAGGACAATATATTGGGGTACTTTGATGCAGTGCTGTGGCATGGTATCACCATATGGTGTTACTAAATTCCCATATAAAGGAAACCAAATATACACAGAAAAAAAAGAGGCACACCCAAAACATCCATTGCTTAGAGAAATACTCAAAGCACCATAACCAATACAGCACACTCAATGTGTTTTAGAAATATAAATATAATTATATAAGTTATATAGTAAATGTATATAATTATATAGGTATATAGACACACACTTTATAGATAATATTTCTATAATATATAAAGTGTGTGTGTATCTATGTATCTAAATGATATATTTTATTGTTTGTGCTATCATTTTCTGTTGTGTTATATTTATTAATTTGGTTTTACTTATATGAACATAGTGTGCGCATGTATAACAAAGATTGCTGTCCGTTGTCTTACCAAACAGCATTAAACATTGTAATAGTATGAACGGACAATTTACAGTACAAATTGGAATCTGGTTTACAAGTAAAAGGTAACAGACTGGTGCCATTATACAATTTGATATGCTTAACTTGAGCTGCTGTTATTACTTGAGTTATGAAATTGAAGACTGAGAGACAATGGTAGATCCATCCAAAAACGGGATATTTGTAACCCTACCTTAAAAGATCAATACCATTTCACATTGATTATTTAGTATAGTGCCTGGAATATGCTCATTGACAGCACACAACCAATGCAAAATAGATGATGCTCTTATCTTGTTCTATATTTCCCAATATTGTTTCATAATGTAGAATCAATCTTATTTTCTTCATATTACTTCGTGCCTTGCGACATTTCAAATAGTCAGTGGTTTTGACTCAGCACAGGGTCTCTCTAGGTCCTACCTAAGTACGGCATTAACAGACAAGTATTGAGGCCTCGATCACAGTCTATCGTTTTATAGTTATCGAAATGTTCAAAACGGTCTAGGAACGATTAACTGTGTGATCATTATCACAGCAAAGTTTTTCAAGAAGACATTTGGCATTTTCTATTAAGTCAAGGCAGTGACTTGAGAAGTAAGTGGTCTTCCAGTTCAGGCCGTGGTGTATGCATGCAGTGTGTTTGTTTGTTTGTTTGTTTTTCTGCTGTTTCTTTGGTTTGTAATTAGGTCATCACAATACTTGATGGAACCCTTTTAGTTTTCCAGCAATTAGTTGGAAAGGCCTACTCAATAAACACCGCACTCAGGCAATTTAATAAGTAGTATTCCGGTGCTCCCACCTAGCAGGAACCCTCTGTACTCCATTAAAATACAAAAAAAGTAATACTGGAAAGATATGTACAGTTCAGTCAGCCAGTGTTATGTCAAAGATCTAAGCTGACCCAGCGTACGTTATCCTCGGAGTACATACTCAGTGTGTTTCTGGTGGACACATTGTCTATCCGCAATAACCATACTTCATCAGCCCCTTCCACTGGCCTTATTCACACTCTCCCTTCAGTTTCACGCCCTCTCCACTCCCACCCCTACCCCCCCAATAAAAAAGTAATAATTGCTATATATTGTGCAGACCTTTCTTCACAGGAGGACATTTTCTAGTGGTTGTGGCTTTGTTTTTTTACATAAGAGAGCATGGAAAAGGTAAAGGTAAGATTTGACCAGATGCAAAGTTCTAGCACAGCATCACCTTGGAACACAATTATAAACTCACTCTAACTATTGGCATATCCCGTTCTGGGACACCAAGGTGTTCTGTACAGTATACATCATGACTTGTGTGGGTTCCGTTCATTCCTTTAGAACACAAATAAGTCTCCCATTTTTTTATGTTTTTTTTTTTTTTCAGTGTTAGTACCTGAAACTGATCACAGCATATAAGCACATTACTAGGTTGATAATCCTCACCTTTACGTTCCAGGGCAATTTTGAGTGAGAGGGTTGCTGGCGTGCGCTAGAATTAAATAATCAGTGTTTTACAAGTGCCCCAGAGGACTGAAAGGCCAAAGTGCTGAATTATGATCTCAGGCTGCCCAAAAGGGCTTATTTTGAAATGAAGAGTCACATGTTAAATGGCAGATCAAAGCGCTGTACGCTTGGGGCAGGTCATTAGAGCATGCTGGGTAATTAGAGGGGAGATGGAGGCTCTTTGGGTGTTTACTTCAGCCCACTTTGCTCGCTCTCCAGGGGATCACACAGTCTGCTGGCCTGCATAGCAACCTTTAAGGTCGTCTAAGAAAAAGTGCTGTTAAAATGTCCCCAGAGCACAAACAAATAGTGGAGACCTAAATACAGGAAGCTGTATCATTAAGCCCCTTTAATTGTTGTGAATGTGCTGTGGTCTGCTTTGCAACAGTTAATGACTTTTAGTATATTCATTTGTACGTCGGTTGTAGTCCTAGTTACTTTTTAACACAGTGATAATCTCTACTCTTATTTTTACTTGTAAACATAGTAATAAACGATACATTATTTACCCCTTAAAGGTGTCCTCTCGTATCTAATATTTTTGAGAGTTGTGGCTTCTAAAGAGCTACATTTTGCTTCCATACCTCAAGTCAGTGTCTTTATTTAGGAACCAAATGCCTTAAATACATAAAAACACATACACTATTTTAAAAGGGAAATTATGCAAATAGAAAAAAACAAAAAAAACATAATTTTTAATCATTATTTCTTGAAATATGATTAACTTTTCCTCACCACTAATAGACACATTGGCCTTGATTTTAAATATTTCTGGATGAGCGTTTCTAATAATTTAATATTTTTGGCTAAACTTTTAAAATATATATTTTTTTCGAGAAAAAAAATATATATATATATCAATATACATACAATATTAACATATTTTCAAAATATTAAATCGCTTTAAAAATGTTATCCAAAAATATTCAATCAAGCCTATTAGGAAAATATAAAACTCTCTTAATTGTTTAATGGCGTAGAACGCACATTTCAGTTTTGTCAGTTTTTGTTCTTTTTCTCCACAGCATATACACACTTGGATTTTTATGTATAAAATTTCTTATTATTGGAACAATGGATCTTAAAGAATATCTCAGTCAGATATGTGTTCTAAAAATGAAATTTCAGTATAAAGGGTTGTATCAGCATGTTGCACATTCTGCATGAGGAACCTACATTGTTCCCATCCAAGAACTTACAATCCCTGCTGTGTACAGAGTTGAGTACCAGTTGAATAAGGTCAGATCAGACAAGCAATAGTCTATTTTTTAGTACTTTCTGCCCCCCTGCAGATTCCGTTGTTATGCGTAAAATATAGAATTTGTTCATGGAAGAAACTGATGGGGAGATTGCTCACTAAACAGTGAATTTATGGGCAAACGAGAGAGCCAAGAGGGTGCATATAACACCTCACTTCCGGAATATGAACCTGCGTCATTGTATACCTTTATCAAGTACCTCATCATGAAGGCATTCTGTAGCTTGCACAATCATTCAGCCAATCATATGTTAAACTAGAAAGTGCTGGGTGGGAGTCTGCTGTTCTGCTTCAGTAATCTCATGAACGCTAAAAAGGCTAGCTTTAAAATGTACAAACACAACTTAAATGATAGATAATCAGATTTCATCTAAACTTTGTGCTAGACAAATCGCTAGCAAATGTCTAGATTTCTCTAAACTCAGACATTAAAAAACAACCCTTACCTCCTCCTCTCAGTCTTTTCAGTCTGTGTCAAACCAAGATTTCCAAAAAATCCACCGGATTTCCCAAAAGACCACCGAGGCTGTGTGCTTGGGGCGGCGTGGATGGTTGGTAGATCACATATCTCCCTCATCGGACAGCCTATTCTTATGCCAAGGGAGCCGGCTGCTGTAGCATTATGTGAAATGGAAATTAATAGAAATATGAGCTACTAGATATTACTACGTATTAAAGGAAGAAAAACTTAATTGTATAACTGTCATACCTCAGCCCCGTTCTGGATGTCCTCAGAAGCTCCTGGGTGCTCTCTTCTATTCTGGCTCTATCCACACCAGAAGCCCCATTTCACTTTTATCCATATCACGTCCTGCGTCTTGTGTGAGCGCCTGGCCAATATACAATGGCCACACAACGTGAGTTGTATTCGTTTTGGCGTCACATGAGTCAAGTCTATCAGAGGCCACAGGGGCCTATACGTTTCCCTTGTTACCTATCTTCCTTGCCCTTTTGTAATGTTTAGTAACCAATGAGTGCGTTCCTTGATTCTCTGTGTATTCTGTTATTTGGCTTGGCTTTGTTAAAACATTTGCTCCTAATTCTGGAATCCCTGACCCTTGGCTCTGTTTTTTACGTGTATCTGGTTTTCTCCAATGCCTGACCTAGACCTGTATTTGATTATTGTTTTTTTCTATACTTCATCATGTGTTAAGCCCGGCCACTCTAAGTCCGGGTAACTCTAAGTCCGGTAACACGCTCTATCTCTGTATACGGTTTTACTTGCCTCATTGTTTTCTTGTTGGGGTTTCTATCCTTGACAATAACATAAATCAAGCCAAATAGTTAAAAAAACTGCAAAACTACATCCGTCGTGACCAGCTCTCTGGTGCATTTATTTTTACATTACTGGTTACTCTTGGGTTCTTTTTTCGCGGTTGAGGACAATTTCCACTTTGTTCAATTACAGTGGGTACAGTGCTCTTACAGAACAAGATCTATACATCATGTTCCTTAAAGCACACAAAGCAAATGATTATTATTACTTTATATGTTAAACCTTGTATGGTTAAAGAGCAATAGCAAAGGGTGTCAAACTATGCCCCCTTGATATTTTTTAAATACAACTCCCACAATGTCTTGCAAGCCTTTGGACGGCAGAGAATTATGAGTTGAATTCCAACATTATCTGGAGGGTGCAGTTCAAATCTCTAATTTTAATATATTCCTCCGTACAAACAATGGGCAGAAACAGCAGACAATTAGTTTGTATCAATAATATAAAATATTTAGAAATGCTGGAATAAAAGCTGGAAATGGTTGTCCGTGAACAGGTACATTTTGCAGATTTAACTATAGACACGTCATACTTACCCGTTCCGGAGCTCCTTGATCCGGTGGCGGGTCAGACGTTGTGTGCCCGTCTATTTGTACGGAGTCGCACCAACATCATAACGGCGCAACTCAAAGTGATGCAGACCAATAGGATCGGTCCAGGGCCTTTCAGTAGCAAGTTGCCCATTTGTGGTTTATGTTGACCCAAGAGTGTGTTTTATATTTTACCAACTTTGGCTTGTTTATTGTTTCCCCACTTTCTGTGTTCCTGACCTTTGCTTGTCTTACCGTTTATGCTGTACTCTCCTACGTTTGACCTTGGCTTTCTTCCTGATTACTCTTTACGTTAAATCCGGTCATTCTAAGGTCCAGTAATACATTATACCTCTCCTTTAGCAGATTAGGGTCTGTGTGTTTTGGTTTCTCCTACTTTAGCCGTGACAAGACACGTTTGGGTTCTGCTTTTATTCTCGTACTCATATTCCTGCACATAATGTAAGGCTCAGGACTGTTTGTTTCCTGATCCTGTTTTCGGTTTCATCTACGTCTTCAATGCCAAACAGTTTTCTCGTCCAATCCAATCTATTGCATTTCACATCATGACATTGACTTTGGTCTGATTACCCAGACTTAAAGCAACATTCATTTACCTTATCTGTAGGACAGTGCTATTGATACACTATTGATATCGGATATTGTTTTCCAGTAACCACTCTAAGCTACTGGACTCTCTTAGAAAGTCGCAGTTTCCACCAGTTTTACTTTTTTTTTTTTTAGCAGGTTTTTCTACCATAATTCTTATGTTTGTGATAAAGTCACAGATCACCAATGCATTTAATGTTCTGTAGATGGAATGTTGCACTAGGGATTCAGTTGACCAGTTCTACAGAGGTCACTTATGGATGTTATTTTCATTAACACTGTGATTCAACATCCCTCACATAAAAAAGCTCACTAGCGGCTGACATGACATGAACTTAATCCCATATCAAACCTCATTTATCGTCACAATATCCTACTCGAGCACATACACCCCTAATCGCCCAATCATGAAGACATTGAGAGATATATCCACATTGCTAAAGCAGCACTGTCACACTCCATTTTTTAAATTAATACATTTTGTACCTCTATTTCGTCTTGGGGTTTTTTGCCCTATTTTATTCTTTTCTTAATAGACTGTGATTTGTTAATGTTTGGCTTACATTGATCTCTGATTGGTTGAGATATAAAGCCCGCCTTGCAATCACATTTTGTGAAAATGGGAGGCATGGCTTGGGGAGGGAGATATGCTGGGAGAAAGAGGAGAACATTTCTGTTTTTTGGGTTTTGTTTGGAAAAAAACGAGAGCGATATGAGCAGGGACAAAAAAAATCTAACAACCACTCAAGACCCCCTGAAAAAGGGGACAACTGCCCGCACTAACATAATAGACAGCTTGCAACTGAGGTCATGCACAGACAGGCTATCAACGAAATACGGAATCATCAAAATATACTCACCCCAATCGCATGCAGAGATAGCATATACACACTCACCTAAACACCACAGGGCTATTGGGATGAGGGAGCCAGACAACAAAGGGACAGACGGTCCGTGGGACCATACCTAGCCTAATCGACCTGCAGCACAGGTGTGGGAGGTTCCCACAACCAGATAACAATGCAGTATGGGATCACTAAGTACACAATGGCGAGAAGGGCCAACGAGCCCACAATGCATAAGGTTCATGTAGTTGATGTTATAAGGGACGTGCGAGTCCAACCATACGGTGGGCCTGCGCGCCTGAGTTACAAATGTTATACAGGCTTCAATGCCACCACGTTGACCTGCGAGTCTATATGTTTCCTGCTTTTCTTTCATTGTTGAAGACAAATAAAAATTATATTTAAAAAAAAAAAAAAATATCTAACAAATGCACTTACGATGTGTTGTTGCCCAGAACATTTCTTTAAGCAATGTTTTTTTCCCGTTGCCAAGCTAATTAGCCCACAGTCCCTCAGTCTAACGTTTTTCAATCATGCATTTATTTATCTCTGTCCTAGCCGTTCTCTTATGTGGTCCACCTCAGAATTTAGGAAAGAGAATGGATGATGTGGGTGAGACTTCCTTCAGAAAGGGAAACCGCAGACATCATAGGCAGAGGAGAACAAAATGGCATCATTGAGATCTGGTGCAGGTCAGATAAAAAAAAAAAAATATCAATAAAGGTAAGTGGCCACGTGGAGAGTATTATCATTAAGAAACAAAGGGTATCGGAAAAGGAAAAACAAGAGTAACAATGTGACTTTAATTCAATTAAACATTGTAAAGTACTGCGGAATAAGTTGACGCTATATAAATACAAATAATAATATTAATAATAAATATGCTTTGAGAGCCTTGGCTTGTCTTTGTGGAAGTTCCTAATCTCAAGGGGTATGACATGCCCAGTTACGATGCACCCTAAAACTCTGGGCTTTGTAAAAAGGTATTCCTAGATTGTTACCTAGAAGCACAAAATGTATTTATCTGAATATTTTTTTCAGTCTCTGTAAAAAAAGAAGTGTAGAGGCTGGTATAGTGTAATGAAGGACAGGGAGGGGAAAATATAATTTAACATTGCAGACAAATAAATAATAGTGGAAGCAGATGTACTTATTAAAGCAGAGCACAAACAGAAAACTCCATCTGTTTTAACATAAGCAGGTCTTGTTCATTTAATTTTTATTTTATTTTAGTTTCACAATCTATACATAACTCATACCAAAAGATCAATAGAGTCTTGTCTTGGAGACATGTATTTAAAATTTATTGGCATGTTTATATTAAACCTCGGCGCATATATGTTGTAAATTTTTTACATAGCATATTTTTTTTATACAATTATTATTTGTGTAATAGATATATGTTTATATTAAATGATTCCACACCATATGTTTTTTTTGTGCATTTGCAATCTAACAAACAATCTAAGTCTGTCCTCAATACTGAAGGTGATTATGGACTACACTCCTTATGATGCACAGCCTGTCTTCGAGCTGGCTTAGCATTATGTGAAATATCCTTTCTGTACATTGTAGACTTCAGTGTTTGGTCAAAAATATAGGGATGACATAATTTGACTGTATTAAATGTGATTAACTGCCTGCCTGTGCTCATTTGCATGTCAAACTGGGAACTCTGGGATAGTTCTGGAAACATGATTTCTTGAGTTTATGTGCCAAAGATGGACCCCCCTCAAAGACCAACTTGAGATAACCAGGTGATGCATAACAGTAATTTTTGTTTATAAATTTACTGTATATATATATAAAAAAAAAAAGTGCAACTTTGAAAAGATTGTGAAATGCTTGTTTATGTTGGCTTACAATAACCTTACATCACTGTTAAATTTGTTACATGTTGAGTGCACTTCTTATTTTAAAAAGTTATCTTGGGCCACATTATGATTGCGTAACATTTTCTTTTTTTGCTCATCCACTTAAGGGGATATGTGGTTGTAGTTCTGGGCTTCAGACCACTGTCTCGACTAGAACGGTGTGAACATGTAGGTGTTAACAGGGGGGGGGGGGAGAAGTGGTAATTATGTAAAAGGAATATTATTTAAAATAGATTTATAGGCAATCATGACAGTAAACCATACTATAAGTCAGAGAAAAACCCAATGGGTGATATAAAAATAAAATATAAGGGATTTTTGGATCAAGGAGTGTCTGAAGGTATTTTGGGCAAGAAAGAATATGGGTTCTTAAACTTAGAATATCCCAGGATTCCTGTAATTTATTTATTACCAAAATACCTAAGGATGAAAAAAAAAAACTTCCAGGGTGACCTATAAGTTCCGGGGTCGGATCTGTTTTATCGCTGCTGTCTCAATACATTGATATGCATTTACAATGTAACGGAATATACAGTATTTACATTGCACAGCACTGCGGAATTTGCTGGTGCTTTATAAATAATAAAAAAAAAAAACATCCTGCATATTAAAAAGATACTATTAGTTTATTACTATTAGATTTTACAAAAATTTTAATTGGGAAGATGGATGGTTCATGGCAGCTTGTGGTGTAAATCGTTTATACGCAAGTATTCAACAAACAAATGGGGTGTTAAGAAGTGGGGTATTTTTTTTAGAACAATCCAGAGAACTTCAATATAAACTAACTTAATTTATTATAAATGGGATTAAAATGATTATTAAAAATAACTTTTTTTTGGGGTGTGAAAACAATTATTTACAGTTTAGGGGACAACTACGGGTACCAGATTTGCTCATATCTATGCCAATTTATTTACGTCTTATTGGGAAAATTGTCCATATAAGATAAACAGTTGACATGAAAAGGGAGTGAAGGTTCTCTATTAGACTTTTTACATTTTTAAATAACCACGACTGAACTATATTAAATTAAATTATGAGATAATGCTAAAAGTTTTAGCTTCCTGGATTTATACATTTATATTGATGAAAAATGTAAATGAAACTTTATTTTTAAACAAGTTAAAAAGTTGTAATTTTAAAGCTTGGCTTGATGCAGTGTGTGAAAAAGTTAATCAGGAAAACAGGAAGCAATTACTAAAATATAAAACAAAGACAACCCAAGTGAATGACGAAACAGAAATTTGATTTATTTTAAATTTTCCTTATTTTTTTTTTACAATTATCACAGACATGATCTGGATTTTATGAGCATCACAATCTATTTCACCCACCCTATTATGTGAATAGAGTTCACATAATAACATTTGATGCTATACCTGGAGAAATTCTAGTCTGAATTCCCCTCGTATCTTTTTAAACAGTGTGGGAGGAGTCAGCAAACCATGCCAGCGCGCTCTCAATGATGTGTGGCAGAATATGTGTCGGCAAGCTATAACCATAAAGGGGTTAACAAGCAAAGAAGAGATTTATCATTTTAACTCCAAGCATGTCATTTAATAAGTAATCTTTTATCGAGGGGCCCTATTAAATCATCAAATGGAAAATTACATTGTAGGCAAGATATAGCAACAGAACAAGCTTTTAACGGGCCTGAAATCTTTATAAAGGGACATTAAGTGGCATCAAATTACCTTATCCCAATCATAAACTCCCGAGCGCCAAGGCATTAAAGAGCTTTAATTAATGGCGTTCACTGTCTGATATTCAGCCATAGCCTTGACAAAGCAGTGAATTAAATATGCAATATTATTAATCAGTTAATGAACATAGGATGATCAAATGGGTATAAAACCAAAAGATCCATCATACAGTGATGGATTGCAAAGCGCGACAACATTTTAACATTTAACCCTTTTGCTGCAAAGGAAAGATGTGATTTTAGCAATGCATTAATTTGGATGCACAGCACCTGGCTTCATTTACTATGAAACCCCTAGTAATCTAACCCAAACTAGCTCAGGAGTGCCCTCAGGACTAAACAGGGGAGAGAGGGGGCAATTTGGCCCTGTGTTAGGTTGAACCTAGGTGCACCGTGCACACCTCCTGTCAGGGGTGGACTGACAACTCAAAGGGCCCTCGGGCAGTGGGTGATTAAGGGCCCCCTGAGGTTGGACATATATGTTGTGGTGGGTACTGAAAGGCATAGGGGCTATGGTAGTTGGAGGTGGCATAGGTGGGTACAGGGAGAGGTAGATCCTGGGGTGGGTACAGGGAGGAATGGTGGCTGAGGTGAGTGCAGGGGAACTAAGGTTGGTTTAGCGGGGACTGAGGTAGGTGCAGGGGGAGCTGTGGTGAGTATAGGGAGGCTGAGGTTGGTGCAGGGGGGGCTGAGGTGGGTACTGGGTGGCTTAGATGGGTACTGAGGTGGGTACAGGGGGGAGCTGAGGTGGGTACTGGGGGAGTTGAGGTGGGTACTGGGGGGCTGAGATGGGAACAGAGGGGGCTGAGGTGAGTACTGGGGGGTGCTGAGGTGTGAGCAGGGAGACAGGGGGAGCTGAGGTGGGTACTGGTGGGGAGCTGAGGTGGGTACTGGGGGAGCTGAGGTGGGTACTGGGGGGCTGAGGTGGGTACTGGGTGGCTTAGATGGGTACTGGGGGGGCTGAGGTGGGTACAGAGGGGGCTGAGGTGAGTACTGGGGGGTGCTGAGGTGTGAGCAGGGAGACAGGGGGAGCTGAGGTGGGTACTGGGGGGGGAGCTGAGGTGGGTACTGTGGAGGGAGCTGAGGTGGGCACTGGGGAGGGAGCTGAGGTGGGTACTGGGGGGGCTGAGGTGGGTACTGGGGGGGGCTGAGGTGTGAGCAGGGAGACAGGGGGTGCTGAGGTGAGTGCAAACTGCAATGTACAGAATAAATATATAAGGAGCTTACCTGTGCTGTCTGCCAGGCTGCTGCAGCTCCTTATCTTCCAGGTGCTCTTCAGGCAGGGCAGGAAGTGATGTCACTGGCCCGCCTCTTCCTCCTCACACACAGCACCCAGGGAGAGGAGACCTGACAGCAAGAACTGAATTCTCATCGCCAGGTCTCCCTGAGAGGGGTGAGGGAGAGACGGGTGAGGGGGGTTTATCTACAGAGTGATACATTACAGGGCCTGGAATATGGCAGAAATCATGTTTTTCTGGCTGAGGAGATCATGGCTGTGCTGCCGGGCCCCTGACTGCCTCGGGCCCTTGGTCCATGATCGATCTGCCCGACCTGTCAGTCTTCCCCTGGCTCACACACATGGCTACGAGTGAATTCAGATGGACAGTGAAAACCATAAATGGTAAGAGGATACAAACATGTAATACCCTTTATCCACAGTTTTATTTATATTTAGGGGGGGCTGAATCTAAATAAAGTTGAGAACACTATAGTGTTAGGAATTTAGGGTTTGTATTTATTGTCCATGAATGAAAGCTTGTACTTGACAGCCCCCTTCACTTTTAATTTGGCCTAACGTTTTAATTTGACTTCTTACTTATTAAAGGGACACTATAGTCACCCAGACCACTTCAGCTCAATTAAGTGGTCTGGCTGCAATGTGCCTCAGGTTTTAAACCTTCACATGTAAACATAGCAGGGTGAATCCAACCTCTAGTGGCTGTCTTCCTGACAGCCGCTAGAGGCGCTTCTGTGACGCTGGATGCGAAATTTGCATCCAGCATGCAGAACATCCATAGGAAAGCATTGAGAAATGCTTTCCTATGGACTGTTAGAATGCGCGCACATGAGCATTCCGCTCCACTCGGAAGCTGACATCGGTGGGGGAGGAGAGGTCACTGGCGCTGGATTAAGGTAAATGGCTGAAGGGGATTAAATCCACTTTGAATTCACTTTAAATTATCACTTTAATAACTAAACCAATTTCAATTCCCTTTGAAAGCCTGGAACCTCTCACTTTAGTGAATAAGCCAGTGTGAATGCTCACAGATTGGGCTTATTTACAAGCCTGTCAGTATATATGGGGTCTGTGTACAACGAGCATGTCAATGAATGTGGCCCACAATGAATATCTTTGCGGCCCAGCGAGCCGCGAGTACATGCTTACTGTTCTCTCCCCACATTGCAGGTGCCTACTCTGCTAAAATTTACCAGGCCAGGTGGAGAGGAAGCAGGAAGCTGGGAGCAGTGACCGCAGTTGCCGCAGCCTGTTCTTCCTGCTCCTCACTGCTCGCGTGCGCCCTCTGTGGTGATGCCAGGTGCCGGAATATGACGTCATTTTGGCCTGGCATCACTAAACTGCGCGCGTGAGGAGCAGGAAGGGAGACATCCTAAGAGAATATCCACACTGTACACCCAAGGGAGAGGCACAACGCCACAGATAGGGAGCAATCAGAAATAAATAAAATGATTTGTAAGTGTGTGCAATAATGTGTGTGTGTCTGTTTGTCAGTGAGTGTGTCTGTCTGTCTGTCAGTGTGTGTATGTCTGTCTGTCAGTCAGTGTGTGTCGATCAGTGTTGCTTTGGCTGCGGCTGGACAGTGGAGGACCTGGAGGTGCATGCAGGCATGCAACGCCACGTCACATTCCAACGTGATTTCAACGTGTTCCACCTTCACAGGGTTTCAGGGAATAGCGGACGGCTCCATTGGGGGTATACCAGAGGCCGGACTCCGGAGTTGCATACTGGCAGCAGCAATGTGAGTGGAGTCTGCTTGTTAGATAATATTGTTTTGTTTTATTTTTTTTTAAACCGGGGCAGGCGTTTAGTGGAGGTGGATGCAGGGATTTAGTAGAGGGGGAAAATGGGATTTAGTATAGGGGGGGGCTGAGATTTAGTAAAGGGGGGGGCTGAGATTTAGTAGAGGGTGGGACTGGTATTTAGTAGAGGGCCTGAGATTTAGTATAGGGGGGGACTGAGATTTAGTATAGGGGGGGACTGAGATTTAGTAGAGGGGGGGGGACTGGGATTTAGTAGTGGGTGGGACTGGGATTTAGTAGAGGGGTGGGTGGGGGGGACTGGGATTTAGTAGAGGGGGGGGGACTGGGATTTAGTAGAGGGGGGGACTGGGATTTAGTAGAGGGGGGTCTGGGATTTAGTAGAGGGGGGGCTGGGATTTAGTTGAGGGGGGGACTGGGATTTAGTAGAGGAGGGGACTGGAATTTTGGAGAGGGGGGGCTGGGGTTTAGTAGAGGAGGGGACTGGGATTTAGTAGAGGGGGGCTGGGGTTTAGTAGAGGGGTATGTTTTTTTTTTTGTACTGTACTTTTGAAAATAAACCTATGTTTATTTTTTTTGCAGCCCACATAAACGTAAACTTTGTTTATTGCTAGCTTTGAGTATGCTTGGTGTACACTGTAATCAGCGCAGTTATAAGCAACTGTGTAGAGAGATAGGGAGAGGGATCCTCCTAGCTTCCTAATCAGTTCAAGGAGCGTATGTTATTAATAGTATCTCAGACTGTATGAAATGCGAATTGTTAAAACTAAACCGGTCTTTGTCTGTGTGATACCATTGGTCCGTTCTCTGCAAATCACCTGATATGTTCGTCAATGCAATAGCTTCCATGTAATCCCATTTTGTATTAGCCTGCTTATTGACACGTTGTGTCACTGTTTATAAAGCATTACATTATAATTTAATCATAACAATAACTTGTAACTGGCTTTTAAAGGCCTATAATATATTCTCTCAAAATCAATAAAGACTATATTGAAAATACTTGGTGTGAATGGTTTAAATTAGTTTGTGTCTGTCCTGTCATATAAGTGTTCCCCCATCTTAGACCTACTGTCCGCAATTCTCATTAATTTCATTAATCTGTCGATAACAGGCCTAATTAGGTCAGTGGCTTTTTGATACTCAATTAGGCCTAATTATTATTAACTGCGTGAGGCCGGAGCCTTTCAAATAACTAATTGATCCCATTTGTCTGTGGGTTTTAAAGATTGTCTTAGCCTCTCTGATTAATAAATGAATCTCAAGTAATAGACCTGTATACAGCCTTCTCAAACTATCCCTGTCACACCATCCGGTTTTGATTGAAAACTTTCACTGAAAATATACAAGGGAATCTGGCACTAAAGACAGATACACATTGAATACTAACAGGACTGCTCAGTATAATGTATTGTAACATACCGAGTCAAAATGAAGCCACTTCCCCCGCCGGCGTGGGCGGAGCTGAGCCAGCGCCGAGGAACATTGGCGCTGGACACAGGTAAGTGACAGAAGGGGTTATTAAGCCCTTCTGTACCACGGGGAGGCCTTGAAAGAAGGGGAAACTATAGTGCCAGGAAAACAAGTTTGTTTTCCTGGCACTATAGTTTCCCTTTAAATAGGCTGCTGTTGAGCGATAAGTACTAGGAGCCTTGGTCAGCATCCTCTGTAATCCAGCCAACAGCCAAATCCTTAACAGCAGACCTGCAGGAGCAGTTAGAGAGGGTGTCGAACTTGCAGGAGGAGCAGGGGAAACTTTGAGTGATGCACACTGTATAACCACTCCTGCAACTCTAATATCATCAATCTGACTGGTCTACAGAAGACATAGGCCGGTAAGTACTTTGCAAAAATATCTTCAAATACCAGCAAAGACTAAACCTGAAAAAAAAACTTTTATTGTAAAGGACAACTCCACACCCATAAAGGCACTTTTTGTATTATTAAACCGCTCCCCCTTCACCCCGGCTGTCAATCAATCAAACAGCCAGGAAAAACGTGAGTGCATTTGATAGGTTTTGGCCTCAATAATATGCTATATTTTTTTGCATGTTTAAATCTTTATAGTTTTTCCATAAAATAAATAAATGTTTTGCAGAATGCTGCACCATAAGCCCGCCTCTTTAGCCACACCCCCCTCACTCCATGAAAATACTTCCTTATCAAAGGTATGCACACAGCAAAGCAACTGACAGCACGTAATGATCTGAACAAAAAAAACAACAACCTGCATTACAAGGAGAGGACATGCAGGGAGACATAAATTAAGGATATAGTTACCTGTTTACAGTTTCTTTGACTGTCTGCAGCCAGGTTGTAAAATAAAAAACGCTTACTCAGTGCTGTTGGGGCAGAGACCATCTTTATACCTTTGATAAGGAAGTGTTTCTGGAATTTGGGGGCGTGGCTTAGGAACATATCTACTAAACACAATAAACATATACGTTTGACAACTTCTGTGTTGTAGTGGGAAAAAAAAAACACAAAATAAATATTTATTATAGCTTCAAAAATATATACGTCCTATATTAGCATATTATTAGAAATACCCCAAAAATATTTCATACAAAACTTTAATGCATTTGGTGCTTGTCTGCTATATGTTGCAAAAATGTTTTCTCTTCCAATTGACATTTCTTGTTCCTAATTTGATTTACCCTTGTTATACAATAACCAAATGTATCTTGATATAAAATAAAATAATTTACAGTCAAATATGGATATATGTTTTTTTTAATATGTGTCAGGCCTGCAATGTGGAGTTAAAGGAACAATATAGCGTTAGGATTGTAGGAATATAGTCTGATTGACAGCCACTAGAGGCACTTAAATCCTGCAATGAAAATATTGCTGTTCTGCAGAACAGCAATGTTTTCAGCTGCAGGTTTCAAAATCATTGAGACGCAGTAGTCTGGGTGCCTATAGTGTCTGTTCAAAAAATTCATTATGCTTACTTTATCTGTCTTTATTTTGGATTAGGGAGCAGTGAGCGTAATGGGATGGTTTACCTTCAGGCAAATCCATAAATCCAGCCCTGGTCTTTCCAGTTCTTTAATCCCCTTAATGACCAATAAAATTCCATACTGTCATATCAATATTGTCCTTTAAAACCATATTTATCAGTGATAACTCTATAAAGACTCCCGGTAAGTGAATGTGCTTTCTAATAACCTTTTAAACCAGATTGTTACAATTGCATAGGTCATTACATGATTAAAGGGACACTATAGGCACTCAGACCACTTCAGCTCATTGAAGTGGTCTGGGTGCAGGGCTCCTTTGAGTTTAACCTTGCAATGGTAATTATTGCAGTTATTGATAAACTGTGATAATTACGTTGCAGGGTAAACTTCCTCTCTAGTGGCTGTCTACCAGACGGGCAGTAGAGGCGCTTCAGTGTGGTTAGGCGAATTTTGGTCGCCTAACTGACGCTGGACATCCTCACACTATGCATGAGGACTTCCAGCGTCAACTAATACCCCATATGAAAGCATTGAATCAATGCTTTCCTGTGGGGTTGTCCTTATGCAATTGCGTCGATTGCCGCGTAAGTGATTTAGGTCCCCAACGACAGTTGGTGTCAGGGGAGGAAGAGCGAAGACGGAACCTTACCCATTGCCAATGGACATCGGCACTGGATTCAGTTAAGTGACAAAAGGGTTTTTAATCATTTCTGTGACTAGGGGGATGAGAGGTGCGTGAGTGACGGAGGCACTATAGGCTAGGAATACAATGGGGGATAGGGGTGCGTAAGTGACCGGGACACTATAGGTTGGGAATACAATTTTGTATTCCTAGCCTATAGTTTCCCTAAATTTCCGCTATACACTAAACAATTTTAATATGGGAATATAACAGCAAACGGGACAAACTATTACAATTGTTAAAAGAAACAAGAGGTTAATGAGGACTAGACTTGTACAAACATTTGTTTTGGACAATTCATCTGAATCAAGTTCCAATCCACACCCAATCCACACCCAAACTAGTCGATTATCCAATACTGACCCGTGGAGCCTTATTCAATGAAACAGACTCCACAAGTAAATCTTGGACAATTGATTAGTCCAGGTATAGATTAAAATGAATCAGGCATTCGTCCAAATCACTCAACTTCGACTGCCCTCTTAAAAGTTTGCAATGACATCCAAATTGGCATGGAACAAGGAGACTTAACTGGAGATATTTTCCTTGATTTTGCCAAGGCCTTTGACACAGTAGACCATGGCATTCTTTTGCAAAAACTTAAATACTCAGGCATTGGTGATGGTCCACTAACCTGGCTTTGATCATATGTTTCAGACCGATTGCAATATGTGGCCATTTCTGATTCCGTCCCTCTTCCAGTCACGTGTGGTATTCCCCAAGGCTCCATACTCGGGCCCCTGCTATTCACGTTATTTTTCAATGATCTGCCTAATGTCTGCAAATCCTCAACTGTACACATGTATGCAGACGACACTGTAATCTACGCTAGTAACCCCAAGCTACCGCAGCTTGAGGCTGTGCTCCAAAACCAATTCACAGAGGTAGAAAAGTGGATAGCGGATAACAAACTCTTCCTAAACACTACCAAAATTGTTCCAATGATCTTTGGAACTGTACCTAAATTACGTAAACTACAAAATCAACAATTGTGTATCAGAACAAATTCAAATAGCACACTGACAGCAGTCTGCTCTTTTAAATATCTAGGTATGTTGCTAGATCCCAATCTATCCTTTGGCCTTCACATTGAAAAAAATCTTATAAGACCTATTCCAACACCCTAGGCCCACACCTACTCAAAGCATTAAACCATATTCATAGACACATGAATTATGGCACCAGATCTGCTTCTAGCTCACATTGCAACAATACCGAAACCTGGAAAACCACCGACCACACCTCAGAATATGAGACCCATATACCTACTAAATACGGACACAAAACTCCTAGCAAAAATTTACGCAAATAGAGTATCACACATGCTTCCCTTCCTGATACATGAAGATCAAGTGGGGTTTGTAACGGGCAGACAGGGGGCAGACGGAACAAGGAAACTATTGAATCTCCTGTATAGCGCGCGAAGTGGAGGGAGACCCAGTGCATTTCTATCGCTCGATGCTGAAAAAGCTTTTGATCGACTGCACTGGAGCTTCCTCGCAGCTGTCAGCATTGTACTCCGCCCCGAGTGCCAGGATAACAAACAGTGGTTTCCAATCCACAGAGTTCCCAATCACAAATGGAACCAGACAGGGATGCCCCCTGTCCCCCCTCCACTACGTCTTAGCCCTGGAGCCTCTGGCACACCTCATACGAAATTACTCACATGTACAGGGAAGTAGAGTGGGAAGAACTGAGCATAAGATCACGATGTTTGCAGACGACATAATGCTATAATTTACAAACCCACACACATCACTGCCACACGTTACAACCCACCTATTAGCCTAAAGCGCCTGCTCCTATTAAAATTGAACATAACCAAGACAAAAGCAATGCACCTCTTCCTGCCAGACAAGACACTTCGCACTTTAAAAGCTAACTACGTGTACCAATGGGACAACAACAGTCTCACATACCTAGGTATAGACTTCCCAACCAATCCCCAACTCCTTTTCCAAGCCAATTATGACGTGATAGCCAAAGAAATCAAACAGCGATTATTCACCTGGAAAGGAAAGTATATATCCTGGCTAGGTCGCATAGCGGCCATAAAAATGATTCTCCTTCCCAAATTACAGTATTTGTTCCGCACTTTACCCATCAGCGCTTCCACCAACTTATCTGAAAAACATACAAAAAACTTTCAGTGACTACATTTGGAACTACAAGAAACCTAGAGTAGCAGCTACAATTCTCCACAGATCATTCAAGGATGGAGGATTAGGTGTACTCAACATAGCCAAGTACTACATGGCATCACGACTAAGCCCATTAATCTCTGCACATCATCTCAAAACCCAGCCGACCTGGCTTGATATAGAGGCCTCATACATGGACAACCACGTAATCACAGAACTTATGTGGCTCCCACGCCACCTCAGACCCAAATACAATCACATGCTACCTACCACATTGAAAAATCTCTTTAAAACTTTACCCAAAACTAGGTGTCCTGTACAGAAACAAATCCTGCCTAAGCCCTAGAGTACGGAAACAATGCAACAAATGCTAATGCTGGTTATTGATTATGGGGATGTAGTGTATGCACCCGCTCCGCAAACCCACCTTAATAAACTTAATAAGTTATATAATTTGTTCTGCTGCTTTGTACTAGAATGTAATTACTTTACCCACCATTGTGACATGTTAAAAGAGCTAAACTGGCTATCGCTGGAATCCCGACAAGCTCTTCATCTTTCCAGCCTTGTATATGAGCATTTCTGGGAAGCTCCCACCCTACCTGAGTAGAATGCTCTCCCCAGCTGTTTCAACCTCTTATAACCTCCGATCCAGTACTAGCATGATATTTAGCATACCACAATACAAAAATAAAGTGGCTCGATCCTCCTTTTCCTACACAGCACCACAATTATGGAATAAGCTCAGGGACACAGTCAAATCTTAATTCAATCTAAGATCTTTTAAGAGATCTACGGCAATATACCTTAGCACAGAATGCACCTGTCATGGTTGAATATATTTATTACCTGTTATGTATTACATTATATGTGTGTGTGTATATATATATATCTATATATCTATATATACACATATATATAGAGTTTGTATATTGTATTTTTGTAATATTGTATCCTATTGTAACAATGCAATGTTTTGTGGACCCAGGACATGCTTGAAAATCTCAATGTATCCATCCTGGTAAAATATTTTAGAAATAAATAAATTAAAATGTGATTCTGTCCAAAATATTTTTGGGGAGGTTAATGAGGAACCTGCTTGAACAAGCAATCTAGAGGACGTGTGGATCTGAATATATGTTATTTATTTTATTATTTATTATTGCTATTTATAAAGCGCCAACAGATTCCGCAGCGCCAACAGATTCTATGATTATTATTAGATATCTCTCTCTCTCTCTCTCTTTCTATATGTTTTATAGTTATGTGTTGCCCTTAGTTCTCTGTAGGTTCAACAATAGCTGTAGGGCTAAGGCTGCCGATTCCAAGTTGTAATATAAAGTATTTTAGAAACTTTCTTGCTTATCTAGTTGAAATTGATCACAGCTTCTTATTTTTTTAATGTAATTTTTTTTCAGAATAAAAGACATATCATTGCTTTTACGACACGCTAAGTTAATATTACAGGCATATAACTTCATGTATCGTTGGTTTCCTGTTGTAACAGTGTATGGGCAGAGAATTCATATTGACTCTATTTTCAAACAGTGGGTAATATTTTAGGAACAAGTAGGGGTCCCAAACATGTGTTTGAAGTGGGGTTCCTAAAAGCAGCCCTGTGGAGAGGTACATACACGTTTTAATAAAAAAATACCAATTAATGCTGGTCATACTCCTTCTCTGAAAATCCTGACATAGGCAGGAAGGCATACACATAATTTTGGCGTTTGCTGCAGTACCAGAAATCTCCCCCCTTTCACCCCCCTCCCTTTCAGCTGCGTCCATCAATCATTCTTGAGTGGTACATGTGCAGAAAACCTGGAGGCTTAGCGAGGCTTTGATGTTTTTGTGCTTAAAAGAGAAAAAAGGAGAAAACAAGGGAACCTAACTCCAAGGCTCTCTCCTTCTCAACCCCCTCGCTGAAAAATGAGCCTGCAACATTACAATGTGCAGAGATGAGCGGAAAAAAAAAAAGCTGCAGATATAGAGAGCTACAACACAGCTGTACTATCTGACCTAAAAATTCACACACAGACCCAGAAAACGCGTCATGTGACTGCGTACACAGCTCAGAGCTTTGTACTGGGATCAGTGGAAGCGCCGCATCAAAAGCTTTCTGTTTGAAGGTTTATCAGCCACTGGGACTGAGCTAAATGTCAACTGATTTTTTCCGTAATGCGAATCAGATCTGTTTCCAAGCAGTTGCTCTTTTACAGGAGAGTTAGAGAAGATTTTATTAAAAGACTTAAGGTCTAATCTAATGGGGGGCACAGTTAACAGCCAACGTTGATATTCGTAAGCGGAAAAAACAGCACTTTAAAAAAAATTATTTTCCAGGTAGCATGCGTCACAGCCGGTGTAAGGGTGGGGTCCCCAAGGGGTTAATGATGATTTTGTTCTGCTGAAATCTGTTAGCACGTGCAATTATGGTTTCATGATAACTCAGTGGTAGAGGTGGTGAGCTTTGGGTGCTAAGAACACTCTTGCTTGTCTTTTAAACCACTTGATGAAATAAAAGGGACTCCACCCATATCCGCTTTGCACCAATACCACTGCAACAAAGGCTTGTATATAAGGTGCGCATAGGGTTCCTTTAATAAAATGTGAGATTCTGTAATTGTTCCTAAATTCTAAGAAAGGAGAACATGTCTCTACTGAGTGTTAGCAGGTCTCCCACCAGTCCAGATTTCAGCAGGACAGTCCCCATTTCAACTTTGTTCGATGCCAACACAGTAAAGGAAGAGACTATATTTAAAAAAGAAAAGAAAAACTACCACAACAAGAGGACATAGTCTTAAATTAGAGGGGCAAAGGTTTAAAAATATCAGGAAGTATTACTTTACTGAGAGGGTAGTGGATGCATGGAATAGACTTCCAACTTAAGTGGTAGAGGTTAACACAGTAAAGGAGTTTAAGCATGCGTGGGATAGGCATAAGGTTATCCTAGCTATAAGATAAGGCCAGGGACTAACAAAAGTATTTAGAAAATTGGGCAGAGTAGATGGGCCGAATGGTTCTTATCTGCCGTCACATTCTATGTTTCAGTGAACAGTCCCCAAAAAGCATAGTGCGAATACATCATTAGAAGTGCTTGCTCCACACTCAAGGTACTAGGACCATACAGACAGCACTGAAACAGTTGGCAAACCCGGGTGATTGGCATTCTGGCATACCTTTATATCTAGATAAATTCTAGCAACATTTGGACATAAAAATAGCTCTATTACACTTGATTAAAATGCTGTTACATAAATCAGTGAATTGGTCTGCAATTATAACCCTATCTTCTAATTGTCACATATTTATTTATTTATTGCTGGCATTTATAAAGCACCAACATATTCCGCAGCGCTGTACAAATAGGGAAGCACATACAATATACACAGAGCAATACAAAAGGCAAAGAGGGCACTGTCCTTGAGCTGAGATCTAGCTACAGAAGCCCTTTTACACAAAATGCTTGGTTAGATGGCCCATGAGCTTACAATCTAAAGGACGTAGATTTTTATATTCTAGCTGTTCTATTGCCTCAATTACAGATTTATCTATATCACTATATACAATAGCATGTAAAATAGCTCTGCATAGCGTATATTCCATGTACAAATTTTGCTCTTTGAGTACACAGCATTTAAATGTGTTTACAGGTTGTTGTTTTTAAGATGGTACAGTCTAGTTTTATTTTTGCAGTATTTTCCATACAGTACTGCTCTTAGCGCTTAACATCGTCACCTAATATTGAAGATCAAAGTGACAATATGACTGCTTATGAAAAAAAAAATGACATGCTTTTTTTCCCCAGCCTTGTTAAACGTCCTGCTAATACGTTTCAGACTCCTGCAGCAGCTAAGGGGTTAAAAGGCAGCGGGGCAGATGTGCTGCAGAAAGCCTTTGTTTGTTTCACTTAAAGTCCCGAAAAAGATCGTATGTTTTTCTAATGCTCCCCAGCCTTATCCTGCCAAGGGCCCGCTATTCAAATGCCTTCTAATGGCAACGATTCAATGTGTTTGTGATTTGTACCACAAGAGAACTTGTAACAGGGATCAATGGAGTTTGTAGCCAGAGCATGAAGCTGTAATTCAACGGCTTTTATCTAGACCGCTGTCCTTTCAATTTTCCATTTATCCCATATCAGTTCTTTCTCTTCTCTAAGATGATCCGACAGTCGTGGTTTACCTATCACAAGAAGCACAATGAAGCTGTTTGTCAGGATACAAAATAACTAATGTTGGACAGAAATGATCCTTCCTCTTAGTTGACGGATGCTTTCAAAAAGTCTGCCTGTCTCGGCCAAGTACACATGGGAACCCGGATATACTCACTTTGCTGTCAGAGGGGCTGGGAATATGTTGTGTAAAGCTTTGCAGATTTTTGGCAATTGGGGGGTTAACAGCTCACACACACATAACTAGAACACATTTCTCTAGGCTGTAAAATTTTCTTAAGGATTAGCACCTTTAATTAAAAAAAAAAATTGGAGGGGGGGGGGACGACAGAAAAACACTGATGCATATTTATTCATGTGCGTTGATAGTGAGTTGCTGAATAGTGAATTTCTGAGCAAAAAAAAAAAGACAAATGAAATGAAAAAAGTGATTAAATAATAAATGCTGAATTAAAAAAATAAAAAATAAAAGCAATGCTTCTAACAAATAGTGAAAATGTACCTCCAACAATGCTTTGCATTAAACACACCTTCTAATATGTGCAGGGCAATATCTGGAAACACAAAAAATGAGAACAAGACAGATTTCAGAGATATGGCAACTGTAGGGAGACAATGAACTGCAACGTGCACATGGGTGTGCAAAAGAATAGCTGAAAATGTACATGTTTTGCTTTGTGTAAATCCTGCAAATTATATATTTAATTACCATGAAAATATCATGGAAGGAAGTGAAGCACGGTAGTAAGGGATGAGAGTTATAATCCACAGCATTTTGAAAGCAGGTGCGCATCCAAAGTGCTTGCCTTCTCCAACCCACTGCGTAATTGAGGGTGTCACATGGGGTACAGCAGTGTATAATAAAAGGTGCTATTATAATACTGCTGTGCTGTGCTTTTCTATAATGACACCCCTACAGTAATCGTGTCAGCATTATTAAAGTCAATCTGGCTATACATTTTGGTGGGATTGCCATCTGTCTGTATAACAGAGTTTTTTACACCGCAGTCCTTCGTAAGAGCTACCGTCTCTTGCAATCCTATTTTGGCAGGACTAAAGCCATGGGGACACTCCCCTGGTCTACTATACTACCAAACATCTAACCAGCCATAAACACGTACAGGGTTCAGATTCCGTTACTCTGTCGTTCTGTCTCCTTGGTACAAGAATCTAGTGACTGTATGACCGTGTTCTGTCTGCTACCTTACCCTAATACCAACTACATTTGTCGCTTGTCTTTTGATTTCTGGAAAGTTTGGCCGCCAGGGTTAGGAGGAAATCAGTCAGTCCAAAATTAAATAAAAAAAGATTTGAAAAAATATATAAATAAATAAAAACACTAAACGCACAAACCTTCAAACAGGTTCTGTGGGTGCTAACCATTCCGGTATTTTCACATTGTGCTTTCTGAAGGCTTCTGTGCCACCAATTATTGCATTATTGGCCATTCTACTAGACATTTTCAAAAATACATGGACGGAGTCTTGCTCCACTGTAATGGGAAAAAAAAACAGTAAGAATGTCAGATAGGGTATTATCTAGTGAACCACTTCCAATCTGTGAATGCTTAGAGATATAAGTTTCACGTAGAATCCCATATTACTTATGTGGGTGAAATATCTGCAAACCTGTTTCAAAGTACAATTATTTATATAGCTCCAACATATTCAATAGGAAACAAGACAAACATTTAATTCTAGCAAAATATGTAAAAAAAATCGGAAATGGAAGGTGAAGAGAACCCTGATCTTCCTCAACATACTAGTTTCAGTACGTAACTACACTTGGCAAAGTCCACCTTACTGGCTGAAACATTGCCTCTGTAAATGGCGATATAAAAGATCACAGAATAAACACACGTGTCTAAGGCAACATCTGATTTCTTCTGTATAATTAGACCGGTCCCAGTTTTACCAGCCTGCTAAATTTACTGAATATGAATTTTTGGAGGGTGGGTTTGCCAACAGAGACAGGTTTATGCAATGCATAGTACAAGAATTGGAGTCCAGTGGCAATGTAACCAAAGATAGATCATTTGTAGAGATCATTTTAATTGTAGTTTAAAACGTAGAGTTGTAGCTTGCAGGTTGTATCAATGGGTCCCAGCATCACATTACGGATCAGTCAAACATTTCGATTCTGTTACTTTGGACGTTTGACCCCCATCAAGTTATAGCCACTATTCTACCAAAGTTGCCTAATTACAGGGCAATGCTAAAACCTTTAGATAGGTTTTGTCAATTTTACAAGGTTTTAAATCTAGTTGGAGTGCCCTGCAATTTATGTGTGCAAATATAATATATATATATAAAATCAGATATTGAAATTGACTATTGTATAGAATTTTTAAATTTTATTTTAATATGACTTGTTTAATATATATATGAGCAAAATGTATACATAAGCTAAAATTTGTTTAGTGGCTTCCAATATGCTCCAAACTCGTTAGAGAAATCAAGTGTTACCTCAATGACACATCTCTAAATATCAGATTACTACTAATATAGTGGTATCTTAACCACAAGAAAATCCTTTCATGTCAGACAAGGTGTAGCCATTAGTTCAACGTGTGGGGGGTCTAACCACCAATGCTGATTGATTCTGAGGTTCATATATCTTTAATGGAGAGATTAAATATGTAGAAAGAGAGACAGGCAGGATCCCTTGTTCCCACACCGTCTGACACAATTAGCTCATGTTATTTCTTAGAGAAGGCGATGGACATCATATAGTGCCCCACGTTGCATTTAGAGGCCATATTCCCTGTGGGACAGGGAATGGAACGTTCTGCGTAACGAATACTTCCAGTAGAATAGAATGCCCATGAGAGCCATGGGTATCTGTATTGCTGGCTGCAAAGGACTCCTGAACGCAAGACTTAGGAAAGTGAAACAGATTCAGTGTTTTACGCATTTGAAACACATGTAGCACAGTGCGCTTGCCAAAATCGCTGCTGGGTGGGAGGAAGTGTTGGATGGTAAGCAAGAGGAATTTGTTGGGGCATCTAATCCCACTCTTGGCATATCCAACCTGCTCAAAAGCAAACACACTTCAAAGGGTTTATTATACAACTGGGCCTGAAACGCCGTAATGAGCAGATTAACGTCCTTCACCCTCCTTCCCATAGGAAAACAGTCAAACGCAGGCAAAAATACCCTTTCTGAATATGTTAATGGCAAATTGAACATCGGTGTCAGCAGTCTTAAACATTGGTTTGCAATTACATAATTCATTTGTAAATACGTTCAAGTGATCAGTGTTTAACCCCCTGAGTATCATAACCGTTTGTCAATGACATGTTTAAAAAATACGCAGATGGTAAGAGTTCTTTGGAAATGATCAATTTGTGGAGTGGAAGTGTTTTCATTATACAGCCTACCAGCAGAGGCGGTGGCAGTGTTGTTCAACTCATTCTACGTGCCCAGACTGCCGTTAATTTGTTTGAATTTACTGGGATTCTTGCGCATCGTAGGGATTGATTACTAGACTTCACATATCATAACAAAACATGATATTCAAACATGGGAATCGGTAAGTAACTCATTTTGACAGCTCCATTTATTATCATGACGTCTAGGACCAAAGTAAATACGAACTTTGATCTGATCATCTGTGATGGAGATATAACCTCACCTCTAAGTGCCTGCTTGCTTCTCACTCTTTTCCCTTATTCTTGTGTACTCTTTTTCCAATGCTCAATTAATCTTCTGAGGCATCCCCTCTCTACATCTTCCTATCTAGTTACTCTCTGCTACCAAAGTAAAAAGAAAAAAAAACACAAAAAACCTACATAAATAATAAGCTCTAATTATAAGACAATGAGACATTGTAGGAAAGAAGATGTATTTCATGAGAATGGTACCCACCATATATGAAATTTTAGGGGTGTCGCAAAACCCAGATATACCACCTGAAATAACATGGAATGAAAGGAATGGGTTTGGCAATCAATAATTACACACAAGAACTTAAAAGAGGTCTTGTCACTATGGATAAACTCACTGCACACATTAGAGACACCTATCTGCTATTCTTCAAAACCTGAGAGCCCTGTGTACCTATGTCGTCTGTCTCACCCCCTCCCCCCCCCCCCTCTCCTCACCCCCAGGGAGTCTCCTCTTCTTGCACATCACCCTTCCCCTCTTTTCCCGTCTCATACTCTAACTTCTCTTTTTCTTAAAACAATCGAAAAATAGTTCATGCCACCCTACGTACCTGTGAATGAGCTACGGGCACAGAAATACAGAAAACAGGCACCGAGCAAACTCGCACACTACTAGACATTGCCAAGGGGAACAGCTTAGCCCTAAACATGGCGCTACCACCGTACTTGCAAATAACGGAGCTATATATCAATCACACACACACTAGCACTATGGAAGTGAAAACTGATAATAACAAAAAACCAACAAACTGTAAGACGCTCGGAAATATCTGCATATCTGCATCTCCCAGTAATGTATATTATGTTCCTTGACACTTGCCATGTCTGTACACCCTATTGTGCTTAATAGTATAAGCAAATGTTTAAGTACCCTGTTTCTCATCCTGGTCAGGGGCGTATTAGCCGCGAGGCAAACAAGGCATTTGCCTTGGGTGGCATTTTCCAGGGGGCGGCAAAAAAAGCCGCCCCCAAATGCCCAAGGCAAATGTCTTGTTAGCCTTGCGGCTAATAGACATGCCGGCGGGCTGCTGGGCGATCGGGCGGCACTGCCTGGCGGGCGGGTGGCCAGCGAGGGAGCACTTCCCCTGAGCTGTCTGCTCAGCTTCCTCGCCAGCCGCAGAGTGAGGCTGGGAGGCGGAGCCGGAATATGACGTCATATTCCGGCTCCCAGCCTCACTCTGAGGCGCGCGAGGGAGCTGAGCAGACAGTGCCGCCCGATCGCCCAGCAGCCACTGGACCACCAGGGAGGAGGAGACACCCCCCTCCCCAGCATTCCCAAAGGTAAGGAGGCTGGGGGGGGGGGGGGGGGTGTTAAATAAAAAAAAAATGTGTTAAAAATAAATTTTAAAAAAATGTGTTACAAATAAATTTAAAAAAAACGTGTTAAAAAAAAATGAAAAAAAATGTGTTAAAAATAAATTAAAAAAAAGTGTTAAAAACATTTAAAAAAATGTGTTAAAATAAATTTTAAAAAAATGTGTTAATGTGGGTGGGTGAGTGTGTGTCTGTGTCTGTTAGTGTGTGTCTGTGTCTGTTAGTGTGTGTCAGTGTGTGTGTCTGTTAGTGTTTGTGTCTGTTAGTGTGTGTGTTTCTGTTAGTGTGTCTGTGTCTGTTAGTGTGTGTATGTGTCTGTTAGTGTGTGTCAGTGTGTGTGTCTGTTAGTGTTTGTGTCTGTTAGTGTGTGTGTCTGTGTCTGTTAGTGTGTGTGTCTGTGTCTGTGTCTGTTAGTGTGTGTGTGTCTGTTAGTGTGTGACTGTGTGTGTGTCTGTTAGTGTGTGTTTGCCTGTTAGTGTGTGTGTATGTCAGTGAGTGTGTGTGTCTGCTAGTTTGTGTCTGCTAGTGAGTGTGTGTCTGTTAGTGAGTGTGTTTGTCTGTTAGTGAGTGTGTCTGTTAGTGTGTGTGTGTTTCTGTTAGCGAGTGTGTGTGTGTGTATTTAGAATGCGGGGCGGGGGGGAAAGGTTGGGTGGGGGTGGCGCGGGGGCAGGGGGGGCGCCTGAGTTTTGTCCTGCCTAGGGCAGCACAAAACCAGGATACACCACTGATCCTGGTCACTTGATATGCATGACTTGATAAATAATGAATTTAAAAAAGAGGTCTTGTCACATCTCTGGAACTTAAACTATTTAATAAAACGGATCATTATCTATAACGTCTGTTAACCTTGTTTTAAACACGATGCTCCAATTTATTCTAAGTGTCCGGAGATGATGCGGTCTGGGTGCAGTGGCCCTGTGGTTTTAACTCTTCAATGTAAAACACTGCTGTATTTGAAGAAAAGATGTTTACCTTATTTTTAGTAGCGGTCCTGCTAACAGCCACTAGAGGCGCTTCTGCTGTAACAATCAAGTGAAACTCAGTCTTGAGATGTTCGATGTCCACAAGGACGTAACATGTCAGATCCTGCTCATAGAAAAGCATTGGTTTAATGCTTCCAATGAGAATCATTTGACTGGATGCGCGTGCGGCGCTTGCCGCGCATGTTCATCACATCTACAATGCTACTCTATAAGGTTTATATTCCTAACGCCATAGTGTTCCTTTAAGTAATTTAAATCACAATCCTTTTCACATGGAGAAAAAGTAGAAGAGCCGAGTAGGGGAACTATTCCTTCACTATTCCATATATTATGTTCAATAACAGAAAAAGGAACCAAACTAAACAGAATAGGGCAAGGCTTATAACAATGAATGACCAGGAGACATGTAGGCACTTGAATCCTGGATAGAGCTAAATAAAGTTTCATTTAAATTTCAAAACTTCACAAAACCAGTATTTGTTGAAGGCACAAAACTACTTTAGCTTAAAGGACCACTCTAGGCACCCAGACCACTTCAGCTTAATGAGGTGGTCTGGGTGCCAGGTCCTTCTAGGGTTAACCCATTTTTTCATAAACATAGCAGTTTCAGAGAAACTGCTATGTTTATGAATGGGCTAAGCCCTCCCCCTATGTCCTCTAGTGGCTGTCTCATTGACAGCCGCTAGAGGCGCTTGCGTGCTTCTCACTGTGATTTTCACAGTGAGAGCACGCCAGCGTCCATAGGAAAGCATTATGAATGCTTTCCTATGTGACCGGCTGAATGCGCGCGCAGCTCTTGCCGCGCGTGCGCATTCAGCCGACGGGGAGGAGAAGAGGCGGATCGGAGGAGGAGAGCAGGAGGAGAGCTCTCCGCCCAGCGCTGGAAAAAGGTAAGATTTAACCCCTTTCCCCTTTCCAAAGCCGGGCGGGAGGGGGTCCCTGAGGGTGGGGGCACCCTCAGGGCACTCTAGTGCCAGGAAAACGAGTATGTTTTCCTGGCACTAGAGTGGTCCTTTAATGAAGCAGTTTTGGTGAATAGATCATGTCCCTGCAGTCTCACTGCTCAATTCTCTGCCATTTAGGAGTGAAATCACATTTGTTTCTGTTTATGCAGCCCTAGCCACACCTCCCCTGGCTGTGACTGACATAGACAGCAAGAAAACAAAATGGTTTCATTTTCAATCAGATGTTAACTTACTTTGGAAGTTTTTATCTTTTACTCTGGTAATTGAATATTAATCACACACAGGAGGTGGGTCTAGAAGGCTATTAACAGAGCAGGAGATAATACATTCTATATTAGACAGACTGTGCAATAAATAAGTTTAAACATTAGATCTCTCTTTACAGGAAGTGTTTATGGAAGGCTGTGCAAGTCACATGCAGGGAGGTGTGACTAGGGTTCCTAAACAAAGGGATTTAACTCCTAAATGGCAGAGAATTGAGCAGTGAGAATGCAGTGACAACATCTACATACCAAAATCACTCCATTAAGCTACAGTTGTCTTGGTGACTATGGTCTACCTTTAAAATACAGGAAATAAATAACATGTTAAAAATCTTGTGGCAATTCTTCTCTATTTACAGTCTAAAATGGTGGCAATTGTTTTCCTGCATGAAACCTTCGTACTGGGGGTACAAATGACCAGTTATTTTACCCTAAGTAGCCTGACTAATAACGATCCATTAGGGGAAGTCTAAACCCGTTCCCTTTAAATGCAGAAATGAACATGCGGAAAAAAAAATAAAAAACACAATGCATCTGCTGAATGCATTTCGGAATCAGTTTCGATAAGTTCCTATAAATTGGCTTTTCTAAACTCATAGCACTCAAGCAGTGAATATCAATTATAAAAATGCAGCATCGCCAAAAAACAAACAAAATGAAATATAATAAAATGAATTCAACTATTAAAGCGAACCTGTTATTAAAATGTTATGCCCCCACACTTTTTTTCAGAGCAACTGGTGTATAATTTTTTTATTCAATGTTGACAATAGGAGTAATAATTGTACCTCTTTATTTGCTCCTAAATTTGACTAACATTCACAACCAACGCTACTTAATACGAACAAATATTGATCTTTCATTTTAAATGATGCAACATTTCTATTATTTTTATGGTTCGGTAATGTGACTCCAAAATGTACTATTTTCTTCTTCTTCTTTTTTTTTGTACTGTATCTTTTAACAAAAACGACAACAAATTTCATGTCCAAATGAGGCAGCGATAGCTAAAAAAAAAAAATGTTGTGAGGTGGACATACTGTGTCCAAAACATCTGGAGTGACGAAGGTAATTATTTGGATTTTTATGCTATGTCCAGTGATAAGCGACTCGCCCGAACTAAATGTATAAATAAATAAAAAAAAGATTTGGAATTTGTTTTCTTCCTTTTAAAAATCCAAGAATCCAAAACGTCAAATTCACGGAGGTATATAGAGAAATGGACTGACCTCATCAGAGGTTTAACTTTACTGAACGCTTGTCAGACTCAAGGATACCGCATCGATTTTATCATAAACCTCACTGCTTTGCCATAAATTTCATGGGTATCGCATCTTTCCTCTCCATCCTTACTTTAAAGTTCTTATTGTTGTCTCTCCTCCATTCCTGGAAAGTTAAATCACAACAACTAGTATTGATTGCTAGCTCTTTGGTTTTTGGGGGGAGGAGGGGCTGCTCAGATTGAGTGTAATGGCGTGGAGCTGTTCCCAGATCTATAAACTGTAATTGCACAGTAAAGAATGCAGGTTCTTCTGATTGCTTTGAGATCAATACATCATTTCAATCATAGCATCGATATGTTTAACAGCAACGAATGAACAACTTATTTGGCATTAACCTGATATTACCTGTTTTGATTAGCGGGTGAATTCTAAGCCGTCTACTCCCCTATTTGCAGACAACATATTGCTAAGAGTGAGATTTTAATACATTGATTGCTGCAGATGCCTAGACTGCATCGCGCATGGAAGAGAAGGGGTTATACATCATTGTATCAAAAATTATTCATGCATGCTTTTTTCAAAGGGCAGCTGAGGTCCTAACAGAAAGGTTGCTGTCCTTTTGGGATTCTCGCCCAGATACACGAGTGGGTTTGCAACCAAATTATAGTCGTGGTCATAAATCATGGTTATCTCTGCTTGTGACAGTGGTTAAATTATTCCTCTAATCAGATCATGGCCACTGATTCCTACTGACACTCCGAATAATCAACAGTGACTGATGAGGCCGAGCCAAGCATACAATTCCTCTTCCCAGAAGGCCCTGGGGATCCGAACAACCTGTCCTTCCAGGCGCTGCTGGTTAAGTGAGATAGGTAAACAAACCAGCGCTTTGTCCTTCAAAAGGAATGATGTGTTTTAAACTCATTTTGTTCAACGCAGGAGCCGCCTGTCAACTCTCATACCTATGTAGTACCCAGGACGTCAGCTAGGGACATCCAGCTATGCGATTGGAAGCGTTCAGACAGGTAACACACTGTAGCATTTACCCAATGTAATTACAATTGCTCTTAGGACCGATCCCATTTGTGAAAGAGGATGTATTATGCCATGCCGCTGCTGTGCAAAGAATCGCTCTGTTACCGTCAACGCACGTCAGCGAGTTTCAGATATATCGTTGGGTAGCATTGTTTCTGCAGGCAGTTGCATCAGATCTATTAAAAATGCACTGGAAACAACCTCAAGCTTTCAAAACATATGTTGTGGTATGTGCCAAACAAGACACAGTACTGCCAAAATACAGAGAGTTTTTGTGGCCTCACAAATGCCCATTTTTCTAAAAAAAATTAGAATTAAGATTAAAAAAAAGCCTTGAGACTTATTGTAATGCACACATTAAAGGGACACAACTGCAGCTTAATCAGCTTAATATAGTTATGGTGTCTATGGCCTGTCCCTGCAGGCTTTTCAGAGAAAAGACAGTGTTTACATTACTGCCTAGTAACACCTCCAGGGGCAGTCACTCAGACAGCCACTAGAGGTGCTTCCTGGGTCAGGGATGCTCAGTGTGCAGCACTGATTCACCGGAGACGCTGAATGTTCCTCATAGAGATGAAGTGATTCAATGTATCTCTATGAGTAGATGCTGATTGGCGCAGGGAGGCGTTTTGCCATGCATGCGCAATAGCCTTCGGAGGCTTTCCTATGGTAATGCATTGGATTGGCTGAGATCGTCAAGTTTGATAATCTCTGCCGTGGACGCGGGGCCATTCGAGAAACCACTGGATTCGCTGAGATCATCAGAATTGATCATCTCAGCCAAGGAGGTGTGGCATGGGTGGGGCTAAGTGTCAGGAATACGTGTTTGTTTTTCGGACATTATAATGTTCCTTTAAGGATGCACTCCCTGTCCTTTGAGTTAATACATGTTGTCAGACATGGACGTGTCTGGAGAAGATCTTTAAACAGAAGCATAAATGCTTGATGCTTTTTCACCCGGTCTTGTCCTTTCGATAACAATTAATAACTGAAGAAGTCTGCTTATAATTATTACAATACCTATTTGATTATAATACCTATATGAATCATGCATTAAAGATATGCAAATTAAAATTATCAAATATCAAATAAAATGAGATATTTCAAGTGCAAAGTTCCTGCTGAGACTGCTAATACATTGGAAAATAAAGCTATAGGCAGTCTCTCTGCCTATTTACATTCCTGCTCGTAGAAACAGGAATGTGTGCAGAGATCTTCCGATCCATACACCCTTCATATGCCCAATACAGAGAGTAAGGGACTAGGGTAGCTTGCCTCTGACCAGCATTCTGTGCCACATACCCAATTCTACCCCTCTGCTAGAGGGTCTCCCTGGGCAGGCAAGCACAGTTACGATTACGATTACTTGTAGATTAGGGGGGAATGTAACCTACTCATTTAAAAGAGATAGAGGAAGGGATACAGTGTTACAGTGGTCAATAGAATAAACAGTACTAGATGTGAATATATTATGCACAAAATACGCAATTATTACAACCTTAGAAGAAAGCAATAACAATCAAAATCCTATTACAGAAAGAAAAACAAATAAATCAATACAACAGTAAACAATATAAGACAAGGATTGTTTCAAACACGTACAAGAATGTTGCTTTATATATATATATATATATATATATATATATATAAATAGAGAGAGAGAGAGAGAGAGAGAGAGAGAGTTTTGATTTTTACTTTTCCTATCCGTGTAGCTTTTTATCCTTACTCTATAATGCTGAAGTGTTTCTGCTCGCTGTGCAAAGCCGCTAGGTCGCAACGTCTTTGTAAATGGGGAAAGCTAGCTCAGAAATAAACTATAATCAGCTCTCCAGCCTGATGGGCACAATAGGAGTGGGAGATGCTGAGGTTTGCCTGTCATTAAACTACGTAGATGTTAATAGCTAAAATACAGAAAATGGCTGGCCAAGCATGATGGGAGCTGTAGCGCATGATGATTTAAAAAAAAAAAGTGTTGTTTGTGCATTTAACAAGCTGTTTGTAATACACTCATATGTCTTTTGAGTTTGAGGATTGCTAACTTTAAGCTATGTTGCCTAAGATCTATACAATGTCCACATAAATCCTACTTTATCCTGGTGATCCAACTTTCTTGAAAGCTATGTACTATCAGATGAATAAGTGAGTGATCCCAGCAATTGAGTAAGAGAGTCTAGCGTTTGTCCTAGTGCAGAGTTGTCAGCTTTTATTTAAATGATCGCAGAAGGCCAAATTACAACACATGAGCATTTGAGCTATTATATGCTGCATATTTGGCAGGAACGGTTGTTTCCTAACCTTCTGACTGCATTTATGAGATTAACTCATTCCACAGGATATCTGTCCTTTAGGGGTGTCTAAAATTCTAGCTTTTTAGGGGTGTCTGAAATTCTGTCAAAAACAAGGTACATTGGTCCTGCAGCAGGCTTATACAATAAATGCATTATTTTATAATAAGTGATTTTAAAGCCTTTTAGTGAGGCATAATTTGCAAATACCCCCAACAGTGACGTCGCTGCTGGGAGCCTGGGGACAGGAAAACGTGAGTCTTCTTTCGGCCTGTCCTATTCTGTAACTGAAGAGCCAGGAGCCAACGTCACTGCCGCACTCTCGCGCATGCACTAGACCAGAACATTAAGGTCTGTGGAGGATCCTGTGAGATCTTCCAAAGACAGAACCAATTCTCTATAGCTGTCACTAGTGACGACTAGGGGATTGACGCCTCTAGACGGCGGTAGCTCCATCCAGTGTCTTAAAGTGTCAGGCGTAGGAAAAATGCTGAGAAAAATTAGTCCCTATTTTGTCTCATTATATCTTTGAACTGGGTTGGAATTTCAGCGAATGTATTTCATAAATAGTTTATCTATTAGTATTATATACAAATTTTTGCAGTGGCAGTGCGCTTTAAATTTTTTTGAAGAGGCGTGTGCTGTATTGTTTACAATGTGTGTACAGGTATTATATACACTCTGGAAAAAATACTCTGAACAGCAAAAAAAATTTAAAATAAAAGTTTTTGTTTAATTCAGCGTTGGGGTATTATTTATTGCAGAGTCCTTCAGTACAGTGACAGAACACACAAACATTGTCGACAAAGGAAATGTAAACACTCTAAGCCGAACGGACGAGAGTGAGTTTAGAGTGTGCACAGTGGAGGCATGCCCATTATTTTCCCTTCTCTTCGCAGATACCTTTTCAATTCTACCATAGATTACCGACAGATTAATAAATAGGGGGAGCATGGGATTGTACGGCCACTTTCTTTTTCTGTAAAGACGTAAAATCCAGGAGTGGGGTGCACAGCAGGCTATAATCACAGAAATCAGTGTCTGGGCAATCTTGTGTATAAAGATGTTTTCTGGACTGACTCCATGTCTTTACTTTGAGGGGATTAAAAGGGATTAAGGAACCTAATGAAACCACCCAATGGTTTGTGAATAAACAAACAAAAATAGCAGAATACGTGTAGAATAGGGGCAACCAGCAAATGCATGCTCATTTAACAAGCAATGCTATATCACATAACTCCGGGGGCTGATTAGATTTTGATTAATGACCGAGTCTGACGAGCAATGCCAATTACACCAATTTGTGAGGTTTATTTGATTGTCCCCCTAGTGGAAGGAGCGCAGATTGCAGGTTTACGCTATATCAGCTCAGTACTTAGGAGAAGGGACATATTGGATACGCTGTGTCATACTGTGTTCCTTCTACCATCTCAGTACTATACAATGGGTTGCATTCTTTTTGGCACACTGTCATTTATAATAAAAAGAACAGACATTATTCTTCTAAACAAAAAGGAGTTGTTCAGCATGTCCACACAACCAGGAACTTGGCAAAATGAATGCTATTTTTTAGCTCCTAAGGGCCATATCCTATGTTGCGCTGTGAGGATACCATACAGTGTAGCAGAACGGAGTCAAAAAGCCATTGTTAACCTTATGCACGCCCTTCGATGTCCAGTGGTAAAAAATAACATTTTAAACATTTTCTTACTAGATTGTTATTTAAAAACATTTCTTAATTGTATACTCACATTTTAGGGAGCATATATACACTGCTCCACATTAAAAGCTTTTTGTCTTTCTATAAGGTTGACTCCCCATTCCAGACCAAACATATATTGTAATCCACAGTGGTAAAGACAAGTGGTTTATTAAGGATTCAAAGAGAACATTAAAAGCATAAAAACAGTTAATAAATGCCGGTTCTGTCTGGAGCTCCGCCTCCTATGCGGTGCCTCACTGATGTCATAATGCGTTTCACCCAATCATTGGCTTCCTCAGACAATATCAAGTCTATTGCAATGCCTGTATTTATTTGGTTAAATGTTACCACCCCTCCAGTCTTATTGGGTAGATGATGCACGTTACTAGGTGTATTATTGCTGTGGAGCTCTGTTATACACTAAAACACACCAACAAGATGGAGCTCCTAGAGAAGAAGAACATTAGGATAGAAAAGAGGGAGTAGTCAAGTGATTGGGGTTCCTTTAAGGAGGGAGCTGGAGGCTAAAGTTAAAGAAAGCTATTTCATGGATCATCTTACTGTCTTGGTTCGAGTTCTCTAACTTCTTTCAAGAAAACCTGGGACCCATGGATGGAGTACGACTCCATTTAACTGGCCCTCCTCCTACAAGGGTTCTGCTGCAAGACTGTAGTGGGTCATAACATTTTTTTGTTTCTTTCTTTTTGCTTTTGTCTCTAGACTTTTTCTTTTATTTATTCTAATATGGTTGGGGATTCTTATTCTATTTGTTGGAACTGACGGATGGGAAATAATTGACATGGGTAGTACTGTTGTGATGCAATGAATAGGTATAGCTCTTTGGTATTTCTGTCTGTATTTCAAAAAAGAACAGGGGTCACTGTGGCAGGCTAAAGTACCAAACATACAATCACTGCTATACCTTACTGAAGGTGCAACGATGATCACAGGAAGACCAATTGATGTACGCTAACCAACAGAGCAGCTGGGAAGATCGGTTTAATTCCGTTTTGATATTGTTCGTGGTTTAGTTTAAGCTCTATAATATTACCCAAAAATGACAGTCTTTCCTGGAAACTCCTGTGAGATGCAACTGCTTACATGGTTAAGCGCTATACTTGATGTAACACACATTCAAAATAGTCCACAGTACTGTAATATTGGGCAAAAATCCCAAAATGTATGTATCTTTAAACGACCGTCTAAAAAAAATAATTTTTCAAAAAGAAAGAAAAGAAGGACAGAGGGATTCAGGCTCAAAATAGCGACTGTCGTTCCTGCATATGAACATTTGAAAGGTATGTCCTAAGTTGCTCAAAGAGAACTTTCACAGTTATTTACTAAACTGAAAATCAAAGATTTCAAAGTGAATTCAATGTGAATTTTTCATTTCAATGCCAAAATAGCTGAATTGTAAAAAATTAGTTGAGCTATTTTGACTTAAAATTCTAAACTTATTTTGAAATCACTTTGAATTCCCAGAAATTCTCATTTTAGTGAATAACTCTGTTTGTTGTCAGCGTGGGATGCAGGGGTGGGAGCTTGCCTCAATGACCACCCAAGTGCCTAAGTGTCATGTGTAGCAGAGATGCAGGTTTAAAATACACACGATACGGGAGGGATGGTTTACCTGAGTGGTTACAGAGATGTATTCAGCAGTTCTCAATGCCCTGGGGGAGGTTGCAACGCCATGGCTAAGGCCTGGACATGATTACAACATGTGTAGATCTGGGCTGGGATCATACCTTGAAGAGTACAACTGCACGACTGTAATCCTTTAATCAGATGTTTTGCTTCCCTTTAAGATAACATCTTCAATTGATTTAAAATACCTCTCCCATGCATTTACATTTTTTTTAAAAAAAATGGAGTAATGGGTTTCATTCCAGCGTCTAGTAGTATATTTTGTCTTGGCAAAATCCCACTAGAGAAATAAACCACACATAAATACAAAATGTTCTTTTATACGATTGGCTGCAGGTAATGTGATTTCATACAATCAATAGAGTTGATTCCCATAGATTCCAAAATAAAAGAAAATGGAATTTGTATCAGGAAAGATACCTGCATCTGTGGCAGCGAGGTAAGCACCATCAAAAGGGATATTAAAACAATAATCGGGGGGCGGAGCTTGACAGCTGAGCGGAGCGGTCGCACTGCAGACGAGCTTCGGGCAAAACAGCCCAAAATCAGCCAAATTAACAGCAACATATTGCATACTGCCAGCATTTTAGCCCCAGAGACAGGGGCTCAACAGGGAGAAGATGCAAAGCAGAGTCCACGACCAAAACAGGCGACCGCATCCAGGGGATGGACCTGAGGCCTACTTGCGGCATACTCAGGAGGCGGCCGAGCCCTCAGCCGACTGCAGCCTACTCTACTACAGATCTCCCCAGCTCATCCTCTCTCCCCCCCCCCCCCTGCTGGTGAGGGTTATCCTGGCAATTAAAGCATGCAGCCCAGATCGGAGGCACCAACCTAAGACCACCAGCACCGCAGGACCGCAGACACACAACATGGCGAAGGCCACGTGGACCAAGGCACCCAAGCCCTGTCTGCCCCCACTCTCAGAGCGGCTGGACTGCCTATTCGCGGACTTCTGGGCAAGGATCCTCCAACGCAGGGGCACTCCGGAGGGGACCCGACCGACGACAATCCCAAGGAGCTCTGCACAGAAGCCCTCAGCACTAGCACGGCCCCCGAGAGTGACATGGATAGCGGGGGCCACTTCAGCAGCCGGAAGGCCCCCCGCAGGCCACTGAGCCTCAGTACCCAAGCTCACACGAAGCAGAGTACGGCCAAGTCACAGCCAGTTAGGCGGAACCTTAGCACACCACAGATAGTTAAGAAACGGAGGGGGGAGGCCAGAGACTGCCATCATGGTCCAGCTGTGAGCCTCCAACGTCGACACAACTCATGTACTGGGAGAGATCCCGACCACCGCATGGCAAAGTAGCATGGAGGGGGATTGCGACCTCAAAGGATGAAGCGGGCTACAACACAGGCGGGCGCCCACCCAGGCCCATCAGGGACAGATAGGGCAATGCAGCAGCTTACACTCAGTCCCCGTCTTATATGCCTAATCGAAGAGACTAATTGCAGGGAAAGCTGGGTCTCTCTACCTTTGGTCATCGGCTAGGTACTCTTTTAAATCTTACCTGCGGACAACTGGTTATTGACAACGGCTTGCTGCAAACCAAACATATATAAATGCTACCTAGTGGTTATCCTAAGCTTATGGTTCCACATCTTGATTTACACTCATAGTCTACTTTAATCTACCCTGCTATATCTCAGTCAGTGTGTATATAATATGCTTTTCTACCCTTGTTAACACAACCACTGGCAAGATCAACTTAAGCATGTTTAATATAAAATACCTGTGCAGTATCCTCATGTGCCATAACGCCTTACAACTTGAATTGCTTATGTTTTATACTGTGGCAACGTAAACGCATGTATGTCAATCTTATGCACAACAAAAATAAAGAATATTAAAAAAAAACCAAAAAAACAATAATCGACCATAATTAAGGTGCACCAAATAGTATTTTCCCGGTGAAAAGATATAGTTGTTACCGTTCAGGAAAAAAACACTAGAAAAACCTGTAGCAAAAAAGACAAAGGGACTTGACCCCTTTTAGGGTGGAATAGTGTTTCTTCCCAATATTAATAAATGCCCTTATCGTCATTGATAAAAAAAGTCTAAATAAAAAAAAGATCAAATATTCACTTGGAGATAAATTAATTAGATCGAGATTTGCCAGCTATAGAGATGGGTATAAATTAGTATAGTTAACAGAATATCGCTACATGATGAAGACTAGCAAGCTAGATTTCGGTACACGTAAAAGAACAGTACACACAGTGGAAAATATCCTATTCAGTTCACATAGACAATTCTTTGCAGTGTTTTGTATAGTCTTGTGGAGTACAACAGGAGGTGTAGTCCATTCCTCTTGGATTACTGTTTGCCAACACGTGCAAATTAACATGATCATGTTAATGGCTCGACCCACCCAAATAGGTCTGCTCGAATTACTGGCAAGTCAGCTGGGGTGAACACATGCACTGTTTCAGTGCTCTTTGCAGTGTCCTAGAGCCATGAACATAGCACACGCGTGTCTAATGATGCACAGTTCCCTGGAATCCGATGTCAGGATGGGAGCACAAGACTTGAAAAATCTTGACTGTCCACTGATATCGGGACATTTGGAAGGCCTGCATCACGCATACCTCTCAACTCCAGCATCCTGGCAAGTGGGTAGAGGGGGTGGGCTAGTGACTCGATTGTATAACTGGATGGATCACCCCATAAAACAGTGCCATCTTTACAGCATTATTGGCCACTGGGCGAAGCAGTGCACTGGGGTCCTGCCTACACAATCACTCACAGGAATGAAAATGTAAATTATCTATAAAATTAAGCTTTTATATATTGGAACCTCCAACAAATGCAATACACACACACTGATGAATACATACACAAAGACTGCTGAATACACACAACCAGGGCCGGATTTAGATGAAAAGAGGCCCTAGGCTATTCCACTTATGAGGCCCTTTCACCTCCCATTTTTAAGTTTGTAAATTACATGAGAGACAATAAAATACATCATTACTGTGATATATATCAATATGTTAAATGAAACATGTTGTGATTGGTACTAACCTTTATAAAAAAACGTGGCACGGATAATAAATTTAAAAAAAGGGGGTGATGAGGAGAGGGGGGGTGATTGTAAGAGGGAGGGGGTGATGAGGAGAGGGGGGTGATTGTGAGAGGGGGGGTGATGAGGAGAGGGGGGGTGACTAAAAAAATTATCTTAAATCCCTGGTGGTCCAGTGGGGGCTGCCTGGTGGTCCGGTGGGGTCCCTGGTGGTCCGGTGGACCTCATTTCCGGTCTGCAGCTCCACAGAGCTGCAGACCATGGATCTCGCGAGACCCAATCAGAGCGTTGCCGTCACCTCCCTTGATGCTTTCCCAGCATTATGGGTGTAAGAGCATTATGGGGGATGTAGCCCACAACATCTGGAGTGCCGGAGTTGCCTATCCCTGCACTAGCGGCTGGATTAACCCTGAAATGTAAACATAGCAGTTTCTTTGAAACTGCTATGTTTACATGTGAAGGGTTAAAACCTGAGGGACCTGGCACCCAGACCACTTCATTGAGCTGAAGTGGTCTGGGTGACTATAGTGTCCCTTTAAGCATCTGAGCTGTGAACAGAACGATGGTCCCCATCCCAAACTGGGATACCATATCTGCAGAACGATTTGCAATGGTCGTAATTGTGGCACAGGGGTGTCCCATTTTCTTAGGCATGCACCCATGGTGAGAACTGAAATGTAATATTCTATTAATGGCAGTGGGCTTCCTTGCTTCAGATATTTCCTGAAACAGCAATCAAGGGGGTATAAACCTATTGCGAGCTGACTGATTAACTGTGCCTCTCCCGGTCACAGCTTGCTTATAGCGTTACATACATGTGTAAAAAAAAATCTTTACAAAGTCTTTAACTTCTAACTAATTCTAATTCATTCTTAGGGCACCTGCATAATAGAATGCATTCAGACTTATATAATATAAAAAAAAAATCTGAAAATATTCTACAAAGGACCTGCAGAGAATTTTTATAACCGCAACGTACTTCTCAGGGTTGAAGTCCTTGGTCATCAGGATCACTCTGAAATCCCAGATCTGTAAATAATATTATAGTATGATACTCCTCAATACTGTGCATGTGCAGTATCAGTCTGCTTTCCCTACCAATAGGGATGTAATACACACATACACTTCACCTTAATCTACCATTTACATTTTTTATTAGTGTGGGACAGTAAATCAGATGTCGGAAAATGGAGTTAGGATTGAAAATGTATGGTAAATAAATCCTTGGTGTGAGAGAGAGAGAGAAAGAGATATATCCAGGTATTGTTAACTAGAAAAACAACAATATTCACAGTATAGGCAGTGTTTAGGCGATGCGGTCAGAGTATAGGCAGTGTTTAGGCGATGCGGTCAGAGTATAGGCAGTGTTTAGGCGATACGGTCAGAGTATAGGCAGTGTTTAGGCGATACGGTCAGAGTATAAGCAGTGTTTAGCCGATACAGTCACAGTATAAGTAGTGTTTAGCCAATACAGTCACAGTATAAGCAGTGTATGTTTAGGCGATACGGTCACAGTGTAAGCAGTGCTTAGGAGATACGGTCACAGTGTAAGCAGTGTTTAGCCGATACGGTCACAGTGTAAGTAGTGTTTAGCCAATACAGTCACAGTATAAGCAGTGTATGTTTAGGCGATACGGTCACAGTGTAAGCAGTGCTTAGGAGATACGGTCACAGTGTAAGCAGTGTTTAGCCGATACGGTCACAGTGTAAGCAGTGCTTAGGAGATACGGTCACAGTGTAAGCAGTGTTTAGCCGATACGGTCACAGTGTAAGTAGTGTTTAGCCAATACAGTCACAGTATAAGCAGTGTATGTTTAGGCGATACGGTCACAGTGTAAGCAGTGCTTAGGAGATACGGTCACAGTGTGAGCAGTGTTTAGCCGATACGGTCACAGTGTAAGCAGTGCTTAGGAGATACGGTCACAGTGTGAGCAGTGTTTAGCCGATACGGTCACAGTATAAGCAGTGTGTAGGTGGCACAGTCTCAGTGTAAGCATTGTTTAGGAGATACGGTCACAGTGTGAGCAGTGTTTAGGAGATACGGTCGCAGTGTTTAGGAGATACGGCCACAGTGTCAGCAGTGTTTAGGAGATACGGCTACAGTGTAAGCAGTGTTTAGGTGATATGGTCACAGTGTAAGCAGTGTTTAGGAGATACGTCCACAGTGTGAGCAGTGTTTAGGAGATACGGTCTCAGTGTAAGCAGTGTTTAGCCGATACGGTCGCAGTGTTTAGGCGATACGGTCACAGTGTGAGCAGTGTTTAGCCGATACGGTCACAGTATAAGCAGTGTGTAGGTGGCACAGTCACAGTATAAGCAGTGTTTAGGAGATACGGTCACGGTGTAAGCAGTGTTTAGGAGATACAGTCACGGTGTAAGCAGTGTTTAGGAGATACGGTCACAGTATAAGCAGTATTTAGGAGATACGTCACAGTGTAAGCAGTGTTTAGGAGATACGGTCACAGTGTAATCAGTGTTTAGGCGATATGGTCACAGTGTAAGCAGTGTTTAGCCGATACGGCCACAGTGTGAGCAGTGTTTAGCCGATACGGTCACAGTATAAGCAGTGTTTAGGAGATACGGTCACAGTGTAAGCAGTGTTTAGGAGATACGGTCACAGTATAAGCAGTGTTTAGGAGATATGGTCACACTGTAAGCAGTGTTTAGGAAATACGGTCACAGTGTAAGCAGTGTTTAGGAGATACGTCCACAGTGTGAGCAGTGTTTAGGAGATACGGTCTCAGTGTAAGCAGTGTTTAGCCGATACGGTCGCAGTGTTTAGGCGATACGGTCACAGTGTGAGCAGTGTTTAGCCGATACGGTCACAGTATAAGCAGTGTGTAGGTGGCACAGTCACAGTATAAGCAGTGTTTAGGAGATACGGTCACGGTGTAAGCAGTGTTTAGGAGATACAGTCACGGTGTAAGCAGTGTTTAGGAGATACGGTCACAGTATAAGCAGTATTTAGGAGATACGTCACAGTGTAAGCAGTGTTTAGGAGATACGGTCACAGTGTAATCAGTGTTTAGGCGATATGGTCACAGTGTAAGCAGTGTTTAGCCGATACGGCCACAGTGTGAGCAGTGTTTAGCCGATACGGTCACAGTATAAGCAGTGTTTAGGAGATACGGTCACAGTGTAAGCAGTGTTTAGGAGATACGGTCACAGTATAAGCAGTGTTTAGGAGATATGGTCACACTGTAAGCAGTGTTTAGGAAATACGGTCACAGTGTGTGACGGACCACCAAGCACCCCAACTGGGTACCTCCGTCAATCGCTGCTTCCTAGTACTTGCGAGCACCATAAGCACTGCACAGGAACACCATAAACCTCACAAATCGCTGCAACTTGGTTGGGGTCTCGCTGTCCTCCACCTACTCTGGACCCAAGACCAGGATCCAGCTTCCAGTGGGTAGACCTCTCCTAGTCCAGAGAGCGAAGCAGGCTGCTCTTACAAGAGCAATCGCTGTGATCCGAGGGAGTATAGTGATTATAGCCCTCCAATCCCCCAAACATGAGCCTAGACTTCATGAAGGGTAAAACGAATCTCAGTTTAATGGTAGCCACAACTGGCCTTTTATAACAGTCTCCATGCAAGGGGCACTCTCCCTGGACCTGAGAGTGGACTACAGTAAAAACATACACACAATTATATAGGCTCTCAGGTCCAGGACACTCCCATACAAATTAGGTCTATCCCTCCCCTATGCCTGGGAGATAATTGAGTCAAGCACTACTCTTACAAGATGATAAATGGCTGTTGTCAACTTTACTTGACTTTGACTGGTGGATAATGCAGATTTAGAGGGGAGTAAAAGGTGAAGACCAGGTCAAGCATGTGGGCCATACAAACAAGCAACAATCAGTTGTACCTCCTTGGGAGCAAAATCATATAGGCAGTGTTTAGGCGATACGGTCAGAGTATAGGCTGTGTTTAGGCGATATGGTCAGAGTATAGGCAGTGTTTAGGCGATACGGTCAGAGTATAGGCAGTGTTTAGGCGATACGGTCACAGTGTAAGTAGTGTTTAGCCAATACAGTCACAGTATAAGCAGTGTATGTTTAGGCGATACGGTCACAGTGTAAGCAGTGCTTAGGAGATACGGTCACAGTGTAAGCAGTGTTTAGCCGATACGGTCACAGTGTAAGTAGTGTTTAGCCAATACAGTCACAGTATAAGCAGTGTATGTTTAGGCGATACGGTCACAGTGTAAGCAGTGCTTAGGAGATACGGTCACAGTGTGAGCAGTGTTTAGCCGATACGGTCACAGTGTAAGCAGTGCTTAGGAGATACGGTCACAGTGTGAGCAGTGTTTAGCCGATACGGTCACAGTATAAGCAGTGTGTAGGTGGCACAGTCTCAGTGTAAGCATTGTTTAGGAGATACGGTCACAGTGTGAGCAGTGTTTAGGAGATACGGTCGCAGTGTTTAGGAGATACGGCCACAGTGTCAGCAGTGTTTAGGAGATACGGCTACAGTGTAAGCAGTGTTTAGGTGATACGGTCACAGTGTAAGCAGTGTTTAGGAGATACGTCCACAGTGTGAGCAGTGTTTAGGAGATACGGTCTCAGTGTAAGCAGTGTTTAGCCGATACGGTCGCAGTGTTTAGGCGATACGGTCACAGTGTGAGCAGTGTTTAGCCGATACGGTCGCAGTGTTTAGGCGATACGGTCACAGTGTGAGCAGTGTTTAGCCGATACGGTCACAGTATAAGCAGTGTGTAGGTGGCACAGTCACAGTATAAGCAGTGTTTAGGAGATACGGTCACGGTGTAAGCAGTGTTTAGGAGATACAGTCATGGTGTAAGCAGTGTTTAGGAGATACGGTCACAGTATAAGCAGTATTTAGGAGATACGTCACAGTGTAAGCAGTGTTTAGGAGATACGGTCACAGTGTAATCAGTGTTTAGGCGATATGGTCACAGTGTAAGCAGTGTTTAGCCGATACGGCCACAGTGTGAGCAGTGTTTAGCCGATACAATCACAGTGTAAGCAGTGTTTAGGAGATACGGTCACAGTATAAGCAGTGTTTAGGAGATATGGTCACACTGTAAGCAGTGTTTAGGAAATACGGTCACAGTGTGTGACGGACCACCAAGCACCCCAACTGGGTACCTCCGTCAATCGCTGCTTCCTAGTACTTGCGAGCACCATAAGCACTGCACAGGAACACCATAAACCTCACAAATCGCTGCAACTTGGTTGGGGTCTCGCTGTCCTCCACCTACTCTGGACCCAAGACCAGGATCCAGCTTCCAGTGGGTAGACCTCTCCTAGTCCAGAGAGCGAAGCAGGCTGCTCTTACAAGAGCAATCGCTGTGATCCGAGGGAGTATAGTGATTATAGCCCTCCAATCCCCCAAACATGAGCCTAGACTTCATGAAGGGTAAAACGAATCTCAGTTTAATGGTAGCCACAACTGGCCTTTTATAACAGTCTCCATGCAAGGGGCACTCTCCCTGGACCTGAGAGTGGACTACAGTAAAAACATACACACAATTATATAGGCTCTCAGGTCCAGGACACTCCCATACAAATTAGGTCAATCCCTCCCCTATGCCTGGGAGATAATTGAGTCAAGCACTACTCTTACAAGATGATAAATGGCTGTTGTCAACTTTACTTGACTTTGACTGGTGGATAATGCAGATTTAGAGGGGAGTAAAAGGTGAAGACCAGGTCAAGCATGTGGGCCATACAAACAAGCAACAATCAGTTGTACCTCCTTGGGAGCAAAATCATATAGGCAGTGTTTAGGCGATACGGTCAGAGTATAGGCTGTGTTTAGGCGATATGGTCAGAGTATAGGCAGTGTTTAGGCGATACGGTCAGAGTATAGGCAGTGTTTAGGCGATACGGTCACAGTGTAAGTAGTGTTTAGCCAATACAGTCACAGTATAAGCAGTGTATGTTTAGGCGATACGGTCACAGTGTAAGCAGTGCTTAGGAGATACGGTCACAGTGTAAGCAGTGTTTAGCCGATACGGTCACAGTGTAAGTAGTGTTTAGCCAATACAGTCACAGTATAAGCAGTGTATGTTTAGGCGATACGGTCACAGTGTAAGCAGTGCTTAGGAGATACGGTCACAGTGTGAGCAGTGTTTAGCCGATACGGTCACAGTGTAAGCAGTGCTTAGGAGATACGGTCACAGTGTGAGCAGTGTTTAGCCGATACGGTCACAGTATAAGCAGTGTGTAGGTGGCACAGTCTCAGTGTAAGCATTGTTTAGGAGATACGGTCACAGTGTGAGCAGTGTTTAGGAGATACGGTCGCAGTGTTTAGGAGATACGGCCACAGTGTCAGCAGTGTTTAGGAGATACGGCTACAGTGTAAGCAGTGTTTAGGTGATACGGTCACAGTGTAAGCAGTGTTTAGGAGATACGTCCACAGTGTGAGCAGTGTTTAGGAGATACGGTCTCAGTGTAAGCAGTGTTTAGCCGATACGGTCGCAGTGTTTAGGCGATACGGTCACAGTGTGAGCAGTGTTTAGCCGATACGGTCGCAGTGTTTAGGCGATACGGTCACAGTGTGAGCAGTGTTTAGCCGATACGGTCACAGTATAAGCAGTGTGTAGGTGGCACAGTCACAGTATAAGCAGTGTTTAGGAGATACGGTCACGGTGTAAGCAGTGTTTAGGAGATACAGTCACGGTGTAAGCAGTGTTTAGGAGATACGGTCACAGTATAAGCAGTATTTAGGAGATACGTCACAGTGTAAGCAGTGTTTAGGAGATACGGTCACAGTGTAATCAGTGTTTAGGCGATATGGTCACAGTGTAAGCAGTGTTTAGCCGATACGGCCACAGTGTGAGCAGTGTTTAGCCGATACGGTCACAGTATAAGCAGTGTTTAGGAGATACGGTCACAGTGTAAGCAGTGTTTAGGAGATACGGTCACAGTATAAGCAGTGTTTAGGAGATATGGTCACACTGTAAGCAGTGTTTAGGAAATACGGTCACAGTGTGTGACGGACCACCAAGCACCCCAACTGGGTACCTCCGTCAATCGCTGCTTCCTAGTACTTGCGAGCACCATAAGCACTGCACAGGAACACCATAAACCTCACAAATCGCTGCAACTTGGTTGGGGTCTCGCTGTCCTCCACCTACTCTGGACCCAAGACCAGGATCCAGCTTCCAGTGGGTAGACCTCTCCTAGTCCAGAGAGCGAAGCAGGCTGCTCTTACAAGAGCAATCGCTGTGATCCGAGGGAGTATAGTGATTATAGCCCTCCAATCCCCCAAACATGAGCCTAGACTTCATGAAGGGTAAAACGAATCTCAGTTTAATGGTAGCCACAACTGGCCTTTTATAACAGTCTCCATGCAAGGGGCACTCTCCCTGGACCTGAGAGTGGACTACAGTAAAAACATACACACAATTATATAGGCTCTCAGGTCCAGGACACTCCCATACAAATTAGGTCTATCCCTCCCCTATGCCTGGGAGATAATTGAGTCAAGCACTACTCTTACAAGATGATAAATGGCTGTTGTCAACTTTACTTGACTTTGACTGGTGGATAATGCAGATTTAGAGGGGAGTAAAAGGTGAAGACCAGGTCAAGCATGTGGGCCATACAAACAAGCAACAATCAGTTGTACCTCCTTGGGAGCAAAATCATATAGGCAGTGTTTAGGCGATACGGTCAGAGTATAGGCTGTGTTTAGGCGATATGGTCAGAGTATAGGCAGTGTTTAGGCGATACGGTCAGAGTATAGGCAGTGTTTAGGCGATACGGTCAGAGTATAGGCAGTGTTTAGGCGATACGGTCAGAGTATAGGCTGTGTTTAGGCGATACGGTCAGAGTATAGGCAGTGTTTAGGCGATACGGTCAGAGTATAGGCAGTGTTTAGGCGATACGGTCAGAGTATAGGCAGTGTTTAGGCGATACGGTCAGAGTATAGGCAGTGTTTAGGCGATACGGTCAGAGTATAGGCAGTGTTTAGGCGATACGGTCACAGTGTAAGTAGTGTTTAGCCAATACAGTCACAGTATAAGCAGTGTATGTTTAGGCGATACGGTCACAGTGTAAGCAGTGCTTAGGAGATACGGTCACAGTGTAAGCAGTGTTTAGCAGATACGGTCACAGTGTAAGTAGTGTTTAGCCAATACAGTCACAGTATAAGCAGTGTATGTTTAGGCGATACGGTCACAGTGTAAGCAGTGCTTAGGAGATACGGTCACAGTGTGAGCAGTGTGTAGGTGGCACAGTCTCAGTGTAAGCAGTGTTTAGGAGATACGGTCGCAGTGTTTAGGAGATACGTCCACAGTGTGAGCAGTGTTTAGGAGATACGTCCACAGTGTGAGCAGTGTTTAGGTGATACGGTCACAGTGTAAGCAGTGTTTAGGAGATACGTCCACAGTGTGAGCAGTGTTTAGGAGATACGGTCTCAGTGTAAGCAGTGTTTAGCCGATACGGTCGCAGTGTTTAGGCGATACGGTCACAGTGTGAGCAGTGTGTAGGTGGCACAGTCACAGTATAAGCAGTGTTTAGGAGATACGGTCACGGTGTAAGCAGTGTTTAGGAGATACAGTCACGGTGTAAGCAGTGTTTAGGAGATACGGTCACAGTATAAGCAGTATTTAGGAGATACGGTCACAGTGTAAGCAGTGTTTAGGAGATATGGTCACAGTATAAGCAGTGTTTAGGAGATATGGTCACACTGTAAGCAGTGTTTAGGAAATACGGTCACAGTGTGTGACGGACCGCCAAGCACCCCAACTGGGTACCTCCGTCAATCGCTGCTTCCTAGCATGGGCGTAGGAACCCAAAAAAATCTGGGGGGGATAGCATTTTTACTCGCCGGGTATATTCTTATTCCGTAAACTAGGAGTTGTTTATCCCATTGTACAGCGCTACGGAATTTGCAGTCGCTATATAAATGATTAAATAATAACATTAAAGGGTCACTACAAGGAAGGGGTTTTACTTACCCGGATACAGCGCCGGGATCCTCCTGATTAGAACCACCCCTACCCTTCCCATGAATATTAGAACCACCCCTACCCCTTCCATGCACAAAAGAACCCCACCTACCCCTTCCACGCATATTAACCCCCTACCCCTTCCATGCATATTAGTACCCCCCCTAACCACTTCCATGCATATTAGTACCCCCTAACCCCTTCCATGCATTCCTTTACACAGCTCAAGGTCTGGGTCCCAGGGTCCACCTTCACGTTCCACCAATGAGTTTGTTCACAGGGGGTGGAGTGTGTACGGGATGTCCTGATATGTGTGTAAGGGCTGCAAGGTGTGATTCTGTGTATGTACGGGATGCAGTGTGTGCGTCTGTAAGGGGTGCATTGAGTGTGTGTAAGGAATGCATTGTGTGTTTCTGTGTGTGTAAGGATTGCATGATTGTGTGATTGTGTGTGTGTAAGGATTGCATGATTGTGTGATTGTGTGTGTGTGTGCACGGGGTGCATTGTGTGTTCTGTGTGTGTAAGGGTGGCATGATTGTGTGAGTGTGTGATGGATGTCAATCTCTCTCCCTCGTCACTCTTTCTCCCCCCCCCTCCCTCCCTGTTTCTTTCTCCCCCCCCTCCCTCCCTGTTTCTTTCTCCCCCCTCCCTCCCTGTTTCTTTCTCCCCCCCTCCCTCCCTGTTTCTTTCTCCCCCCCCTCCCTGTTTCTTTCTCCCCCCCTCCCTCCCTGTTTCTTTCTCCCCCCTCCCTCCCTCTTTCTTTCTCCCCCCTCCCTGCTTCTTTCTCCCCCCTCCCTGTTTCTTTCTCCCCCTCCCTGTTTCTTTCTCCCCCTCCCTGTTTCTTTCTCCCCCTCCCTGTTTCTTTCTCCCCCCTCCCTCCCTCCCTGTTTCTTTCTCCCCCCCTCCCTCCCTGTTTCTTTCTCCCCCCTCCCTCCCTCCCTGTTTCTTTCTCCCCCCTCCCTCCCTGTTTCTTTCTCCCCCCTCCCTGTTTCTTTCTCCCCCCCTCCCTCCCTCCCTGTGTCTTTCTCCCCCCCTCCCTCCCTGTTTCTTTATCCCCCCTCCCTCCCTGTTTCTTTATCTCCCCCTCCCTGTTTCTTTCTCCCCCCCTCCCTGCCTGTTTCTTTCTCCCCCCTCCCTCCCTGTTTCTTTCTCCCCCCCTCCCTCCCTGTTTCTTTCTCCCCCCCTCCCTCCCTCCCTGTTTCTTTCTCCCCCCTCCCTCCCTCCCTGTTTCTTTCTCCCCCTCCCTCCCTCCCTGTTTCTTTCTCCCCCTCCCTCCCTCCCTGTTTCTTTCTCCCCCTCCCTCCCTCCCTGTTTCTTTCTCCCCCCTCCCTCCCTCCCTGTTTCTTTCTCCCCCCTCCCTCCCTCCCTGTTTCTTTCTCCCCCCCCTCCCTCCCTGTTTCTTTCTCCTCCCCTCCCTCCCTTCCTGTTTCTTTCTCCCCCCCTCCCTCCCTGTTTCTTTATCCCCCCTCCCTCCCTGTTTCTTTATCTCCCCCTCCCTCCCTGTTTCTTTATCCCCCCTCCCTCCCTGTTTCTTTATCCCCCCTCCCTCCCTGTTTCTTTATCCCTCCTCCCCTCCCCTCCCTGTTTCTTTATCCCCCACTCCCCTCCGTTTCTTTATCCCCCCTCCCTCCATGTTTCTTTATGCCCCCTCCCTCCCTGTTTCTTTACCCCCCTCCCTCCCTGTTTCTTTATCCCCCCTCCCTCCCTGTTTCTTTATCCCCCCTCCCTCCCTGTTTCTTTATCTCCCCCTCCCTGTTTCTTTCTCCCCCCCTCCCTCCCTGTTTCTTTCTCCCCCCCCTCCCTCCCTGTTTCTTTCTCCCCCCCCCTCCCTCCCTGTTTCTTTCTCCCCCCTCCCTGTTTCTTTCTCCCCCCTCCCTCCCTCCCTGTTTCTTTCTCCCCCCTCCCTCCCTCCCTGTTTCTTTCTCCCCCCCCTCCCTCCCTCCCTGTTTCTTTCTCCCCCCTCCCTCCCTTCCTGTTTCTTTCTCCCCCCCTCCCTCCCTGTTTCTTTATCCCCCCTCCCTCCCTGTTTCTTTATCTCCCCCTCCCTCCCTGTTTCTTTATCCCCCCCTCCCTCCCTGTTTCTTTATCCCCCCTCCCCTCCCCTCCCTGTTTCTTTATCCCCCACTCCCCTCCCTGTTTCTTTATCCCCCCTCCCTCCATGTTTCTTTATGCCCCCTCCCTCCCTGTTTCTTTACCCCCCTCCCTCCCTGTTTCTTTATCCCCCCTCCCTGTTTCTTTATCCCCCCTCCCTCCCTGTTTCTTTCTTCCCCCCTCCCCTCCCTCCCTGTTTCTTTATCCCCCCTCCCCTCCCTGTTTCTTTATCCCCCCCTCCCCTCCCTGTTTCTTTATCCCCCCTCCCCTCCCTGTTTCTTTATCCCCCACTCCCCTCCCTGTTTCTTTATCCCCCCTCCCTCCATGTTTCTTTATGCCCCCTCCCTCCCTGTTTCTTTATCCCCCCTCCCTCCCTGTTTCTTTACCCCCCTCCCTGTTTCTTTATCCCCCCTCCCTGTTTCTTTATCCCCCCTCCCTGTTTCTTTATCCCCCCCTCCCTCCCTGTTTCTTTATCCTCCCCCCCTCCCTCCCTGTTTCTTTATCCTCCCCCCCCTCCCTGTTTCTTTCTTCCCTCCTCCCCTCCCTCCCCGTTTCTTTCTTCCCCCCTCCCCTACCTGTGTTAGCGTGGCCGAGCTCTGTACTGTCCGCGGGTACAGGGAGCTTTTGTTTCCTGTACCCGGCGGACTAACAGGAAGTGCACACTCAGTGTTCACTTCCTTTTAGTCCGGCCGGGTACAGGAGACAGATGCTCCCTGTACCGGCGGACCATACAGGGCTCGGCCACGCTACATTGAGGGAGTGACAGGAGGGAGCGCTGAGCGCTTCCCTCCTGTCAGCCCCTCTCCTCTGGCTGCGCCCGAGCGGTGCGCCCGAGCGGTGCGCCCTCATGGACGCACCAGCCCGGGCAGAGCTGCAGCCGCCTGAGGCTCTCTGCAGAGCGCTCGGGCGGCTGCAGCAAAAGGGGGGCCGGCGGAGCTGGGGGGGATTTCCCCATTACCTGTCCCCCCCGCATGATTTGCTGGGGGGGATGCGTCCCCCCCATCCCCCCCAGTTCCTACGCCCATGCTTCCTAGTACTTGCGAGCACCATAAGCACTGCACAGGAACACCATAAACCTCACAAATCGCTGCAACTTGGTTGGGGTCTCGCTGTCCTCCACCTACTCTGGACCCAAGACCAGGATCCAGCTTCCAGTGGGTAGACCTCTCCTAGTCCAGAGAGCGAAGCAGGCTGCTCTTACAAGAGCAATCGCTGTGAATAGTGATTATAGCTCTCCAATCCCCCAAACATGAGCCTAGACTTCATGAAGGGTAAAACGAATCTCAGTTTAATGGTAGCCACAACTAGCCCTTTTATAACAGTCTCCATGCAAGGGGCACACCCCCTGGACTTGAGAGTGGACTACAGAAAAAACATACACACAATTTTATAGGCTCTCAGGTCCAGGACACTCCCATACAAATTAGGTCTATCCCTCCCCTATGCCTGGGAGATAATTGAGTCAAGCACTACTCTTACAAGATGATAAATGGCTGTTGTCAACTTTACTTGACTTTGACTGGTGGATAATGCAGATTTAGAGGGGAGTAAAAGGTGAAGACCAGGTCAAGCATGTGGGCCATACAAACAAGCAACAATCAGTTGTACCTCCTTGGGACCAAAATCACTGGTTCGCTTGGGACCCTTTTTACAATATATCTTGAAGAATTCTTCAGTATGAAATAGCTTTATGTAAATAAATACTCAGAAAATTAAGTTTAGAACACAAATGGAGAACAAAAAACACACTGGATACTTTTAGTGCCTACTAGTTACACAACTTCCACTACACAATAAAAATACTGTTTTCTAACTCCTGTTTTATCTTACTGGAGTGTGCAGATGTATGCCTCCTCTGTAGAACGTTTGTTTGAACTTTGGGATTGCTTCATTTATGCTTGAACCTGTTGCATCTTAAAACAAGGATAAGAGATGTCTGGAGTCTCTGCTTAACAAAAGGACAAAACTAACTTGACCCTCAGATCTGGAAGGAGCTCAGACGAATCTTTTGTGTAGGTTGGGCAAGTTTTTTTCGTAGGTACATTGCTCGTATTAACTTACTGAAGTGTGACTAAGGGACATATCAGATTTAGTAAACTATATAATTGATCTTATATAATTGATCGTTAGTAAATATGCACATCAAAAAGCATTGTAGAAAACAAAGTGAAAATTGGCTTACAACCAATACAAATGCATTTTATTTCACTATACCGGACTACCTGTCTTCTTTCCCCCAAAACGAGAATGAAGATGCTATATATGGAGCCTTACTGAATTTTAAAATGTGTGATATCTCACTATCACGGGATGTTTTCACACATGCATGTTCACATATCCCCTATGAGCTCCAATCCGTTAAAGATATTTCAGAACTTACTTCAACAAGTCACCTTTTTCCACTTAATCATCTGCCTCTCCTGCACACTTTGGCAGGGACCTCTGCAAAAGTACATTTCACCAAATTACCTCAATGGGAAGGGTTACGGCGCTTAAAATTGATATCTGTGCCAGAATTCTGTTTGTAAGTAGAAAACTTACCATTAAACTCTCTAAATCCTGCATTGCTTTGCTTTAAAACTAATTCTGAGATAAGCTTGTCTAAGATACTCTACCATGATACAAGATAGACTGGTCCTCCAACTCTACAGCAAAATTGTGGGTTCAGATTGGACATTCTTTAGCTCTAATTTATATGCTCTCAACTGATTTTTTTTTTCTTATTATCCATTTTCCAGACCATTCTATTGTTTCCCCTACATTGTCAGTATGGAATTCTATTATGTCTATTATATCACGATTCTTCCTATCTTTCATGACTACAGCCACTTACCCACAATCCTTTAACATTGGAATTGTCTAATCACAGTTCCAGCAGACCCATCCCTTCCTGATTTGCCTCGATCATTTAACCTGCAACAGTACATTGTGGTTCCTGACCTCACTAGTTGGCAACAAAAAGTCACCGTTCTGGGATATTGTTGATTACACCTACTTACCCATTTTTATCATTATTTTCTACCTGTCAGAGGAGTCGTACCCCAACATGCAGGAAGAGAGGAAACCCACAAAAGGTGGATCTAAAAGACATATTACTGAGCCGTAGAGTGGCCGGATTTAACGTATTAATATAGCTAGAAACAAGGTCAGGATAAGCCAAGGTCAGAAATACACAGTAAAAATAAAGCCAGGTCAGGATACCAGAAATCACAAGTAAAATACAAAGCCAGGTCAGGATACCAGAAATCACAAGTCAAATACGCTCCATGTGACCGCGCGGCGGGAGGATCGTTGCGCAGTTCGTGAAAGGTAAGTACCGCTACACTACCCAATACAACCTTTTTAGACCATTGACTTCCTTTGATCACCTTATGCACGTGGTTTGACTGCAGACATCCTCCTCCACCACACTACTTTCACCATCTCATAATCTGAAATAAAATCAATACTAAATCATCTTCATAATGCAGATAAACCTTAATTTCCACTCCAAAATGAATGAATATCTGAATCGCAATGTTCAATCTTCACTGAATCGGCATCGGAGATTAAGAAGTTTCATCAGATGAAGAATCCGGTAGCCTTTTAACATGGTCAAGGGAGTCAACCAGCATTGCTTAGTTCCGTTAGTACCTCTATATGAAGAGCTCCATTCCCTTCTAGAGGGTGAGAGATTAACATACACCTCTCCTCCCAGCCTCTTGCATTTTAATAGAGACTTCACCATGCACTTCTATAATACATATGGAATTGGTAGTAGTTTTTGGCGTCAGTTTCACTGTGCTGAAAATGCAGCTACCCATCTTTGGTAAGGATATTAGAACTGATGTCAGTCGATTCTGAGGAGATGGTATAGGTGCGAACAGCGTCACATGTACCATTCGTGCCACCAGTACATGGAAGCAAGTAACATTGGCAATGATCAACTCTAAGCAATGTAGCTAAAGCATAGCACACCTGTATCTGCCCAGCTTAATTAATTCCTCATTATTGGATCCCCGGGCTCTGTCTGTGTTCTCAAACTATTGAAGATGGTGGAAACTGTACTGATTCAGAAAGTTAGTTTCAGCAATTTAGTTCGTATCTGACAGACCTTGACGATTCATGCCCATTGCAATTACCTCCAAGGTTCCATTCTTCTTATATTTTTATATTTGTTAATGACCTTCCGTTACCTTTAACTACGCACAAGTATGCACATAAGCATCATAACCGTAGAGGCTGAATTCTTAGAGTGAAAGATGGATCACTAAATGTTCCTTAAGTACTAACAGAAAGTTTGCTATGACATATGGAACAAAGCCAAAATTACTGAAACCAGTAATCCTCAACTAGGCATTAAGACAGGTCAAACTGTTACTTGGCCACATTCGGTTTATATAAATACACATGTGGTTAGATTGTAAACTTTCTTTTGGCTAACATGCTGAAAAAACTCTTATCCAAACATTATCTTCAACGAGACGCACTGTTCAGAAACAAATCCTGTTTAGATCCCTTGTTAAGGAAACGGATTATGCAACAAATGTTAATGTCATACGGGGATATTGTATTCACCTTTCACAAATCCATCTCCGTAAACGCAACACACTGTGTAATATTGTTTCTTTCTTCTGCACTGTAATTATTGTGGCAGGTTGGAAGAACTAGAATTGCAGGCTGGTTCTTGAGTCCAAATGTATGCAACCTGTGCATGCTCTGCTTTTAATCATATGTCTGAAGAGCTCACACTCTACCAAGCAGTAATTTAGTTGTCCACACCTCCTATACACCCCAGTCTGGAGCCAGTACACAGTTACAGAGCTCTCGGTTGTACCGTTTCCAGATGGTTCCACCAAAGAGAAGAAATCCATGTTTCTGAAGGTTCCACAACCCTTTGCAGTTCTGATGCATAGACCTTTATTTACTAAAACCTGAAAATGTGCTGTTTTCCATGGTGTCTGTTTTTGCTTTTTTGCTTTCCCAAACATTCCTGCCACATCTACTATTTTGTCATAACCCTGCGCAAGTTGTGTTATTAATCATCGATGTGACCTTCAACAGTGTGTTAGGGTGTGTTTCCGAAATATATTGCCAAATTATATCATTGCTGCGGCTATACCGTACCTTCCAATATGTCAAACGGACAAAGAGGGACACTTTCATTTTAGGGGTGTGAGTGAGGACCGGGGCTGTTCTGAAAAATTTCAGGTGACTTACTAATAACAATTTATGCAACTAAAATGTAATTTAGACCAAGAATGGTGTATCTTATTCACACAGCCTGATTTCTAAACACATTTATGGTAGTTTAAAGACACATTACTGGGAGCATTATTGCTGTGGACACATACTCAGACACCAAAAATATGGAGGAGAGACAGAGGGAATTGGACCCAAAATAGAGACCATCCCTCAGAAATAGGCACACATAGAAGGTACGCGATATTGTACAATAGGCCGGTAGAATGCTCTTGTCACATTTGAGAAATGCATTGAATGGTCGGTGTGAGTCTACGGCTGATGGGTGCATTAGATGTAAATGCAAAATCACATTCAACATTCCGAGCTTTCAGCAGCAGGATCTCCAAAGGCAGAGAGGAAAATACTTTGTCATCAAAAACCATAATAATTATGTGTCAAGTGTAATTACAACTCTGACGGGTAGCTCGTCTAATCTTAAGTGACAGGAGAAACGGTTTTTGCATGAGTTGATGCATAACGGGGTGAAATCAGATACACAAAAATAAAGTTCCTCTTGTTCTATTTCTGGATCCAGAAATCTAAGTCTCTGAGCCTCTATTTGCAATGCCTAGATGTTTATCCACAGGAAGGTTTTATCTTACCTTCACCCCGTTGCCCATTTTTACCACCGCCACATGGTGGCTTCAGGGCACTGGGAAATTATGTTCTCCATTGTGAACTGAACTGGGGAGTAACATGCAGGTATGCACAGCGATGGCATTGGCAACTAATTTTCCCCATTTCGTGTGTGTCTACTGGAGAGTGGGAGGAAGGTTGTAAAAAGAGTTGGGTTTTATATGTATATCGATATTATGCAGTTCTTGATTATAACAAATACACCTTCAAACCTTGGGCAAAATGTAAACATTGCTGTTTCTCAGGATTTCTGCAAGCTCATTCCGTGCTATTAAAGGCTGGTCTTGTTGTAACGTGTTCATATGTCATTAGAGAGTGGCGGCTGGTGAAGTTTAAAGATGATGGGGCGCTTCTCCCCCCTTGACTTGTTGGACTCTACTCAATTAACCCAGTGAGATCACATGCCCTGTTCAAAAAACTGCATCTCTAGTAATCAATAAAACGGAGAATGCAGATATAATCACAACAGACACATGTTTATTTCTAATGCACACTTATCAGAAGTCTTTACAATGCCAACAGATTTGATTATTTTTTTACGACAAAAACTGGGGTCACCAACCCACCTATTACCATGGACCAGCCTCCACTGGTCATTAGTGCTTAAAGGATTACTCCATCCCATATGCACTCTAAACGTTGTATTAATTTACCATGCCCTAAAGGGCATTACTGTTAGGTCCTCCCCATATAGCCTGTCAAAAAATAAGCTTTACTTACCTTCAAGCTAGCGTCAGGTGAAGCTCCCGACGCTGATTTTTCAAATCCTTAGAGAACCCTGTGATTAGACAGTTTTGCTGGCTTAGAACGAATTCTAAACCAGCGATGGAAGGAGAGGGAATGAGTGAGGGTGGGAGATATTCTCATTAAAAAAAAGAAAGCCTAATTTGATGAGCAAAAAGCTGATTGCTGATGACAGGCGTAAAACATGCACAGAATTGACGTTAGGTAGCCTGGAACAGAGTTCTAGGCTGCCTAAGTCACGTGTGCTAAGGGTGCAACTAGCCCCAAGCAAACAATTAAAAATGTATTTGGTTGTGCAGTGTTTTTAAGATGAAATACTGCACACCCAGACTCCTACCACTATGACCACTACAAATCATTGAAGGGGTTAAGGACACAAAAGGGAACTGTGCTTTGTGTATTAATTTGTTTTGGTTTTGTTCTGTTTCATAATCTCTAAAAGGATATTGTGTATTATGTGTATGTCAATTCAGCAATGATGAGGATCATTATCATTACATCACCCACGTTACTCATTTTACTCCTACTCATCTACTTCTTGACATCAACGCTAATTTCCTTCATCATTATAGCTATTTCGCTGAGCATCATTTAAGCCATTTTCGGTTTAAAACCTGTGATTAGATGTTGATTAAATAATGCCTTATATAACCAATAATAGCGTTTTATTATTAACACTGTGCTAAACGTTCTAGAATTTAGAACGTCAAGCTTTTGGGAGTTTCTTTCTTTATCGAGTGTAAATCAAGAAACTCCCCAGAGATCACATTTCTAAAACTCTGTTGAACCAATCAAGAAGCCGTTGCCTCTTCAACCAAGACAAAACCACCAGGAGGATTCATGAAAGTCCAATTCAGTCCAGATTGGCACAATTCGATTAAAACGACTGATGTTCATCCTGATTTATGCGTTTATTTATTCATTATATATTTCTTTACGGAGAAGCGAGAGGCAGAATGGCGGAAGGCCTTAAACACAAGCGGCACATACCCACTCTGCTGACCTACCTGGGCCAAAAACCACCAAACAAGCCTCCATCACTCATCCACCTGGGCAGTCAGCTCGATGTCGTCGGGCCCAACTGGCGGCGAACAGGCCTACTACAGAACGGAGGGAGGCAAGCTCTAGAATTGCTAAGCGGGAAGCAGGAAAAGGAGAGGCATGGAAAAAGTCAGCAGCAAGACGTAACTGTGCATGCATGGCAGGCTAGTACCCAGTCAGGGAATTGGCTGACTCTACTCCAGCTCACACATGTGCACATAGCATGTTTAATTATTTTTTCTCCCCATTGCATAACCGTATGCCTTAAATATACAACACCTCTCACTCCTTGGACATGTCTATCAAGAGCCTAGTCTCCCATTACAAAGGGCTTAGGGCAACTGGGCTCTCATGGTATGTGCACCACTAGTTTATACAGGTTCTCGGCACATCAGCGCACATCTAGCTATACTCAGATTGTACCCTCCTCCCTGCTTCAAACCTAGATGTGACTGACACCTTGAGCACACATACTTCTGTTTTTTCAACTCTTGCCCACACTCACGCTACGTTTAATGTTTATTATAAAACCCTCGGTTAATGTGTTAAACTACCAGAGATGTAATGTATTGATGTTTTCACAAATGCCCATATAACTCACTGTGTCTCTAATGATAACTATTAAGCGACCCACTCCTGTCTACCTAACCTGTCTTCTTTATAATTTACATGTGAGGCATTGATTAGTTTGCTTATTTTTGTTACAAAAAAATAAAAATAAAATGTGCAAGTATTTAATGCCATTGCAATGTATTCTCCTGTCAATTAATGCAATGCTTGTCAATGCTGTTGTGGCACCACAAGCCTGTTTGTTCCTCTTTGCACAATAAAAATAAAGAATTTAAAAAATAATTAAATAAATATATGTGTATTTTAATATTATTTTTGATAGTATTTTTAATAGCACACTGCACTCTATTATAACAATGCACTGTTTGTGGGTCCAGGACTCTGTAAACGAGAGACATCTCACCGATAAACACCTGCATTCATGCACACATTATGGCACCCATTCACAGATAAACACATTAAGACACACAAAAAAAAGTAGTGATAAGACTTTCAATAATCGCAGGGTTAAAATTAAAGGATTCCTGCCCCAGACCACTTCATTGATATGAAGTAGTGCCGTTAGTGGTACTTTAAGAACAAAAGAGGGGATTACTGGGTTTAGCAAGAAATAGTCTATTCAGCATAAAAAAAATATGTAGGTTAAAAACTATTCATCACAGATTAAACGCTATATGATGATAAATAAACAACTTCAGATAACAGTGCAATTTTAATAAAAGTTATTACGGCTTTACTTATTTTAAGTTTTTAAATTATAAAATTCATTTACATTTTTTTTAGAAGTTGTCATAGAACCATTAGAAGATATACTGACCGTTGTTTATGTGAATAAGGAAAATTACTCAAGCATTTAATTTAGTTTCGTGTACAATAAACACAGTCTGTTTTCGTTATGAGGTATAATGTAAACTTAAACGGAGAGAACCGTGCCCCTTTGGCAGTGATCAGAAGCAGACGTCATGCAAGAAAAAGTCTCGCTCGGTGTTCATGTCAGAGTTTGGGATTCCAGTCTCATCACACGTCACCAGAGGGTCAACAGGACTACAAAAATATATATACAAAACGCAAATCGCCCAGTAGACCCTTTGATATGGTTGTATCCACAAGGCTCTAAGGATATTTCTTTAATTTTTTTAAACGATGTGTATGAATTTAATGTGCAAGTGAAACAAGAGTAGAGACCGAAGTGTTCTGTTAATAATCGAAAGCTAAAATGGAAGAGACAAGGCTGCAGCAGGGGAGGAATACTGAGCCCTATCTCACGTATCTATCTTGCTTCAGTCAAGGCTTTTTACTGTGGCTTTAGGGACGCCATATTAAAATGAGACACATTACCACCATGCTAATTTGTACCCGGCGCAGTGCAAGGCCTGCATGCATAATAATCAGCACTTATGAGAAACAGACCGACAGAATACTCTGACCTTGTCCCCATAAACAGGAGACTGGAGACGTGAATAGTACATAACTGCCAACTTCCATTTCGGTCAGCAGCAGAAAAATGCTGAGTGACATTAGAAAGAAAAAAGGCGGCCAAGTCTTGGATCGAGAGACTCTCCCCACTTCTCTTCTAGGACCTCGAGCTCCCATTGGACTTGGGGCTTAAGACGGAGCACTGTTCATCAGTCACCACTTTGTTCCTGACAATTTGCAACAAGCTTCAAACTTTTGGCTTAGAGGGGGGAAAAAGAAAACGACAGCAGGGGGAGGGGAAAGAATTGGTTCTGCAGGTTCCCACGCTGGCCCCCAAATAAGAAACATATGGAGACCTGAATATGTTTTGGTCACAGCTAGCGATGAAGGAAAGGGGCTGAAAAGTGTCAGGAGGAAAGTACTTAGTCCTTCATGTAATCCTTTCACAGTTATTAATTGCAGCCCTGTGACCCGTATCCACTACAGAACAAACCCCCATTCATAAAAAAACACCCAAACTCTCACACCCACCCCCTCTCATCTTTGTGCAATAATAACAAATTATACGAAACCAGTGGCTAAAGAAGTAGACCCTGTAGACTTATTCTGCAGGTAAAGTTGTTAGGTTATACCGTTTATATATTTATGTTAATATGGGGAATCTGTGTTAAATATGATAAATAGTGACCGTGTTGTCCATATATTCAGTTTCTTGAAACGTTTTTACTCAATCGATTGTTACCTAAACTTTTTATTTCTACCACCACATAAACAACCACTGAAAGTTGACTGTAAGGTCCACAACTTGGTGTTGGACCTGTTGGTGTCCTTCCTGGATTTCAGATATGATTTGGGTTCTCCCCCTTTTGTGAGTGTGTTGTAGTTGTACGATTTATGTTCACACTTGACAGCAGGCACTGCTACATGTTTTCATTGTAGTGTGACCTGCACGTGTGTGTGTGTGTGTATAGGCAGGTACGACGCTTTGTTTTGTCTTTTCATGCTGTGCTGTTTGTTATCTTTGTTTGTGTAGTTTTCTGATGATGCGCCAGTAGGAGTTGGGCTTACAGTATACTTTCTCAGCCCACTCCACAGACTCACGGGAAAGGGTTTCACTTTTACTGCTAATTAGTATTGTCAACATCTAATATCTGTTTATTTTTAATGAGGTGTGGGGGAAGAGATAAGGGGATAATGGGGCATCTCCTGACCCCTTTTGTATTTATTGGAGTAGTACAGCTGTTTAACTGCTAGATGAAAAGAAACAGAATTTAGAAAAAGCTATTGTGGAAGATTGTTTCTGCTTTTCCCGTTATCATTATCAATTATATAGAGCTAACATATTATGCAGCACTTTAAAATTATATACCGTAATTAGGATATCTCAAAGGTAAAGAAGACCCTGCTCAAATGAGCTGACAATCTAAGAAGATTTAGTAGGCGTGTATATATCGTATGGTGTCTTGCCCAGGTGACTGTTCCTTTATGTCAGTGTTTTAAATGCTGCTTGATAGAACAAAACCAAACAGTAAACAATGAACAATAAAGACAATTACCCAGTGGTAAAGGAAAAGATAAGGGAAGAAGGAGAATTAATGAATTGTCCCTGTTGTCTAGCTCAATTATGTGTGTTTTCAGGGCATCTTGTAAGATGATCTAAGGAAAAAAAGAGAAAAAACAAACAAACAAACAAACAAACAATAACACACCAAAAAAAAACACATATTGGCCAAGAATGATATTTCCTCCAGAATTATATAGGCATCAAAACAACTTAAGCTTAATGAAGAAGTTATTATGTATAGATCATGCCCCTGCAGTCTCACTGCTAAATGGTTATAATTTCAATCAGATGTTAACTTACTTTAGAAGTTTCTATCACCTGCTCTGTAAATTGTATTTTAATCACACACAGGGTGCTCCTGCAGGATCTAGCAAGCTATGAACGGTGCGGGGGTTAAGCAATTCTATATTAACTGTACAATATAGGAACCTAAAATATCTATGTTCATTTTCAGTAAGTATTGAGGAAGGCTATGCATTTAGCATTCACGGTGTTACCAGGGCTGTATAAACAATGTGATGTAACTCCTAAATGACAGAGAAATGAGCAATGAGACTGCAGGGGCATGATCTATACATCAAAGCTGTTTTATTAAGCTAAAGTTGTTTTAGTGCTTATAGTGTCCCTTTAAGGAAGGACAAGTAATACAGTCTAACAATGATAGTATTGATGTTACTGTTGCCCTGTATTTGCCCCAGCTGGACTTGCAGTACATATTCTCTCTTCCACCTGCTCATTACTAAGTTATATGCAGCATGGCCTGAATGGGGAAAAGGTCTCCGTGTTAGCATAGGAACAATAGTTTAATAATGTCCAGGGGACACAGAACCATTTCTCTGATGTGCCTTTAGTCCGAAGAAGAGTATTTTTGAAGGGTTGGACATCATATCTAGTGGGTTATGATTAATTCAGCTGCATTGAGAAGTAAGCACTGTTTATGCCCCGAGAAGCTGCAAACAGTGCTTTACATCCACGGACCACCAGGGATCCTGTCCCCACCCATGCTCAATAGGTGGGCTTAAATTAGGACAACTGAATATCGCATTTCTCCCCGGCTACTTTTTGCTGTAAAGAGATAGGGGGATAATTGATTCATCTACTACTACAATCTGAATACCTACCTCTGTTCTCACTGATTGACAACTTATCTCTAATTGCAACAGTAACTATACATTACATTCATGACTGCTCCTACCACTATCCCATTAAGTTGTAATAATGGAAGTAGGTAGTGGGTAGTGGCAGCAGTCACTTTGGGTGAACTCGGCTTACTATGAGAGACACTATGATTTGCAAGGTTACATTGCACCTCCTGATACACTCTGCACATTAAAGCGGAGCATATGAATATCTCTGAATTTAGCCTTATTCAAAAATGAGTATATATCCGGGAGTAATGGAACACTAAAACGTTTATGTCCAGACCTGCCAAGACCTTAATTTGACACTGTTTGGGGTGTTCTTCTCAAGGAGACCAGCTTAATTAAAAATAATGCATATATTTAAAGGAAAGGCCAGTTCAAAGAAAATTTTTATGGACTCAGAAAGAAAGTGCTGTCGGCATCTGGTATTTGGGTAGGTTTCCTGCCCTGCGTTTCGCTGTGACCTTAGGGGAGGGGGCATACAATATTAACTTGCTTTGAGCTTTTTTAAAGCTCTTACACGAGTTGAAGCTTACTGGGGATTTATGCAGCCTGTGTGCAAAGAGCACTGGTAACTTCATACCACAAGTATTCTCGGAGAAGACTGGCTGCCATTAAAAGTGAAGGAAATGCTTGTTTTATCGGCACTAGTAGAGTCAAGCCCGTTAAATGACTAACAGAGTCATTTACTAAACACCAGATTTTGTCCAAATGGACAAAGTCAGGTGAAAACGGCAGAATTCCGACTGCATTGGCAATTCTCAGATTTAATAAAGCTGAATGCGGTCAAGATTCAGTCTGTCTGACCGATTCTGTAACATTGGTTTGGATGAGTTTATAAAAAAACAGTGATTTCCACACCTGAAGCAATCTACAGCACCGGAATAGCAGATATATCAATGACCGCATGGGGGCTGAGGATAAACCGAATACATCTGGCCAGATGCTGGCTCCCAAATTATTATTCAGTTGCTTTTTGCAAGTGAATTAATAATTTGAAGAACTATGTGCCAGCTGACGGTTCTAGCAGTCAGTGGGCAAACAGTAGCCCCACCTACCACACAATAAAACTACCGACTGGGCAGTCATTGCTGCCCCGTCGCTAGAAAAGGCCCTATCCCATGGTGATGGGGCGTGAGAAAGAACAAGGGGGACATAGTCCCACCATAACCCCCACCTGTGGGCATCAGGTGGGTGATACTTTAAATTTTAAGGTGGACTTTAATATGTATAATAAGGGGGGGGGGGCTACTGTCCCCACTCTGGCCCCCCTCATGCCAACAGGTAGGGGTCCTAATTAAATAGGGGGTGGACATACCATTGTCCAACCTCATATAACAGTAAATCTTCCCTCCGGGTGGGTAGGCTGTTTTTCGTTTTTTTTTTCAAAACGGGTAATGCATGTTTAGAACCTAGATAGGAATATTTGCTCTTATTTCGTTTTTTAATTTATCATCAAAGCATTCAAAAAGATAGGCATATACGTGGATTTATTTTTCCATCCCACAGATCTCTACTAAAAACAAACAAAAAACACAAATCACCGATAGACAACAGCTATTTTTAAACAAGTGTCCTAATGGGTAGGATAACTTTCACTGTTTTTCATCTGACAATAGAATTAAATTCCGCACCAAGTATATTAGAATCTAGCACTGCAAAGAGAAACACTTTAATTTGTACATTACCACGGACAGCTAGCATCTACTTTTTTTTCTGTGTATATCTATAATTAAGAATGTGTTCTCCTTGCATACTGCAAACCAGTCTTATTGATTATGGTAAAATCTATTTACACAATTGATAGGACATTACGCAGCTCGTAACAAAACAGGGCAAAGCTTTCTTTCCCAGGGCATAGTCTAACATGAAGATTAGGAGAGGATTTTTTCACTCAAGCTGTGCATTTTATGCAATTAAAACACTGGTCAGGCGATTATCTATGAAGTTATAAGGTTCCAGCTGATAAGTCATGCAATATTCTGCTTTAATTTAAAAAAGGAATGAGGGATAGTGTTAGAAACTCAATTTTTATATATATTTATATATAGCTGAGCTATGCCCTGTTCTGATTTAGGTAGAGAATAATTTTTTTCTAAAATATCAATGCCCTCATCGAATAGCCACACAGCAATGATTTTTCTTTTTTGTTTTTGCCATCAGATCTTCGCAAATGTGTAAATTGCTGAGAATTCAAAGTGAATTTCTACATTAAGGCCAAAATAGCCAAATTAGAAAAAAAATCTATCAATTCTGTTTTCAGTTTGGCTATTTTGGCCTTAAATGGACACCAATGGTACCAAAACAACTTTATCTTAAAAGGAGTGGTTTTAGTGTATAGATCATGCCCCGGCAGTCTCACAACTCAATTACCTGCCATTTAGGAGTTAAATCACTTTGTTTATGCAGCCCCAGCCACACCTCCCTGCATGTAACTTATACAGCTTTCCTAAACACTTCCTGTAAAGAGAGATCTAATGATAAAACTTCCTTTCTTGCACAATCTGATTAATTTCAAATTTATCAGTGCCTGTTTAATTAAGGGCCTGCTCTATTCTACAGGAGCCTCCTGTGTGTGCTTAAAGTCCAATTTACACAGCAGGAGAAAAAACTAAAACATTCTCAAGTAAGTTAACATCTGATAAAAAAAAATTAAACGGGGGGCGGGGCTTGACCGCCATACTGAGCGGACGCACGGTCGGTGAGCTCTCCACACAATCTACCTAAAATCATTGAAATACAGCTCACTGCCGACCACAAAAACTACAGACCAAGGTCTGAAGGTGCGGAGAACGAGCCGGCTATACTCTGCGACACTCGAGCGCACTGAGGGACCGAAGAACTCACTCGGTACGAGCGGCCTCTCAGAAACCGACCGGGAGGGGCGGCCGACCTCCCCATCGGTAACTAAGCAGACTCTGCGGCTACTTGAACCCCGTTCCCCCCCCTGGACTGGTGGGGGTTATCCCAGTCCCACGCCTAGATTCAAGCCCACCACCCTAGCATCTGGCTTCAAAGCCGAGATGCACTGCTGCATCTCTCTTTACCCAAAATGGCGACAGTCTCCCCTTGCAACACGTGGGGCCTGGGCCTCATGCAGCAAACTGCTCACGGCTACATCGAACAAGGCAAGCAGCGCCTGGATGAAATCTTTAATGCCTTCTGGGCCAAACTGCAAGCCAGAACACAGCAGCTAAAACAACAGCCTATACCAGAGGTTAGAAACCGCGCAGTGCTGAAGCAGGGGAAATCACCTGTGGGCAAAGAACCTCCTACCCACACTCCAGCGACAAACCGCCATCACAGGCTGAGAACCTCCCAAGGCACAACAGGTAGACGCCGAGCAAACCGGCTGAAAATCTCCAGTAGAAGCAACCACCCTCCACCAAGCTCCCACGGCCATCCCGGCAGGGGAGCAGGCTTAGCTCCCAGGCAGTCCCAAAACCCTGGACCCAAAACACTGGCATACACCCAGGCTTGGAGACGGAAGGGAAACCTACCACAGCGCACACAAGCAAAAGAATACGCTGACCCACTGGACTGTGCCCAAATTTTTCAGCACCTCAGCACAGACCTGCTGCACTCGCCCAGATTGGGAATAGGCTGAGGATCAGACCTACCCTGGGACAGCGTGATCGCTAAGAGAAGTACTCATACGCAGCCACTACACCCTGGACATTAACTGCCCCACTTGACGATCACAAGTATTAGCCCTTATGCATACTGCTGGCTTGTGAGGGTGATTCTAGCCCGACACGAGCTTGCTACAGAGAGAAGCAGTATTATTTTTATTTTTTGTTCTTCCCTTTTTGTTTTATTGCTTAAATTGTACAGATACAGCTATGCTGGCTAATTACATGTCATTACATAATTTAACCTGATAACAGCCAGGCTACCAGCATGTACGGGTGGGAGATATCTCACCTCTAATAACGTGTTTACCGGGTAGTTTACAGCTCACCAGTTGTACATTGTAGTTGTAACATTGTAACATTGTAGTTTAACATTACAGTCTAACACGTTTTCAACATTCTAAATTATCTGATATATATATAGCTGATTACAATCTAAGTCTACAAACCTCGCTTATCTGCGCTACATGTTAGAAATCTTGCCTGCTTAAAACATACAATACTCTTGTAATACATGCTTCAGTTATATGCATATTTAACGTTATCTTTGAACATCACATGTTATGCTAAGCTTCAATACATAATTATAAAAATGTGCAACTTCCCATGCCACTGTCAATCGTATTAACATATATGCACGCTGTTGTGGCGTTTGATGTTACAATGTACCTACCTGCACAACCAAAATAAAGAATAAAAAAAAAAAAAAAAAAAAAAAAAAATTAAACAATTTTTTCATGGAGGCTGTGTGAGTCACAGCCAGGGAGGTGTAACTAGGGCTGCATGGGCAGAAACAAAAGTGATTTAACTTCTAAATGGCAGAGAATTAAGCAGTGACATTGCATAGACATGATATGTACAGGAAAACTGCTTTACTAAGCTCAAGGGATTTACATTTTAAATTCAATTTGAATTCCCTGCAATTCTCACATTTGTGAATAATCTTGCATGGCTGTAGCTCAGGGGTCCTCAAACTCCGGCCCCCCAGATGTTGCTGAACTACAACTCCCATGTTTCTTTGAATTACATAGATAGCCAGAGAATCATGGGAGTTGTAGTTCAGCAACATCTGAGGGGCCGGAGTTTAAGGACCCCTGCTGTAGCTGGTACACACATCTTCTAATGTTCTACCCAGTCAAACACTTACTTCTCCATGTTGTCAGGAGTTGTTTGGACTTGCAATGTACCAGCATTCCATTATGTGGATATTAGATACAGCTATGCACAGCCATGTGTGATTTCTTCTTTATTCCAAAACTCTGTTCCTCTGCAAAAGCCCCTGAAGTAAGAATATATATTTTTATTGTACGTATTTAACCACACAAAACATACAGCAGCGTACATTATTGAGTATAACTGTGAGGGAAGAGGACGCCGGTAGAAGCACACTCCAAGTACAACAATAACAACCTATGCTCATTGTATACAATATGTTAAAGCCCTTAGAGTTTCCATGCACATAGTCGCTTATAACTCCAGGAAACAAATGAATGTATCAAAAAGGCTTTCGCCCTTATCAACTTATCAACTGTCTACATTCCTCACCTTTCAGAATTTAGTAAATAGATCTCACACTGCTTGGTGATTGGCTTAAACAGCCCTATTTGCAGTTTTGTTTATGGACGCTATCAGCCATTTGAGCAGTTCCACTTATCAGAAGTGACGAGTGGTTCTGCAAGTGAGCACTGAAATTTGTATCCCAAAAACCACTCATGTACAGAGGTTTATGGGATACAACAAATAATCCCTACAGACTTGAAAAAAAGGCTTACTCCCAAGGAGGACATGTAGGAAGTATGTAAACAAGAGGAGAACCCGGGCAATAAATCTGTCAGTTTTGCAATCGGAGTTGACTGCATAATGAATCCTTGCACAAAACCCATGTGATCGATTTTTTTTTATTTATTTTTTTTACATTCTTTATTTTTGAGTGCAGAGTAAATTAAAGGCATAAACACTGACTTGTTCAACACTTGAAATCATCTTAAACAGTTGGTATGGGTAGTCAAGAGATGCTGCACTTTTTTTCTTTTTTTTTTTTTAAACAAGTTTGAGATATGAGGAAGACAAGAAAATGATACAGTGATGGTTACATAACTGACTAAGCTAAGCATACATATCTATTTGCTTTACCAAGATTACATTTATGCCCATAATACTTGCTAGATATGAAAGGTTGCTTGATGCATATATATAGCAGTGGCTTTACAAACAGGCTAGTGTAGTTTGATTATAAGTGGTATTCAGGCTAGGTCTTGTGATGTCGCTTTAATGCCGTTCTCACCCCGGCCGTTAGAAGCTACCAGTGCTGCCTCAGTGAGGAGCCGTCTTTGTGGTGTCGCTGGGACCTCAAATACAGGGGGGATTCCGCTGCTATCCGGTACCTGCTCTGTCCGTTTTATGCAGCAGTGGGTGAGTGTCCACCAGAGCAGGCAGCATAACACAGTCCAGCCCTGCCACTCTCTGGGCCGTTCGCTGGCTTCCCTGGGGTTGCAGCTGTGGTACGGAGTGCTCGTCCCGCTTGGTCCCCTGGGGGCCGGTGTCAGCCGCAATGGGGGGGTCTGGCGTTATCCACACACGGCTGCCTCTGCAGGGGTCGTGCCGCTGCCCCCCCAGGGCAGCCGCTGACATCGCTGACTTGAGTGGCTGCGTTAGTGGATAAAGATAATCCTGCATCCCTGTATGGCAGGGTCTGGAGGCAGGGGTTGCAGTGTCGGCTGTGAGCGCGGGGAGTGAGCTGTTTCTCGCCATGTCTCCTGTGCACATGGCGACCGCCATCTTGGGCATAGCTGTTAGGCCCCCCAGCTTTAGCTGCCATGTCTTCGTCAGGGCCTTGGGGTGAGGACCGGGATCACCCCCACCGGTCCAGAGGGGGGAACAGGGCCTTGTCCACACTCGTTTGGGCCCCAGGCTGGGTTCTGTTAGGCAGGATAGTGGGGCAGCGGCCGTCTGCCCCCCTCACCGCTGGATTAGGCCTCGATTGGGGCATCGGTGCCTTCACCTCCAGGGGACTGCAGCTCAGTAAGCCAGCCTCACCCTGGATCCAGTGTCCCCTTAGCTCTGTGGACCGCCGCTGGTGGTTGGTTCTGGTGCTGGAAATCATAGTTTGAAAGCTTAGAGTTTGATGGCTTGCAGGAGCTCTACGTGCATGCTGCCATCCAGCTTGGCGGTCCGGTCCCGCCCCCCCATGTGATAGATTTAGCAAAGAGTTGGGCTCTGGAAAGTGGTACTCAGTTGTAAAGGTGGAGTTATCATCAATGGAATGTCCCTGCTGAATCCACTGGTTTCCACGGTGATTGCCCTAGTTTAAGAACTTTGCATCATTACCCCCGTTTACTCGGAGACACATTTGCACAATAGATTTGTTAAACAGATACTGCAAGAAAAGAACAAACACAAAAAAGACACAAAAAAAAAAACACAAATGCATGGAAGTTAGTGCCGCAATGCCTTCAGGTTTTCATCCCTATTTTGTCTACGTTGCTGTTAGAGTCAGCCGCAGTGCTGCCATTTTGTATCAGTGGGTGCCTGACCTGGATCAGCTGGGGTGATTCAGGATTATGGTATGTGGAGGAAAGGGGATCCGGGCAACCAGAGGCTTGCATGAAGTGCTTTCAAGAGCAGGACACAGTGTAACTTAGCAATGCTTTCTATAGTAATATTAGGCCTGCGCTTGGAAATCTGAAGTGAAGCCAGAACACGCCGAATAAATAAATAACACAGCATCTCACAGCAGGATATTTCAGCACTTGAGTATGAAACGCGCCTCTGACAGGGAGCCTGCTGTGATTATGGACTCCTGCGTGTTGTGTTTTGGTTTCGGAAGACAAGTCAGAGTTTAAATGACCCAGTTCTGTTTATACCTGACCTGAAGCCCTGTTTACTTCCATATCTTCACCCTTTGGGGATTAGTGTGGTTAAAGCCGAATCCATCAAAAGAAAACAGTTGCTTTAAAAGTTTGGAGTATGGATTAAAAATGAGAAAACTTTTAATGCTTGTGTATTTATTGCAGGGTGGAAATAAATGTAATCTTCTAACCGTCACTGCATTCTAACGAATATCAACCATAGCCTATTCCTGTGATTCAGCAATGATAAGACAGCTATAACTTGCTCTACTAAATGTGTTCCAAAAATAGTGATGATAAGATCATGGAGACAATTTAGAAGAGCCTTTGCACAAAACGTTTTAATCAAACTGAGTACGTTTACTTCGAGAGAAAACTTCTACTTAACCCCTTAAGGACCAAACTTCTGGAATAAAAGGGAATCATGACATGTCACACATGTCATGTGTCCTTAAGGGGTTAAAGGGACATTATATTCATCAAAACAACTTTAGCTTAAAGGAACACTATAGGCACCAAGACCACTCCAGCTCATTGAAGTGGTCTGGGTGCAGTGACCCTGTCCACTTAACCCTGCTTTGCTAATTATTGCAGTTTATGAGAAACTGCAATAATTGCATTGCAGGACTAAGACTGCCTCTAGTGACTGTCAATCAGACAGCCGCTAGAGGAACTTCCTACTTGCTAGATGACATTTGGTTACTGAATGAGCACATCCAGCATCAGTTAAATCTCCATAGGAAATCACTGAATCAATGCTTTCCTATGGGGAGGGCCTAGTGCGCATGCCCAGTCATGTGATGTTGGGGTAGGCTGACTGAGGGTGATCGGCGCTGTAATCTGGTTAGTACATTAAGGGTTTATTAACCCTTTTTTTTTGCAGTGCATTAGGTGAGTACATTTTGGCTCGAGGTACCCCAACGGCAGTCATCTAGCAACTTTTCAGGCTTTACATTTAAGGGAAAGAATAAACATGCACATTTTTTGTAATATATTGGTCAACAAGTAGCATCATAGTAAGTTTAGGTGTGTTATGTGTCTCAACGAGTGATACTGTGCCGCTCAAATACAGAGCCTGTCCCACAGGTGTGAGGGTGTCAGAATAGTGTAAGTCAGGAGTGATTGTAGAGTGCACCTGTGGCTGGCTCAGAGTACTGAGCGCGGGAGAGTTAGTGAGTGGTGATCAGCTCTCAAGTGTCAGGTGTCATATGGGGTGCAAGAGGTGCTGGTGATCGGGACAGCAAAGTGTGTGCGTATAACATAACAAATAAGTCCCGCTCTGTCCACCAGGATGGGAGCTGGCAAAATAAAATATTAACTGCAGACTGTCGCCCGGTACCATTCATTTTTATACAGACGGTGTAGTCCTTAGTCCGGCATGGTGGGTATCATGCTCGGGGTCGCAGGGTATCATCTGCCTGTGCCTCTGCTTGGTGTAGCTGTCGTTGCTCATCCGTTACCGGCTCTGGAGGCTCGCTGGTTGCTCTGGAGGCGTAGGTATGGAGAGTTTCCCATCAAGGTGTCTTCTCCGCCGGGACATAAGGTTGCTTTCCGGCTGTGCCTCGGTTTTAGTTCTTGCTGTGTAGGTGCGGGGAGGCCTCCTGCTGGATGACCGCTGTATGGTCTGCATTTTCTGGGCCCGCCATGCGGTCCTCGTTGCCTCCCCGTGGCTGTGTTTGAGGGCGTCGCTTCGTGTCCGGGTGGTGTGCTTAACATGGGATAGCTTGTGCTTGCGGGAACTGGTGGTCCCTGCAGGGTGCTTCAGCGCGGGCTTACTTGTTGGCTGGTGGTGTCGCTTTCAATGGCGCCACTTTCCTTCATGCATCCCCCTGGAGGGCATGCCTTATGGACGGGAGCTTGTGGGCTGCGGTGGCGGTTTGCACATTTCTGGTGCTCTTGCCATAGCTTGGCGTACTGCGAGTTTTTCCAAGAAAGCTTCAAAGATGGCATTTAGTCGTGCCATAGTGTCATCCCCGTTTAATGCGTCGGGTTGTCGAGTAGCTTTCTCCGCCCATGTATGGTTTGAGGGTTCCGTCTTGGGTCGCCGTCTCGCAGCCCGTGTGTGCATTTCTGGGACCGGGATAACCCCCGCCGGTCCATAGGGGGGGAACGAAGGCTTATGATCCAATTTCTAGTCGTAGATGGGCTGCGGGGGGAGCAGCCGCCTCCCCCATGCTGCCCATGCTTGTAGGCCGCAGGCGTCTCTCCATTGAGTCTCGTCGGTTCGGCCACTCATTTGGTATCGGCAGGTGCCCCTAGGTTTCACCTATCGGTAAGTGGCCCTGTGCAGTTCATGGCTGATTAGGCAAAGTTTTGTCTATTTAAGGCAGGAGTAGCTCTGTCCTGTGACCGCTTAGCTTGGCAGTCAGGCCCTGCCCCCTATTAACCCTTTTAATGCTGGGGGTGTGAAGGAGAGGGTGGGCAGAGGGAGCTATAGTGTAAGGAATAAAACTTTGTATTCCTTACACTATAGTATCCCGTTAATGAAGCAGGTTTGGTGTACAGATCATGCCCCTGCAGTCTCACTGCTCAATTCTCTGTCATTTAGGAATTAAATCACTTTGTTTAAGCATGTCAAGTCCCAGCTCCCTGCATGTGACCTACACAGCCTTTCTAAACACGTCCTGCAAAGTGAGATATAGAGTTACTTTATTGCACAGTCTGTTTAATTTAGAATGTGTTATCTCCCACACTGTTGGTAGTCTGCTGAACCTCGCAGAAGCCTCGAGGGTGTGATTAAAGTTCGATTTACAGAGCAAGAGGTAATAACTTCTAAAGTAAGTTAACATCTGATTGAAAATGAAACACTTTTTTTTTTTCAGGCTGGCTGAATAAGTCACAGCCAGTGGAGGTATGGCTAGGGTCGCACTGACAGAGCAAAAGTGATCTAATTCTTAAATGGCAGAGAATTTAGCAGTAACACTGCTTCATTAAGCTAAGTTGTTTTGGTGACTATAGAGTAAGCACTTAATGTATAATTGCTTGCAGTGTCATATGAAATGTTAAAAGTTGGCTTCATTGCTCGCACCTTGTCATCAGAACAAAGTTATTTTTGCCCTTCAGGGTTTATAGTGCTCTAGCATAGCGACAGAGACTACAGAGTCTGGGTTGTAGTTGTTGAGAAGAATGCCAGGAGAACTGGCTCTCGGAGTCATACACACTGTGATGCAGATAATTAATTGAAGAGGGATGCTATATCTTTATATTGATTTATTGCAAGACATATATATATATATATATATATATATATATATATATATATATATATATATTTGCTAGCTAGTGTGCTAGCACAATGTATGGATGAAACATACTCATCATATTATTTCTTTACTAAACTCTCCACAACTAGTGCATGTTAGGAGCAACCATGCGCACTAATTAATTTATCCCAAGAAATAAATGTCTCTCATTATGTATATTTATAACTACAGAACGGAAGGAAGTACACACTTGTGGATGCATGTATCATACAGGTGTCGATGAGACCATTTGTTTCAAAATAACAAATACATGCCTTGAAAACCAGATTTCTATGGTAGGTGGTCTTTGTAAACTCTGGAGCTCGCAGGAGCCTTATTACAGGAACCTATTAAACTCTTCAATTGTAGAATGCAAAGATGGATATCCCGTAGAGTGGATTATTGTCACAAGAATAATCTAAGCAACACTTACAGAGATAAAAGAAATAAGCCTAATTAAGCATAACCTCTGAATTACTACAGTAATGAGAACCTACTTCATGTTATTAGGCATTTAAACACACAATAAACAAGAAAAGGAGCTACAGGTTCCTAAATATATTTGGCAACCAATTACGTGGCATTTCATGTACATTTATTCCTTCAGTGAGAACATATTCTTATAGATTAAGGTACTGTTATTATTATTATTTATATAGTGCCATCAGATTCTATAGCGCTGTACAATGGGGTACATGGTAGGTGCTCACATTGGTGTAATATGACTTAATCCCTAGCAGATTCTGCAAATTATCAACCTTACCTAGAAAGATATCGACAAAATGTACCAGATGTTCGTGCTATTTAGAAATACATAGGGGGCTGAATAAAAAGATGACGGGAAACAGGGCCGGGCTGGGACAAAAATTCAGCCCGGGCAATTCAAGGCAGATCAGCCCACTAGGAGGGGGGGGGGGGCAGAAAGGGGACGTGTAATGTCACCACCATTAACACGCACCCACCCCCACCAAATAACTATTTGTGTTGTATTGTATGTGTAAAGGGGTCTGTTTGTGGCGTACTACATGTGGCTAGGGGCTGTAGTGTGTGTGTTTCTGGGTTGTAAAGTATGTGTGTATGTGTGTGTTTAGAGGGCCTGTGGAGTATGTGGGCCTAGGGGATGTCATGTGTGCATGTTAGGCTGTACAGTGTGTTTGTGAGTGTATCTAGGGGCTCTAGTGTGTGTATGTGTGTGTGTGTGTGTGTGTGTGTGTGTGTTAGTGCAGGGGGTGCAGTGTGTTAGTGCAGGGGGTGCAGTGTGTGTGTAGTGTGTTAATGCAGGCAGGGGGTGCAGTGTGTGTAGTATGTTTGTGTGTTAGTGCAGTGGGTGCAGTGTGTGTAGTATGTTTGTGTGTTAGTACAGGGGGTGCAGTGTGTGCAGTATGGTTGTGTGTTAGTGCAGGGGGTGTAGTGTGTGTATAATATTTGTTTGTTAGCGAAGGGGGTGCAGTGTGTGTAGTATGTTTGTGTGTTAGTGCAGGGCGTGCAGTGTGTGTAGTATGTTTGTGTATTAGTGCAGGGGGTGTAGTGTGTGTAGTATGTTTGTGTGTTAGTGCAGGGGGTGAAGTGTGTGTAGTGTGTTTGTGTGTGTATATGTGAGGGGGGTGTATATATATATATGGTCTTAAATTAATTATTTATTTAGTTAAAAAAAAAGTAAAAAACAAGTAAAAAAAAAAAAATCCCATTTACTCCCTTTTATAACTTTGTGGTTGGATATGGGCTTAAATGAATAATTTTATAATTAAAAAACAACAACAACATTTACTCCCTATTATAACTGTACAGTAGGGAGAGGAAACATGCAGGTACCTGGTGGTCCAGTGAGAGGGGCCACGCCACACACCGATCCCTGATGGTCCAGCCGACAGGTAACTTCAGCCGCAGGGTACAGACCATCTCTCTCTCCCCCTCGCGAGTACCGTTTCTTCAGAGCGTTGCCGCGGGTTACCATGGCAATGCTCTGATAATCTCGGAGTTTGCGAGAGGGAGAGAAGGCAGCTGCTCGGCGTGCACGGAGGGTGACCGGTTTACTGCCCAATCTCCCCTCCGGCACATGAAGGGACAGAACTCCATCTTTGGGCCGGTGTTGCCCTGCATGGGCCGGCAAGGGAGATCTTTTGATCTTTCCTGCCGGCCTCGGCCCCTGACCATTGCGGCCCACCAGGCATTTGCCCGGTTTGCCCGATGGCCAGTCCGGGCCTGACGGGAAAGACTTATTCTTTACTTATATGTTTCCTTATTTACTTTTTTTTTATTAAAGCAGCACACAGACAGACAGACTTGCAATCTAGGACTTTAAGAAACACTACAGTGTTAGTAATACAATCTAGTGCTATGTGCAGTATAGTGTGTTTAGATCCCCTCACTCCCTCTCTGTGGAATTTAAAGGTGATTAAACTTACAATTTTTCCATCGCCTCAGCTGGCCCCGCCTCCATGGCTGAGATCATCAGTCTTGAGGATTTCAGCCAATCCAAGGGTTTCCCATAGGAAAGTATTTGGAGGCTATTGCTCATGTGCGGCAAAACGCCACTCAGCATCTCGTTGGATCAATGCATCTCAACGGGGAACATTTAGCGTCTTCATGCAGAGCATAGAGACGCTGAACCAGGAAGCACCTCTAGTGGCCGTCTGAGTGACTGCCGATAGAGGTGTTACTAGGCAGCAATGCAAACACTACTTTATCTCTGAAAAGACAGCATTTACAGTGCCAAGCCTGCAGGGACAGACTATACTCACCAGAACCACTACATTAAGCTGTAGTGGTTTTGGTGACTCTAGTGTCCCTTTAACTAACCTTGACGGCTTGTGCTCAGTCTGGCAGAAAATACATGAAAATGTAAGAGACTTTTTCATGTAATAAAACTCAACTTTTTTCGAGTCGTTGTTTCAGTTTTAACATTAAATCTTTAATCTACATAATTTACTCCCTCTTTCGATACTGATTTGTCAGGAGAGGATCTGGGGAGACAGAGAAAGTATGATTCTCTCTCCCCAGCTGCTCTACCCACAAAGAGAGGGTCTGAATTAATATCTATCTTCCATAATAGTAACAGAACCTTTAAGCTGGCCTTATTTTGTAAAAAGAACATAAAACATATAAAAAAATCCATAACAATGTTTCAGTATAACAACAGTACAACAATATTGTTGGAATAGTGACCTCGGTGTTCTTCAACACATGGCTCCCTTGGTGTAAGTTAGAACCGGAATTAACAAAATAAGGAGTTATCGCTCAGGAAACGCTCTGCTTCCTTATCTACAAAAACATCTATAACTGTCTGATAAGCAATGATGTGCATTGCTCATTGACAATGACTACACGCCCCTTCACAAATCACAGGTTATTTACCTGTCCCACAAATAATTGATGGAAAGAGGAAGGGGACTTATTTTTCCTTTTAATTCAGAGTGGGTGGAAGCATTGTAGGGGGTTAAAATTAGAAAAGTGATGTTCAGGAATAATGTCATAACCTTCCCATGTAACAAAAATCAATGTTCTCAAGGCAAAAAACAGGAAAAATCTAACATTTCTGGGAGCACAAGTCATGTTCCCATAAGCCCTTGAGAATGAAACCAGTTTATTGCTAAATTTGGCTAAAGCGCAGTATAGGCCCCAAAATAACTTTATCTTAATGACGCAGTTTTTGTGTATATATATCACTGCTCATTTCATTGCCATTTAGGAGTTAAAATACCTTTGTTTCTGTTTATGCAGCCCTAGCCACACCTCCCTGGCTGTGACTCACACAACCTGCATTATAAAAAAAAGTTTCATTTTCAATGACATGTTACCTTACATGAGAAGTGTGTATCTCCTGCTCTGTAAATCGAACTTTAATCACACACAGGAGTCTCCTGCATGGCCTAGCAAGCTACTAACAGAGCAGGATATATGAAATTCTAAATCCAACAGTATTTGCAATAAAGGAAGTGTAAACATTAGATGACTCTTTACAGGAAGTGTCTATGGAGGCTGTGCGTGTGACATGCAGGAATGTGGGATTTTGGCTGCATAAACAAAGTAATTTAACTCTGAAATGACAGAGAATTGAGCTGAGAAACTGCAGGAACATGATCTATACACCAAAACCGCTTCATTGAGCTAAAGTTGCTTTGGTGACTTTAGTGTCCCTTTAATGTTGGGGAAACAAGAGAACAATTTACCCAATTGCAGTAATAGCAGATTTGGAAAAATTCTCCAACTCTGCTATAGTTATAGCTATATTTTTCTTGATTTAAGTCACTATTTGCTATTTAGTGAGTAACTTTTTATTTTGCAGTATGTAGCATTCATATGCTCGAGTCAGGACATTAGTTCATTATCCAGGGAAGTTCCTTTGATATTATTGCAGAAGAGTAATTGTACAAGTTTCAGAGAAGCACTGGTAATGATTTGAACCTGCTGTGTAGCAGAGGAACTCAGCCAAAGTAAAGATTTTCAGGCTACCTGAGAATACTGGGAGATTAAATTGGACTTCGCTGTACTGACGAAAGGTAAACATCTTTAATATATATTTAGCTTGAAATCTCTTTCAGTGTAAATACCAGTGACTTAAATAATATTAATTCCTTTTTTTTTTTAAATAGAATTTAGAAACAAGTCTACCATTTTATATTCAAATCGTTTTGTTTTTTTATTGTTAATGTATGTGGTTGTGGTTGACAGAGTCGTCTGATAAAGTAACAAAAAGAAGGGTATATCATTCTAACATTGTATTCCTTAGAAAGTGGTTTATCCGTAAAATTGTATGGAAAAAAGTAATGCAAACATCCAAGCCCCCATCAATAACATTTTACTTGTCACAGCCACTTAATTCCTGGGATAGATTCAACTCGAGATCAATCAAATAAGTCATAAATCGCAAGCTGTGTAACTTGGCCCACAGGAAACTTAGTTCGGTTGCCGCTGTCTAATCCTTACATGTAATTTTATATCTGAAAATCGGTTTCTGCAGTGTGGTCAGACATGGCGATGCATTATGAATAATTGATTATTAATGTGGTACCGGGCTTGTGTTCAGCACCGCAACGCATTACTGCAGACGTGTTTCTGCTCATCTTTTCTGCGCATAGCGTTAAAGAGCTGACTACACAAAATATAGCAATTAGCATTTCCTGCCTTGCACGCCATTTGTGAAACTATAAAACAAAAATATACTTACGAAGAAAAGTTGCTAACTTTTTCTAATGGTTTTTTTTTTTGGGGGGGGGGGGGGGGGGGAGAGGTGAGGGGGAACATGACAATATCAAGTAACTAAAAGCCTGGTTTTAAACCTAAAAAAAGCAGAGCTTTCTCCCCAAGGAGTGATTAGGATTCTGCTAGGGTTCATGGTCCATATTTATTTCTACAGACACCTCATTGTGAGGCCCACAGGAAAACAAAAGTTGATGTAGAGCGTCCATTGCTCTACGTATGTCCCCTCCCCAGAGGAAAGGAGCTGACAAGGAGATATATGGCCACTCACTTATTGTACATTCCAGATTGGGTGATTGCCGACTCTTGTCTGGGTTTGTTATATCTGGAATTCCTGGGGAGGGTCAGCCAACGTGGAGTCACCTTGCAGTGAACCTGATGTTAAAAATACACCTTATGAGACATGTCCTGGCCAATGTGTCGGGCCTACTCCGAATTTGAACTTTTCTTCCTCTTCAGTGTGTCTGGCATTAACTAAGGCTCCCTTATATGAATCTTTCTGTCTATTTCAACAGAAGTCGTATCTCCTGTCTGCCCTGCTGTATTGTCAGATTTTAGACGCTGGAGGCTTTTTTTTTTTTTTTTTTTTGTAGCAGCTATCTCCTGCTTTCTTCTTTACAAGTTGACGTAGGTTAAACAGATGTTTGCAATTCATATAAATGTGATTATTAATCCTTAGAGATATCTGGTAACAGTATTAATGCATTTATTCAGTACACTGTACGTTGCAAAACTGAGGCCACTTTGGAGAAAGAGTACATCCACCCTTAGCTGTGATTCTGAGATTTATATATATATATTTATTTATCACGGAACAAAATATAACGTAAAAGCAATAGTAGTCAATAGTGACAATACAAGGTTAGATACTAAAATCTGAATTCAAAGTGAATTTTATTTGGACATTTTCTCTAATGCTTTCAGTTTGGCTACACTGGTCTTAAATTGTAATTTTCACTTTAGTAATAACACTGTCAGTGATAAAAAAGGCAATGAACAGGAAGACCGGTGGTGTGAGCAAATTTCTTCTTTCTCTCGAGTGAGACATGTCACTTCTCCCTGCAGACCAGCAACATACAAGCGAGAATTGGTGGGTTGATGAAAACTACATTGCAATACATTGCACATGCATTTACAACCCATATTATCACTGTGTTATCACAAAGACACGGTACACAAATATACCGCCACACACTCGAATACTGCCATGCTGCACAAATGCTACCGCACATTCAAACACTCTGACATGTCACATAAATATACCTCCCATTCACGCACGCAGCCATGCTACAGAAATAAATGCACACATTAGCACTGCAGAAAAACATCCCCTCATTCACACATGCCACCACGTTACACTAGCACATACCACACAGGCTGCCTCAATAGACAGTTACATCATAATATTTATGCACAGCCACACTACATAAATAGATTTTTTTTACATACACTGAAAGGGCGTTTTTATGTTTAAAGGGACACTGTAGGCACCCAGACCCCTTCAGCTAATTGAAGTGGTTTAGGTGCACTGTCCCTTTTGCACGTGGTGCTGCAATGTTGAAACTGAAATGTTTACATTGTAGCTCGAAGTCTGCCCACAGGTGCTGTACGTCCTCACGCAGTCGGAAGGGTCAAGCGCCGGCCCAGTGCTGAGAAACAGTCGGTGCTGGGAAAAGGTAAGTAAATAAAAGGTTTTTATTCAACCCTTTATTTACCCAGGTGGGGGTGCAAGGGAAGGGTTAAGCAGAAGGAATCTATAATGCCAGGAATACAGCTTTGGTCAGTCTGTGGTGAAATTACTGTGGCCTATTTTTGGTCTCATTCCGGCCCTGATGCTAAACACTAAATTCTATTGAACTGACAAACTAAATTGTAAAATTTAGACCGAAATAACATATTTGGAATAAAACTCTCCAATTCAGCTGTAGTCACAACTAGATAAAATTTAGCAATTTTGTTTTCATTTTACTACAGTTATGTCTTCATTAAAAACCCCATCATCGGTGGATTGTATGTAGCATTCATGTGCAGGACTGGAATCAACTCACTAAACACAGCAGTTCCTTTACAAATCTTTTAGCAGCAGAATGCTACATATTTCAGGGCAGAACTTTTTATGTTTCAGCATTTCAAATTGATCTATAGGCAGTCCTTGTTAACCCCCCTGCTGTTCATGTTCCTATTGATTTAATAAGAGTACGAATTGAAGACAGACTGTATTCTTTTGAAACCATTTTTTATTAACTCAGTGGAAGCATAGACTGCAAGGGTTAATAGCGCTGGGCAGATGTTTCCTGTAAGGATGGAGGGGAATCCTGTATGACCCTAAATAATAGTGTGAGTCTGAGGGTTTGGATGCACAATGGTCTGCGGTTGTCCTCTCCCTGTGTAATCTGACAATAGACACTGAATTAGTAACATTACCTATCAACGTTACTGCTGTAATAATTACAATGCTTCTCAGTATAATGACATTGAATGTATACATCGTTAATAAATAGCCTATAATTCTAGGTGATGAATGGTAATTTCTTTCTACACATTAGATGGCTAGTTCTGGCAATGGGTTGGCGGGCTGTGATATCCAGAACTAGTTTATCACTGGGTAAAGTGTTCTATTACAGTCTATTGGGTAATTGGTATTCGATTACAAATGCTAAGTTTATAAATGTTAATTGAACTCAGTCCTAGGCATCTCATATGCTGCTAGAGACTTGCGAGCGATTAACCCCTTAAGGACACATGACATGTGTGACATGTCATGATTCCCTTTTAATCCAGAAGTTTGGTCCTTAAGGGGTTAAGAGATTATAAAGTAACTTCATAGCAAAATTTGCAGATTATGGTATTTGGTGTAACATATAAAATGTATGCGGTTTTCTGATGATAGGGGGAGGCAAAAAAGGCCCAATAAGAAAATGCAGGGGCCTCTGTTCCTTAATAGACAGATATTCTCCCATAATTCCCTTGACACTATGGGATGCCATCGCAAAGCTAGAATTCCAATATATGCCATGTTTTCCTGAATACATCACTTCTTCACATTGCTGGGCAGCATATACAAATTACATGCTGCCGGATTCATTGTTGTTATTTTTTATTTTAACGCAGGGAGGACAGGATGCATCACGCCCAGGCACTAGGAGGCTGAGGCAGAAGGGGGGCGCCAGCAGGGCCATAATGGCCCACTGGGAAACTTTCCAGTGGGCCTGTGGCACCTGAGGTCAAGGAGGCAGCCATAATTCCATTTAAATAATTATTTCCCTCAGACACTCACAGTCTGAGGTATTAGGAACGTAGGTGCTGGGGGCTGGTGCGGCCACATCAAGGCTGCCAGCTGCCAGAGGCAGCACTGTTAGTCTCGCTGCATATCCCCCAGCAGCTTCGCCCCCACACTCAAGTCCTACCCCATGCTTAAATCAGCTCACCTCCCCAACAGGAAGAGACCAGAAAATAGCGGTATCAAAAACAGCCTTCAGTGCCATGTGGGCTTCAAATACTCAGCAGCCGAGGACTCAGACTCAACTTCTGTGTGTGCCTGGTAGTGAGTGACATTGTATGTGTGTGTGTCAGTGAGTTTCTCTATAGTGAGCATGTGTGTGTCAGTGAGCTTGTCTGTAGTGAGCGTGTGTGTCAGTGAGCTTGTCTGTAGTGAGCGTGTGTCAGTGAGCTTGTCTGTATTGAGGATGTGTCAGTGAGCTTGTCTGTATTGAGGATGTGTCAGTGAGCTTGGCTGTAGTGAGTGTTTCAGTGAGCTTGTCTGTATTGAACATGTGTCAGTGAGCTTGTCTGTAGTGAGTGTGTGTCAGTGAGCTTGTCTGTATTGAGCATGTGTCAGTGAGCTTGTCTGTATTGAGCATGTGTGTCGGTGAGCTTGTCTTCAGTGGGTGTTTGTCAGTGAGCTTGTCTGTAGTGAGAATGTGTGTGTCAGTGAGCTTGTCTGTAGTGAGCGTGTGTGTCATTGAGCTTGTCTCTAGTGAGCATGTGTGTCAGTAAGCTTGTCTGTAGTGAGCATGTGTGTCAATGAGCTTGTCTCTAGTGAGCATGTGTGTCAGTGAGCTTGTCTCTAGTAAGCATGTCTGTGTCAGTGGCCTCTATATTTACTTCAGAGCATTAATCATAGGGATTAATTTACGAGCTAGTTAATTGAGTTTAAATCAAAAGTGTTTGAATTTTAAACAAAAGTAAGGTTTGTTTAAAATTAATTTATTGATTTTTAATTATTATTCTTTTTGACTGATCAATCTAGTGATTTTCAGTCAAACTGAAGCCACTAAACTGACCACATATTTTTAGCTGACTTTGCTGCTGTGTATTAAGCCATTTTATTAGATATTAAAAAGTATTGTTTACAATGTCTCACGTGTTTTAAATTGCATGTCATATGTAATCCATCTACAGCAGATCTTTAGTAATGATCCTAGAATTCAAGTATTCCTCCTGTAACGTGCAGAGCTAGCGGTTAGCTGTCCCTTTAAGCTCAGCAGGTACGGGATAATGGCAGGCTCACACTAAACTGTGCCAAGTTAAATCCATAAGCAGAGTAAAAAAGAAAATGAAGGGGAAAAAAAAGCATCTCATTGAAAAGTTAAAAGGAAAAAAAAAAAACGAGGTGAGATGAGACAATTAAGCTAATTGCTCACAGCTGGGCGCGGGACTTTCCATGTGACAGATAGTTGGATGTTTGATTCAGTTTCTAAACAACAGGGACATACATCATTAATCCTATAATATTCCTATTTAATTTTTTATAATACCCATAAAAATAATCATTAACCTCTGTTCTGCTTAAGATCCAATCAGCCATTTTAGTTAAATAAATATCATGGAAAACATTAAATATCACTTTGATAAGCTAGATTTGTTCTGCAGGGAAGGGCCTCCTAATGGTTTATATTAACATCCGCTCTAATCCACAAGTGTCAAACAGTGAGAGGTAATGAGAAAACAGATACACTGCGATATATGACTTTAATCAGATTAAGCTATCCCTCAGGCATTGGCGTTATTGGAAAAGCTGGAGCGAGGTTTATAATAATTCAAGGCTGGAATCCTACGCTGCCCACCTTTAATTCCATCACTGCCCCCTGCCCACCTCTTACACTCCTTTATGGCCCTATTACGGCACACTATGCACAGCTTTCCTCTACGATTCTCCTCTGTTCCACATGTCCACTGTCCATCCCTTCTCGACTGTCGATATAACATCATCTCCTAATATAATAAATTTGTCAGATCGAATATGGACGCGCAGACAGGCAGTACATAAACAGTGCTGTCCTGCTTTACGTAGGATTCAACGCGGCGGGGGGAAGTTAATTAACTAAACAATACAGGGATTCCAAAGGACACTAAGCACCATAACCACTACAGGAGCCTGTGTCAATACGCAGTGCCAAATCCGCACGTCCGACTCCCACTTACCAGCTCAAACATTTTGGGTGCACAACAAGGAGTGTACATGAATGTTATATGATGTTTAAATCGAGGGGCTGGCCATTGGGTACTGGGAAATCATTCTAGATCCCTTGTACCATAATCACCACAAAATGCCTTTATGGTTATAATGCTAGGAGTTTCTCTTTTCGCTCTAAGACAACGTGAATAAAATCCTTAGCAATTAACCCTTTATTCTCCTGTCTGTTTTAATATTCGTACCCATTTTTCTCCAATTTTCCGACATCACTTTTCCAGTAACATTCATTCTTCTGCCAGTTTCTACACTCCTAACCATTTTGACTCATCTTGTCAATATTATTTTTGGGCAGCTGTACTATCCCCCTACTGTCCTCCCAACCCCCATTTTATGTTATTGCCCTTTGCAGCTTTTCTGGCAATGTAAAATAATGTGATGTCATTTAGTACACAGATATATACAAAAGCTATTGAGCAGCACATTGTGACGACAAGTTTAGTTAAAATACCAGGATTTAGCATGGTTTTATAAATAAAGTAACTGCGCATGGATGAAGCTGATTTGTAACTGACAGAGTGGATACGGCAACAGCACAACATAAACAGGATGAAGGTTAGCTGTTTGTTGATGCTGAGATAGAGATAGTCACTAACTCGGAGTTTGGTTGACTCTGTACGAAGCAGCAGTGCGTATGAATCATGCTGTGAGCATGAATGAGGGTGAAGGAGCAATGAGCGTGAATAAGGCCAAATATATGAAGCGGCAGTGCATGTTAATTATGATGAGTGTAAGAGGCAACAGTAAGCATGAATCTGTCTATAAGAATGAAGCCGCAGTGCACATGAATCAGATATGGCACAGCGTCTATTACCTTGCGTTCGGGTTTTTTTTGTTTTTTTTTATGAATGAAGCTTGTGATGGATGCATAGACAGCTTTCTCATAGAATTCTATGAGAGAGCCTGTAAGAAGTAAATGGAATTTTATGCAGTGTGCACATGTGATTTGTGCACACCATCAAACACTTGCACTATGGCTTTGATGTAATACAGTTGGATAAGATTTTAAATCATTTAATATTTTTGGATACAATTTTAAAATGTATATATATATATATATATATATATATCAAAACTCTAAAAAAATATTGCAAAATGAAAGAAAAAAAGAGAGTGAAATTGCAGGGTGTGTGTGTGAATGCAGGGTGTAATTTGTGTGCGTTGCATGAATGTGTAAACGCAGGACTGTATTTGTACTGAGTGTTGGTATATAAATGCCGTGGTGTTTCAACACAGCGCAAATGTGTGTGTGTGAATATAGGGGTACATTTCTGTAGTGCAATTGCATATAAAAATGTGGTGTGGGGAGCGGGGCCTGACTGTCATGGAGGGAAGACGTGCCTTGCTAGAGCTCCTCACTATGCTAAGCTAAAATGGCATTTTTGACCACAAACAACCCTCAACTGAGACCTTAAGCGACTTACCAATCCTCAGTCCCCGTGGTGACCACGTGATGCGGCCCATGAGCGGACAACAGGCCAGATATGCCCGCGAGAGTGTGCAGCCTGGCGGGCGATGGATGGGAGAGGCGGACGATCTCCCGGTCTGGAGCTGCCTTAGGACCGACTGCTACAAGCGGGCACCCCACAGCCCCCCCCCCCCCCCCCTGGACCGGCGGGGGTAATCCCAGTCCATGCCTGGGGATCCTCCTCGACACGGCGGTAACAACAGGGAGGTTAGCCAGAGAGATGAGAAGCACACCAAAGATGGCGGAGACCATGCGGCCCTCAGACATCCAAGAGGTGCAACACGACCATGTGTCCAACCTGGACCGCATATTTTAAGAATTCTGGCTCAAGCTGGAGCACAGACTTCAACAAAGTACCCTACTACCGTCAGAAAGCCACTCACCCCGACAGCCGCCACATGACCCCCAGTGACAACGAGCAGCTCCAGCAGGGAACAAAGCCACAAGATGGCGGCAGAGAGTCAAACACTCACCTCCTCCACGCAAGGCAGCAACTCGGAGGGAACAGATGAGACTGAGCCCAAGACCTCCTCAAGTACTCACCACAACAGAGGTGACTATATTCCAGCCGCACGGTCCAGCCAGCCAACCCAAACCACACACGATAGATCACCGCAACGCAAGGCGGCTCCACGAGCACCCACAGCAGGGCACTACACAGCCACAACACGGCATTGGATAAACCACCCTGGGCGAATCGAGCCTCTGGTCTCCTGACGGAGAGACCGGACTCGGCGCCCTGAGCCTCACCACGAACTTGGGGGCATACTTTTCTACAAGCCGGCTCGGTTGGAGAAGGACTCATGTCAGGGAGACCCTAGGGGATTTTATTTTATTATATTACTTTACTTTCTCGCTGGCATTATTAATCTTATGTTCTATTACTTCTATGTTGTACCATGCGATAGCCATAGGAGTACATTCAATCTCGGCGCATAATCTAACCTCTCATACGTACTCCACATACACATATCTCAGCCTGCTTAACGCAGTAACAACGATTACTCTCCTCATAAATGCTATGCCACACACCTATAACTCTAAGTATAACCATTATTTTCATAAGCTTATGTAGCTTAGCATTAACACTACGTTTTACTAATGCATCAAAGCTTGTTATTCTCATTATATATATATAAAATGTGCTGTTTTTTTCTGCCACGTACATAAATATTGTTGAAATGCTTGCATCTGCTGTCATGGCTCTGCAAGCTTGTATGTTATCTTATGCACAAGAAAAAAAAAGAATAAAAAAAAAAAAAAGAATGTGGTGTGTGGGAGACTGAAGATTGCGCGTATAGCAACCACATACAAGATTGTATGTGTTTGTTGTCTATTTATGTATGAATATAAGGGTGATTTTGTGCATTTTAATTCGGAGTCCATTCCACATTGTCGACATGTGGTGCATGTGTGTAGTAACCTCAAACTCCCACTTCAATACTCCCCATACAGGAGCAGCGGATTCACACACAGTGCATCAAGTACCCATAGAATGAATGTCAATGACGTACGGATTGCAAAATGTAAACCGTGTCATTTCCGAGAAACAGTTGTGTTTTCATCTGCAAGGCTGCAGGGGCACCATCTATTCCCCAAAAATCACTTAATTATGGTTAAATGATTGTGGCGCTGAGAGTGTCCCTTTAAAAGTAATTAAAGATAAATGTTTTCGTATGTCTTTATTGTTGCTTTACTTGTTACTACTGGAGAGCTCAACAAATTGTGAGATTCTTGAATGTCACTGTAGATCATGCGTTGTCTCATATGTCAATGGCCTGTAATTAAAACCAATTTGTCGTTCTTTGTTTGGAAAATGATGTACAAGGCTACGTAATATGGTGACATTCTACAAACAAAAGGCAATAGCATTTCACTGCAGGTTAACGTGAGTTGCTGTATACTTTTTCTTAATAAACCAAAAGCGTTCTATTATTCTTTCTTCGTATAAGTAGAACGTTAAGTCTTTAACCCTTCGTGTGCCAGATGAGACGAATGTGACACAATTACGTTCGCTGCTTTCTATTCGGGGTCTGAAGAAGTGGAGTCTGTGTTAGCATTAAACTGCACGCTGTCACTGCGCCATCAGTAATAGCTACATACAATATGTGTTGCCTGCGGTAATGAAATGATTTATAAATTATTGTGCCATAAAGGAGATGCTTTTTTAATACATTGTTTGACAGTGGGAGAGACGCACACTTTAATAATCTCTGCCCTCTCCACTTGTTCATGTCTGCATATTTATTCACATAATTTAATTGTCCAAGGATTCATTTTGTTGTGTTCCACATTATGTGGGAATATCTGTTCAGGCTTTAGGCAGGGTTCCTTGAGCTCAATATCCAATAACCACCGATTTAAGGACAGAACGAAGAAATCTCTGCCCATCAAGCCTATGTTTACCTGCACTAGGTGACAGACAGGGTATATATGTACCTTCTATCAGATCTGCCCCACTGATTTCTATTTAGTTTCTCTGGACTAACAAACTAATTTGATGTCCATTTATTAAACTATAAATGTAAAGAATTGACTAGGGAATTGCATGTTGAAGACTATAGCTGCACTCTAAAAATAGATGACAGATTACTCATTAAATTCATTATTGTCAGGAATTGCATCCCCCCCCCTTCTATAAAAAGTAAAATGGGAAGAAACAAAAATCTTCAAATACAACTATTTATTTACAACGAGGACATCAGCTGGCAAGCCGTTCATGATACCCACTTCCATTTGCCAGTTGCCTCAATCAAAATAGACTTCAGCTGTTGGCATTTTGTGCACATGCCGTCTTGATACCTGGACATAGAAACATAGAATGTGACGGTAGATAAGAACCATTCGGCCCATCTAGTCTGCCCAATTTTCTAAATACTTTCATTAGTCCCTGACCGCCACTGTACGCTCCGCTGGACCCATCGGGGTTGAATTAGAGTGAAGGCGGCTCCTCTGTCCCTCGGGCCTAGTGCAATGTGGCCGTTCAGAAGTACAAATTTTTGGTGGTAATTCAGATAGACTCTTTGGCCACTTGTACAGGATTTACCTAATATAATCCCACCATTACTCAGGTCGACGGTAACAAGTCAGAATGCTGTAAGTGAGCATGGACCTCGATTTCTAATACAATTTAGTTAGGTGTGGGGCCTTCTGAGCAGTGTGCTCTCTCCCATACTACCACTGGATCAATCAATAGCCAAAGGGTGCAAATCTAGCGCTATGGACACTTATAATCAAAAGACCCATTTCGAGTTCTGTTTCTTTCTCTGACAATCTTCAAAACGTAAGCCTATAATACTGAAGGGTGATGGCATATCAGACTAGAGAATGTTAGAGATCATCTGGTACAGCTCGCTTTGCTTCCGCCACCCAACCAGACAATTTACTGGCAAAAAAGGTTACCAGTCCATTTTCAAATGCCCTGTAGAGCACACTGTTCAAAATCTTACCTGTCAATATCCCTTCGAAGTCAAAATAACCTTGAATGCATTGTACAGCGGTCGTCACTGTGGGGGAACTGTGCCTACCCTTGACGCTGCTGGAGTTCTGTAAACTGGACTAGACGAGGAACTACGGAAAGCTAACCATTCTCTCATTTCCTAGGTAAAATTGTTCTCTATTTTGGCACAGTGTCCCTTGGCTTCCATTCATCAGTTTACTGCAGCTCAGTAGAAAGTGTCCTAGTGTTGGCTTGTTAAAGTTCTAAGAAGAGGTATCCCACCACTGGTATAAATTGTAACGGCAAAAAGGGGGTCAGTCCCATGCTTGGGATCCAGACCCATCCTACTACAGGATTCCTCCCATCACCTTTGCCACCAGGGACTTAACAAAATATGTTACAAGGAGGACGAGTACCTGCCCACAGGGTGCACAGGAACCTGGTTCTGTCTCCAACGGATCCACATACAAACAAAAAAGAATTGTCCCAGTCTGTCCTTTTCAGCACAGTATCCTTTTATTAAAGGGTCTTCATCAGTGTAGAAAAAACGAAGCGCCTCAACCACAACCATAGTTTTTGTAAAATGTTGCTGCTTTTTACACTGAAGACACTTTAATACAAGTGCACTGCTCTGAAAAGGACTTGCTAGAGCACTTCTTTATTGCTTGTAGCAGGGACTTTGTAGGAAGGACTGTAAGAGGCTTCTGTAGTAATTCTAAAGTGTAAGGCCTTGCCCTTTACACACTCGACTGGCAAGTATTGTCCTCTCTGCAAAATCCTTTTCCCAGGTAACTATCATCAATTCTATTTAAGGCAGGTATCATCGTCCCGTATGCCTACTTACGGTTTATGACTGATATCTCCTCTGCCAAGGCTTCTGTCAATGCGGACGTAAAAAAACACCACTCCCATGTGATTACACTCTCTCCCATCAGATCTGCAAACGTTTCGAATGTCCCAATACTTCTTCTGTCACCAGAAAAACAGAGACAAAACTGACTCTATAAAAGAATGGAGACAATTAGGGAAATGCAGACACTAACATAAAAAAAAAATCCAAACTAATACAGCTTGCAATGGCCATGATATGAATATATATATACACATTCTGTAGGTTAAACATACAAACATTTGACAACATCATTCTCAAAACAATGCAAACACAGTTAAAGTAAAATCACAGTGGCAGTGTCAGAGTTCCCTTTGCACCCCTTTATCCGTATTCCTTTTTTTGCTTACAATTAACATTTCCCTGGTCAGTTCTCCACAGTTTTTGTGTCAGTGAATATTCTCTGCTTTTTCCGAGCTATACAACATACACATTTTCATATAACAGTTACCTACTGTCATGAATTTTCCGGGACAGTCCCATGGTTTGGGCTCCTCTCCCAATAAAAATACGTGTGTATCTGTGTATGCGTGTCCTTGTGCGTCTCTATTTTTGTGTGTCTTTGTACATCTGATCTGTGTGCATAGTTGCCACAATGTGTCCCTGTTCATTTCCCCCCCAAATGTTGGTAACTGTGACATGTTATAAGAGCTAAACTGGCTGTCGCTGGAATCCCGACAAGCTCTTCATCTTTCCAGCCTTGTATATGAGTATTTCTGGGAAGCTCCCACCCTACCTGAGTAGAATGCTCTCCCCGGCTGTTCCCACCTCCTATAACCTCCGATCCAGTACTAGCATGATATTTAGCATACCGCAATACAAAAATAAAGTGGCTCGATCCTCATTTTCCTACAGAGCACCACAATTATGGAATAACCTCAGGGACACAGTCAAATCTTCATTCAATCTAAGATCTTTTAAGAGATCTACGGCAATATACCTCAGCACAGAATGCACCTGTCATGGTTGAATATATTTATTACCTGTTATGTATTACATTTATATATATGTGTTTGTATATTGTAGTTTTGTAATATTGTACCCTATTGTATCAATACAATGTTTTGTGGACCCAGGACATACTTGAAAACTAGAGAAATCTCAATGTATCCATCCTGGTAAAATATTTTAGAAATAAATAAATACCACAATACAATATAAATGATTATTGCTACTGTGAAATGACATGACCGAGAACAAGGCCGGGAATTTCACATTACGTTTTATAAGAACATGCTGGCATTTAATTGTATCGTGTTTACATATACACGCAGAAAGAAAGGGGATTCTATTTTACCCATCACAGTTTTTGCATTTTCCACCAAAGTTCCCTGTTAAAGATAGGGCAATATTAATCTACAGGGACACATTTTTTTATCACAGGTTTCTGATCTCTCATGTAGGGAACGTATAGTATCACCACAGAGCAGACTTACAACATAAGGGCTAATGCTTTGAAAGATGCAAAGTGGTTTACAGATTGGTCTGACACATTGTCTGGTCTCATGCTGGGGGATCTGGCCCACTGCAAATTACCTGTGACAACTCATTAATCCACTTCTCCCCATCACAAACAGATAATTAATGGGAGCACTGACAATAATACACAAATTAGTTAAGTGATGCCGTCTCCTGTTGGTTTTGATTAACGTTAGGAGATTTAAAAAATGACACAAACGCCAGGCAGATCACAAAAACCGAAGGAACCTTTCACCTTGGACATACACGGAGCATGTAATGGTGGAAGGACCACTCTCCGGTGCCTATCTTCGTTGGAACTTGAGCAGAGCTGAGGAAATCGTATGAGCAGATCTTGGCACACGGGACTAATGCTATGATGGGACGACTCTCGGGTAAGAAGCACTGATACAAAGTAACAGTGTAAGTGGAGGTTCTCAGGAAGCATCACAGAGGCCCTAAAGCAAAAATGCTCCAGCATAATGCACTATTAAAAAGACACTATAGTCACCAAAACAACTTTAGCTGAATAAAGCAGTTTTGATGTATAGATCATGCCTTGCAAGTCTCACTACTCAATTCTCTTCCATTACAGGGTTAAATAAACTTTTGTTTCTGTCCATGCAGCCCCAGCTATGACTGTGACTCACAAAGCCTGCTTGAAAAAAAGAAATGGTTTCATTTTAAACCAGCTGTTAACTTACTTTAGACGTTTGTATCTCTTGCTCTGTAAATTGAACTTTAATCCCACACAGAAGGCTCCTGCAAGGTCTAGCAAGCTATTAACAGTACATGAGATAATAAATTCTAAATTAAACAGAATGTGCAATAAAGGAAGTGTAAACATTAGATCTCACTTTACAGGAAGTGTTTAGCAAGGCTGTGCAAGTCACATAAAGGGAGGTGTGGCTAGGGCTGCATAAACAAAGTGATGTATCTCCTAAATGGCAGAGAATTGAGCAGTGAGACTACAGGGCATGATATATACACCAAAACTGCTTCATGAAGCTAAAGTGTTTTGGTGACTATAGTGTCCCATGAAATACCAAATGCTCCGCATGTTTTTGTCTGCAAGATTGTGGGTAAAGTTATTTTCCTATATAATTAAGACACATCTTTAATATCTATTGAACCAGCAAGGATTCATTTAGCATTTGCTGGCTTTGCATTATGCCCTGGAGGGTTAGAAGTGTTATTACCCAAATCAATGGTAAGCATCGTATTGATTTTGGAAATATAAAAAGTCTGAGATGAATCTGCTGAGAATATAACTTGCAAACTGACACGAAAAATACTGCAGCTGTGGAAATACCTACTAAGCCATCTCATCGGATGGAAGTTAAAAGGAACAATCCAAGGACTATAACCATCACAGGGCGTGAATTTAACCACTCCCAAAATAGCTAAATAAAGACAACAGAGCAAAGAAGCCTACCAATGCCACAGGGGAGGACTGGCAAGAGGGTGCCTCCCAGGTCTCTAGTACAAAGAAATATTTGATGTTTTATTTTTAAAGTAATAGTGCTCCAGTTAACTAAACCTGCTTCCTGTTTTAACTCCGCCTTAGATTCACTTTAATGTTTAATCTGTTTCTTTTTTTTCAGGTTGTTTGTTTTGCCTGTTTTTTTTATTTTTCATTTTCTATTCATCATTCTTAATTAGGCCCCCTACCCGTTCGCTCGCGGCGGCTTTTGGTGCGGCAGATCCTGTCGACATTATTTCTGACGTTGAACGCTTGCATGCTTAAATATGCACCCAAGCCAGCCACCCGACACGGCGCATAATGATGACCTCAGGGGTCAAAGTGAAAGGGTCAAATACCTTCCACGTGTTGTGGTTAATTCCAAAAGGAAATTAACCAATCTGATATTAATTGTGCCTATTTAAGCTTGCCGATGTCATTCTTTGTTGCTCTGTTGTGTTCTTTTGATAGCCCGATAGCGCGTTTTAATCGCTCCTCCACCCCAGGCTCTCCCAGCTTCTCCTCCACCCTATGCTCTCCTTGCTTTTCTTTCACCCCATGCTTCTCCTCTGCCCCAGACACACAAACTGCCACACATGCAGACATACAGAAACAAACACTGACACGCATATAAATACAGATACACAGACACACCCGAAGATTCAAATACACACACATACAGATACAGACAGAATAAAACACTGACACACATGCATATACACAGACACACACACATACAGGTACACAGACAAAACATTGACACACAGATGCATACACTGACACACATACAGACAAAGATACCTACACTGACACACTGATACAGTGACACACATGCAGATACAGACACTGACACAGATATAGGCACAGACACACATACAGATACAGACACTGGCACACAGATGCATACAAAGATACCCACACTGACATATAGATACAGTGACAAACATGCAGATACAGACACTGACACAGATATAGGCACGGACACACATACAGATACATACCCTGACATACAGATACATACACTGACACACTTAATGGGACACTATAGTCACCAAAGCAACTTTAGTTTAATGAAGCAGTTTTGGTGTATAGACCATGTCTATGAAAATTCACTGCTCAATTCTCTGCCATTTAGGTGACTTACACAGCCTGCACAAACAAATGGTTTACTTTTCAATCAGATGTTAACTTACTTGAGACGTTGTTATCTCCTGCTTTGTAAATTGGACTCTAATTAATTACATACAGGAGGCTTCTGCAAAGTCCAGCAAGCTATTAACAGTGCAGGATATGAGAAATTCTAAATTAAACAGCATTTAGAATAAAGGAAATGTAAACATTAGATGCATATTTGCAGGAAGTGTTTGGGGAGGCAGTTCAAGTCACATGCAGGGAGGTGTGACTAGGGCTGCATAAACAAAGTAATTTAAGATGGCAGAGAATTAAGCAGTGAAACTGCAGAAGCATGATCTATAACCCAAAACTGCTTCATTAAGCTAATATTGCTTTGGTGAATATAGTGTCCCTTTAAGGATACATACCCTGATACACAGATACATACCGACAAACATGCAGATACAAAGACACATGTATATATACACTGACACATTTAAGAGTACATACCCAAACACACAGATACACAGAGATACATACCCTGACATACAGACACACAGACAGCCACACACAGGGCCGGACTGGGAAAAAAATTCAGCCCGGGCATTTTTTGTTCACAGCGGCCCACTGAAAAGGGGGCGGGGCCAGATAGGGTGTGTTTTGTCATCCCCAATGACAAGCACGCCCAATCTCAAAGTGAGCATGTTGGTTCAATGCTCTTCCAGGGCATGAGAAAAAGGCCCTGTATTTGTTCTGCACAGTGCAACAAATTTAATAACATGCTTGCATTGTTTGCTTGAAACTTGTCTCAGGGGTTTCCATAATTGGGATACTCACTGTATCCCATTTATGGAGACGCTATGTGTTTGCTTACATGGAATCTAGTGTGTGCATAGGGGATCCAGAGTGTGTATGTCAGAAATGTAGTGTGTGTGTAGGTGGTGCAGCGTCTGTGTGTAGGGGATCTAGTGTGTGTTTGAAGGACTCAGGAGTGTGTATAGGAGATCTAGTGAGTGTGTGTGTGCGTGTATAGAGGATTCAGAGTGTATATAGTGATTTAGTGTGTGTATATCTGTAGATATCCAGAGTGGGGTAGGAATCTATTGTTTGTCTGGAATTTAATGTGTTTAGGGGTGCAGTATGTGTGTGAGGGGTTCTGTAGTATATATACATATGTTTGGTGTGTAGTATTGTGTGTGTGTGTGTATGTGAGTGGTGCAGCGTTTTTGGGGGCTGCTGTGTGTGTGAGGTGTGCAGTGTGTGTGTGTGCTGTGTGTGTTAGGATGCTGTGTGAGGGTGATGTGTGTGTGTGTTAGTGTGCTGTGCGAGGGTGATGTGTGTGTGTGTGTGTTTTAGGGTGCTGTGTGAAGGTTCTGTGTGTGTGAGTGAGGGTGCTGTGTGTTGGAGCGCTGTGTTAGGGCGCTGTGTGTGTGTTAGGGTGGTGTGTGTGTTAGGGCGCTGAGTGTGTTAGGGCGCTGAGTGTGTTAGGGCGCTGAGTGTGTTAGGGCGCTGTGTGTGTTAGGGCGCTGTGTGTGTTAGCGCGCTGTGTGTGTTAGCGTGCTGTGTGAGGGCGCTGTGTGTGTTAGGGTGCTGTATGAGGGTGATGTGTGTTAGGGTGCTGTATGAGGGTGATGTGTGTTAGGGTGCTGTATGAGGGTGATGTGTGTTAGGGTGATGTGTGAGGGTGATGTGTGTTAGGATGCTGTATGAGGGTGATGTGTGTTAGGATGCTGTATGAGGGTGATGTGTGTTAGGATGCTGTATGAGGGTGGTGTGTGTTAGGATGCTGTATGAGGGTGATGTGTGTTAGGGTGCTGTATGAGGGTGATGTGTGTTAGGGTGATGTGTGAGGGTGATGTGTGTTAGGATGCTGTATGAGGGTGATGTGTGTTAGGATGCTGTATGAGGGTGATGTGTGTTAGGATGCTGTATGAGGGTGGTGTGTGTTAGGATGCTGTATGAGGGTGATGTATGAGGGTGGTGTGTGTTAGGATGCTGTATGATGGTGATGTGTTTTAGGGTGATGTATGATGGTGATGTGTGTTAGGGTGATGTATGAGGGTGATGTATGAGGGTGATGTGTGTTAGGATGCTGTATGATGGTGATGTGTGTTAGGGTGATGTATGAGGGTGATGTGTGTTAGGGTGATGTATGAGGGTGATGTGTGTTAGGGTGATGTATGAGGGTGGTGTGAGTTAGGATGCTGTATGAGGGTGGTGTGAGTTAGGATGCTGTATGAGGGTGGTGTACCCTAAATAATACCCTAACACACATCACCCTCATACAATGATAATAATAAACATATTTTAACCCCTCCAGTAGTCAAATCATTAGTATTACTAATGTGTTGGGGGAGGCAGGTAAATGCCAATATTGATGTGTTTTTTTTTTTTTTAGAATTATTTTTTTTTAGAAAAATAGACATTATACCCCCCCCCTCTTTATTTCTTACCTATAACCTGGAGGGGAGGGGGGGCTGCTGACATCCATCCCTGGTGGTCCTCGTGGTAAGTGAACTCTAGCCCTTTGGGGCTAGAGTTCACTCTCGCGAGACCGGGCCGGTTGCCATGGCAACGGCCCGGATCTCGCGAGAGAAACCCGGCGGAGCTGCAAGTTAGAGCTCCGCCGGGTCCTCTCTCCAGGCAAGCTGGCTCCCTCCCTCTCTCCCCCGCCGGCGGCCGCATTTGATTGCATGTGGGCCGGTGAGGGAGATCTTTGATCTCCACACCGGCCCTTCATGCAACACAGCGGGGCCGGCAGCGCCGGCCCTGCATAGACTGGCTGGATCTCCCCGGCCCGTGGCCATCGCGGCCCACCGGGCATTTGCCCGGTTTGCCCGATGGCCAGTCCGGGCCTGGCCACACAGAAAATTACCCTGACACACTTAAGGATACATACCCTGACACACATTCAGATACACACACACACGCAAATACGCAGTGACACACACACTGACACACATGCAGATACACAGAGATACACACCCTGACACACATGCTTATACAAAGAGATACACACACACACACTGACACATAGATACACACGAACACACTTAAGGATACATACCCTGACACACAGATACATACCCTGACACACATGCAGATACACAGAGATACACACACATGCAGATACACACACTGACACACAGATACATACGCTGACACGCATGCAGACACACACATAGATACACGCATGCAGACACACACATAGATACACACTGGCCGGCCAGCCACTTCCTCTCTCCCAAGGCTTGCTGGCCAGCCACCTCTGCTCCCCCACGGCTGTCCACCTGCATTCTCCCTTGCTGCTCTGGGCAGACATATTCCAGATGCCAGGACAAAATTCCTAGTCGCCATGGTGACCAGGTGGAATTTGTCGAGCCCTGAGATACACATACACGCACAGACACAGACACACACACATACACGCACAGACACATACACTGACGCACGGACACAAACAGATACACTGACACATACTGTGAGACAAACACTGACACATACAGTGACATACAGGCTCACAGACATACAGGTACACACAGATACACTGATACATACAGTGAAATATAGATATATACACTGACAGATACACACATGCAGATACACTGACACATACAGGCTCACAGACATACAGGTACACACACACACACACAAACACTACACACACTCATACAGATACACAAAAACACATATATCCTACCTTTTGGCTGGCTGGGTCTGGTGGGAGTTGAGGTCCTGTTGCTCTCCCGGTCTGCTCCGCCTGCCCCGCCCCCCTATTTCCCTGCATGGCGTGCTCTGTGTGCGAGCTGGGAGGAAGTAGTTACAAGCTGTTACTTCCTCCGAGCTCTGGCTGCAGAAACACAGGGGTCTGGTCACAAGCTGCGGCGCTTTAATAGCCTGACCGGACCCCTGCAGGCACATGTGTATCAAAGTGCATGGGCCACCCGATAGACTCAGCCAGCGATTCCCAGGCCGTGCAGCAGCCGGCAGCGCCGCTATTACCCACAGTTTTACTCGTACCCCCAGGGGCACTGAATTGTTGTGAAGAATTGGGAGGCTACCATAGGAAAGAATTGGGAGGCTTTTACGCATGGAGACACCCAGAGGGCCTGCTGGCACACAAAGAGACACAGAGGGACAGGAGAGGGCGGCAAAAGAGACAGATAGAGGCTTTAACTAAACCCATTCCATTTTAATCGTGTTGACTAAAATCTTCTGAAGATTCAGTCTGCGAAAATCTGAAAATAATTCAGATGACTAAGATACGACAAAAACTAAAATGGCTTTTTAGTCAAAAGACTAGGACTAAAACTAAATTGAAATTTGCAGCCAAAATTAACACTGCTATAATGTCTCTTGAACATGTATAAATTCAGTAACAGCCTATTAACCTCCCTGGCGGTATGATTATGTCAGGAATTTTGTACCAAAAGCGGTACCATTTTTTTGCATGGAAATTTGGTGTTATGTATTGTAGGCCAGTAATTACTTTCTTAAACCTGACCAAAAGTACTCTCAGATGTGATAAAGTTCGAAACATAAAATCATGAATTATAATCTAATAAATAATATACCGGTTCCCATTTTCTGTTCCTGGAAAACTTGCTATGCAGAGTAGCTGATTGCTGCTCGTTGTAGCGATTTGTCTCCGTGACAATCTTTTCAATGACGTCATCTGTGAGAAATAATTTTAGGTATGCCAAAGGATCATTGTGCTCAACGTCTACCTTCATCCCAGGTGATCCAGTAAACGGAAATCTTGGCGGCGGTACCTCATCACCAAGTGCGCACATCACTGAGCTCGGGTGCAGAATCGTCGCTGTCGCCACTTCTCTGGTCACTGTCAGAGTCGGATGACGAATCTTGCCACGAATCGCTATCGCAGTCGCTCAATTCTGCGAGGGGCTCTGTGTCGCTGCCGCTGTCACTCATCTGATCCAAACCCGCTTTGGAGATGCTAAAGTGACGCTTTGATGCCATGGTAAAAAATTTATTTTATGGGCAGAAATTACAGCAAAAAGGGCAGGCAGGGCAGTGTAGGATGATCAAATTTCAAATCTGAGGTGATACTGTGTCAAATCTGAGGTGATACAATGTAATCTGACAGGATTTCACTGTATCACCTAACTTTATGTGTGTGTGTCACTTTTATGCTTGAAACATTTGAATTACCCGCCCAGTTCCGCCCCCATGAGCCTCTGCGGCTCACAGAGACGGAACCAGGAAGTCAGATGGAGGCATCCGCCGGGGCTCTCACCGGCAATCACAGCGCGGGGACATCACTGGATCGCAAGGAGAAGGTAAGGAGACTCCGCTGCCAGCTCTGTTATCTACCCCGAGCGTGACTCGGGGTTACCGCTTCTGGCAGCGAAAATTAACCCAGAGTCACGCTCGGGAATACCGCTAGCCTGGTTAAACTCTCACCAATGGACGCAGCAGTGGGAGTTTTTGATCAAGTACCATAAATTCTTCTGGTGGGGTTTTCTGTAGCAGTACACGTGCCAATGTGTTCTTGGTAGGGTCTACTTTCTCCTTAAAATCAGTAACATAGAAACATAGAATGTGACGGCAGATAAGAACCATTCGGCCCATCTAGTCTGCCCAATTTTCTAAATACTTTCATTAGTCCCTGGCCTTCTCTTATAGTTAGGATAGCCTTATGCCTATCCCACGCATGCTTAAACTCATTTACTGTGTAAACATCTACCACTTCAGCTGGAAGGCTATTCCATGCATCCACTACCCTCTCAGTAAAGTAGATGTAAATAGCATTTGTATCATCAAACAAAATCCTCCCCCGCATTTCTCTTAGATTACTCCTGTTTCTTTTGCAATTTACTAACAAGTATTTTGGTACTTACAGTAATAACCTTATATGTCCTACGTCGGGCTGGTTTTAGATGTCGGATGCCTATAGGCACAGAATTCTAAGCCCTCTCCCCCCCAACCCCAAAATCAGTGGCGTCACTAGGGGGGCGGGGGGGGGCAGAGGGGGCCATGCCCCCTCCCCCCTAGATCAGGCTGTGCCCCCCTTTGTGCCCCCCCAATTGAAAGTGAACTTAGTGCTCGCTGGTCTTATTCCATGCTACTGAGAGGCTGAGCCCAGCCCCTGAGCAGATGGATCCTGCAGGCAGGGGAATCCACTTGCCTGTAAACACGGAGAGACACTGGAGGGAGGAGGGAGCAGGAAGCAGGCTGAAGGGGAGACTTCTAGTGCTGTGGAGGAGGAACCATACTCCAGGGTGCAGGAAGTCTCCCCTTTGTTTCTGCTGGGGGAGCAGGAGAGCAGTGCACAGAGAGCCCAGCCTGCTTCCTGCTCCCTCCTCCCTCCAGTGTCTCTCCGTGCTTACCGGCAGGGGGATTCCCCTGCCTGCAGGATCTGCTCAGGGGCTGGGCTCTCAGTAACATGGAGGGAGCCCAGCGAGCAGTAAGTACAGAATGGATCCTCCTCCACAGCACTAGCACAGGTATGGCCCACATGGAGCCCAATGGGGCTGATTTTGTGTATGTTTGTGTGTGTGTGTGTGTGTGTGTGTGTGTATAAAGTGTGACTAAACTGGTGTGAGTGACATTGTGTGTGTGTATAGTTCAGTAAGAGTGTGTGTTAGTGAGAGTGTGAGACATTGTGTGTGTGTATACTGAATAGTGTGTGTTAGTGAGAGTGTGAGACATTGTGTGTGTGTATACTGAATAGTGTGTGTTAGTGAGAGTGTGAGACATTGTGTGTGTGTATACTGAATAGTGTGTGTTAGTGACAGTGTGAGACATTGTGTGTGTGTTTACTTAATAGTGTGTGTTAGTGAGAGTGTGAGACATTGTGTGTGTGTATAGTTCAGTAAGAGTGTGTGTTAGTGAGAGTGTGATACCTTGTGTGTGTGTGTAAAGTTCAGTAAGAGTTGTGTTAGTGAGAGTGTGAGACATTGTGTGTGTGTGTGTGTATAGTTCAGTAAGAGTGTGTATTAGTGAGAGTGTGAGACATTGTGTGTGTGTGTGTGTATACTGAATAGTATGTGTTAGTGAGAGTGTGAGACGTGTGTGTATACTGAAAAGTGTGTGCAAGTGAGTGTGTGACATTGTGTGTATACTTAATAAGTGTGTGTTAGTGAGAGTGTGACATTGTGTGTATACTTAATAAGTGTGTGTTAGTGAGTGTGTCAGTGACATTGTGTATATACTTAATAAATGTGTGTTAGTGAGAGTGTGTGACGTGTGTATACTTCAGTAAGAGTGTATGTTAGTGTGTGTAAGTGACATTGTGTGCGAGTGACTATGCAACAAATTATATTCATAATACATTTGATAGATTATAATGAAATAAATGTTTCTTACAGTGAACCTGTCAGACAGGTTCACTGTAACATTAATTTACGTAAACCCATTACTATAAATTAAATAAATAAAATCCCACCAAATGAATGAAAATATTATTATCACAGCTTTAAATTATATATTTCAGGTAAAATGTATATAACACAGACATCCCAACATGCAAAAATGCATTTCAGGGAGGTAGCTTCACAAGTTACTACGCCACCCCCGTGCACATGTGTGGTCACTCCGCCTCCCCCTGACACGCTTGCGCTTACTCTCCCCCCTCCACCAACACACACAGACACACAGATACGCGTACTGGCACATACACATTGACACACAGATACAGATTGAAACGCACACTGGCACATACATTCAGATACACACACTGAAACACACACAGATACACACACATATTGACATGCACAGAAGTCATACTTTATAGATTTGATTGTGTGTGTGACTTCCGGGATATTGTGTATGATCTGCGGGTGTCAGGAAACCACATTCAACATGCGAGAGTCTCCCTGAACTACCGGGAGACTTGGGATGTCTGGTATTTGGCAGGCGGGCATCCCTCCAATGGCCATTGGAGCAACTAAATGACCTCCATTTGTCTAAATATACATAGGGATTAAGGAGAAAGCGCAAGTAACATTTTCTTTTCTTTGGTTTTTACTATATATTGGGGCTGATGTGTGTTGTAGTCCTTGCTGCTTAAGCGCAGGACTTCTCTTTTTGTATTTGTATTTACTTTGTATCACACAGCCTGGTTACAATGCTGCTACCCATCCCATGTGTTCCCTATTAAGGGTTAATAAGTAAAGGGGTGTATATAAAAAATACCCCTTTCTGTCTCATTAGAGATATCTTTGCCAGAAGCTCAAGGAAGCAGGCTGAAGGGTCAGTGTTAGGACCCGCTTAGGGGGGGTCTGCCTTGACGTTGGCAGGCGGGCATCCCTCCAATGGCCATTGGAGCAACTAAATGACCTCCATTTGTCTAAATATACATAGGGATTAAGGAGAAAGCGCAAGTAACATTTTCTTTTCTTTGGTATTTGGCAATATGTGTGTATGGATTTATGTATTAGGCAGTGTGCGTGTATGGGTGTATGTATTAGGCAATATATGTATTGTGCAATATGTGTATGCAGATGGATGTATTAGGCAGTATGTGTGTATGAATGTAAGTATTATTCAGTGAGCATGTATTAGGAAGTGTGTGTTTATGGGTCTATGTATTAGGCAATATGTGTGTATAGATGTATGCATCAGCAGGGGTCAAGTCCTGGGGAATAAAGTGTGGGAACTCACTTGAGTTCCACCCCGACCCCACCACCAAAAAAACCCCAAACTTGTATGCATATATAAACGCGTACACACACACACACTCAGGTGCACACATACACTTACAGACACACACGTACACTCACAGACACACAAAGACACACACAAACACAGACACACACACAAAGACACACACAGACACACACAGACACACACAGACACACACACAAATTCACAGATAGACACACATACTCTCACAGACACACACACACTCACAGACACACACATACACTCACAGACACACACATACACACACAGACACACACACACACACACACTCCCAGACACATACACACACACTCCCAGACACATACACACATGCACATACATACACTCACAGACACACACACTCCCAGACACACACTCCCAGACACATACACTCCCAGACACATACACACACACTCACAGACACACACAGACACCAACACACACACTCACTCCCAGACACACAAATACACATACATACACTCAGACACACACACTCACTCACAGACACACACACATACACACACACACACACTCCCAGACACATACACGGACACACACTCCCAGACACATACACACACTCCCAGACACATACACACATACATACACTCACAGACACACACTCACAGACACACACACTCCCACACATACATACACTCACAGACATATACACTCCCAGACACACACACACTCCGAGACACATACACACACACACACACACACACTCCCAGACACATACACACACACACACATACATAGACTCACATACACACACAATCCCAGACACACTCTCACAGACACATGCACACACACACACACACACTCCCAGACACACAACACACACACATATACACAAGAATTATTTGTATATTTGTTTTTAAATTTAAAAATGTCCACCCAGCCTCCCTACCTGGAGAGCTGGCGTGTACCTGTCCTTGGGGTCCAGTGGGGCTTCAGTGCGGCCGGCTCTTGTCTTGCTGTCAGACGCGGCGAGGGAGCTGTGTTCTCTCTGCTCCCTCTCGCCGCGTGGGCTGTCTACTGATGCCGGGAGCCGGAAATGACGTCATATTCCGGCTCCCAGCATCAGCAAACGGTGCGCGGCGAGAGGGAGCAGAGAGAACACAGCTCCCTCGCCACGTCTGACAGCGAGACAAGAGCCGGCCAGGGGGGGTCCTTCAGGTGGCCATTAGTCCACCTCTTGGGCCCTTCATGACAGGGGGAACACAGGGGCATTTGGGGGCGGCATTATTTGCCGCCCCCTGAGTGCCTGCAGGACCACAAACGGGAACGGCGTTCCTGCTCTAAAAAAAGTGCAGGATCGCCGTTCCCGCGCGTTCCTGCAGGACTCGAGCCCTGTGCATCAGGCAATATGTGTGTATAAATGGATGGATGGATGTATTAGGCAGTGTGTGTGTATGGATGTGTATGTATCAGGCAATATGTGTGTATAAATGTATGGATGGATGTATTAGGCAGTGTGTGTGTGTGTATGGGTGTGTATGTATCAGGCACTATGTGTGTATAAATGTATGGATGGATGTATTAGGCAGTGTGTGTATGGGTGTGTATGTATCAGGCAATATGTGTGCAGGAGCAGAACAAGCAGAGAAGAGGCGGCGCAGAGCAAGTAGAGAGGAGCAGAGAGAAGCAGAGCAAGTCGAGAGGAGCAGAGCAAGTCGAGAGGAGCAGAGCAAGCAGAGAGGAGCAGAGCAATTAGAGAGGAGCAGAGCAGAGCAAGTCGAGAGTAGCGGAGCAAGCAGAGAGGAGTAAAAGCAGACCATGCAAATAGAAGCACAGCATGCAGAGATGAGGCAGAGCAGAGCAAGCAGAGAGGAGGCAGAGTAGAGAGCAGCACCGCAGAGCAAGCAGAGAGAAGCAGAGCAAGTCGAGAGTAGCGGAGCAGAGCAAGCAGAGAGGAGCAGAGCATGCAAATAGAAGCACAGCATGCAGAGAGGAGGCAAGGCAGAGCAAGCATAGAGGAGCAAGAGCAAAGGAGGCAGAACAGAGCAAGCAGAGAGGAGCAGGTATTCTAGGTTCTGAGAAAAGTGAATTAATTGCACTGATTACAGTGAGTGGTGTGAGTGTGACAAAGGTTACTTACTCCTGATTGCAGACAGTGAGTGGTATGACAGTGGCACTTACTCCTGATGCAGACAGTGAGTGATATGACAGTGACACTTACTCCTGATTGCAGACAGTGAGTGGTATGACAGTGGCACTCACTCCTGATTGCAGACAGTGAGTGGTATGACAGTGGCACTCTTTCCTGATTGCAGACAGTGAGTGGTATGACAGTGGCACTTACTCCTGATTGCAGACAGTGAGTGGTATGGCAGTGGCACTCACTCCTGATTGCAGACAGTGAGTGGTATGACAGTGACACTTACTCCTGATTGCAGACAGTGAGTGGTATGACAGTGGCACTCACTCCTGATTGCAGACAGTGAGTGGTATGACAGTGACACTTACTCCTGATTGCAGACAGTGAGTGGTATGACAGTGGCACTCACTCCTGATTGCAGACAGTGAGTGGTATGACAGTGGCACTCTTTCCTGATTGCAGACAGTGAGTGGTATGACAGTGGCACTTACTCCTGATTGCAGACAGTGAGTGGTATGGCAGTGGCACTCACTCCTGATTGCAGACAGTGAGTGATATGACAGTGACACTTACTCCTGATTGCAGACAGTGAATGGTATGACAGTGGCACTCACTCCTGATTGCAGACAGTGAATGGTATGACAGTGACACTTACTCCTGATTGCAGACAGTGAGTGGTATGACAGTGGCACTCACTCCTGATTGCAGACAGTGAGTGGTATGACAGTGGCACTCTTTCCTGATTGCAGACAGTGAGTGGTATGACAGTGGCACTTACTCCTGATTGCAGACAGTGAGTGGTATGGCAGTGGCACTCTTTCCTGATTGCAGACAGTGAGTGGTATGACAGTGACACTCACTGCTGATTGCAGACAGTGAGTGGTATGACAGTGGCACTTACTACTGATTGCAGACAGTGAGTGGTATGACAGTGGCACTTACTCCTGATTGCAGACAGTGAGTGGTATGACAGTGGCACTTACTCCTGAGATTGCAGACAGTGAGTGGTATTACAGTGGCACTTACTCCTGATTGCAGACAGTGAGTGGTATGACAGTGGCACTTACTCCTGATTGCAGACAGTGAGTGGTATGACAGTGGCACTCACTCCTGATTGCAGACAGTGAGTGGTATGACAGTGGCACTCTTTCCTGATTGCAGACAGTGAGTGGTATGACAGTGGCACTCACTCCTGATTGCAGACAGTGAGTGGTATGACAGTGGCACTCTTTCCTGATTGCAGACAGTGAGTGGTATGACAGTGGCACTTACTCCTGATTGCAGACAGTGAGTGGTATGGCAGTGGCACTCTTTCCTGATTGCAGACAGTGAGTGGTATGACAGTGGCACTTAATACTGATTGCAGACAGTGAGTGGTATGACAGTGGCACTTACTCCTGATTGCAGACAGTGAGTGGTATGACAGTGGCACTTACTCCTGAGATTGCAGACAGTGAGTGGTATTACAGTGGCACTTACTCCTGATTGCAGACAGTGAGTGGTATGACAGTGGCACTTACTCCTGAGATTGCAGACAGTAAGTGGTATGACAGTGGCACTTACTCCTGATTGCAGACAGTGAGTGGTATGACAGTGACACTCACTGCTGATTGCAGACAGTGAGTGGTATGACAGTGGCACTTACTAGTGATTGCAGACAGTGAGTGGTATGACAGTGGCACTTACTCCTGAGATTGCAGACAGTGAGTGGTATTACAGTGGCACTTACTCCTGATTGCAGACAGTGAGTGGTATGACAGTGGCACTTACTCCTGAGATTGCAGACAGTAAGTGGTATGACAGTGGCACTTACTCCTGATTGCAGACAGTGAGTGGTATGACAGCGGCACTTACTCCTGAGATTGCAGACAGTAAGTGGTATGACAGTGGCACTTACTCCTGAGATTGCAGACAGTGAGTGGTATTACAGTGGCACTTACTCCTGATTGCAGACAGTGAGTGGTATGACAGTGGCACTTACTCCTGAGATTGCAGACAGTAAGTGGTATGACAGTGGCACTTACTCCTGATTGCAGACAGTGAGTGGTATGACAGTGGCACTTACTCCTGAGATTGCAGACAGTGGTGTGACAGTGTCACCTTACTTACCAGAGATTGCAAACAGTTTGCAGTGCGGCCCCACATAAGGTGTGAAACCTTACCTACCTGAGAGTGCAATTTGCAGAGGGACTGAGTGAACGAAGCGGACACTCCAGACAGTGGCACTACTACTGTAAGTAACGTGAACTTTAATTGCAGCTTTTGATTAAATGATATGTATGTAACCAGGATTCCATATTGTGAGCATGAGAAAGAAACAAGTCATTTTAGTTTGTGTTGGTATAATATTCACCAACTATAGGTCAGGGCACAAACTTTAGTGCCAGCCATTTTTAGTTGTTCATGGAAGTAGAGCTAAATCTGCTCTTCTTACAGGAAAAATTCATTTGAGTTAGCCTCTCAAAATATAACTTTGTCTCACTTTAAAATGCTTAAACTGTAGCGTAGAGAATACACTGTTAAAGCGGCACTGTCATGCCGAACTTACCTTTCCTCAATCTCTTCCTCTTCTCCGCCTCTCTCAGGATCTGTTATTCTTTTCTTCCATTCTTCTTTAGTTTTCTTTAAAATTATAAGACAAAGTAGGGACTCTTTGCCTTATGGAGGATTCCTCCGCTTGACCAGCTCTGACCAGCGGAGGAGCAAAGTGTGCTTCATTTCCGCTGGTCAGAGCAATTTTCCCATGATCCCTAGCATTCCTCCAAGTTCCCACAATACTTCCTGTCAGTATTGCCGAAAGTCCTGTCACTTAGACAGAACGCCGGCAAAACTGCCGAATTGCATCCTAACAGAATGAGAAGAGTTTCTCCATTGGTGTTAGGATGCAATTCGGTACTTTGTTCGTATCGGAATTTCATTCTAATGAATGAAACTCCAATCCTATTCATTGCTGTGGCTGCATCTTGCAGCCGCTTAGTAGATAACTCCCTAATTCCCACGGTATCAGGGAGCTATCTACTAAAAGGCTGAAAGACCTGAATTGGTCTTGAAGCCAAATGTACTAATACTAAGTAAAGATTACTTAGTATTAGTAAATAATATGCCCCTACTCGCTATACCGCGAGTAGGGGCATGTCTAGTAAGCAGTGAGCAGCCTGTGGCTGCTCACTGTAAAAAAAAACAAAAAAACACCTAATAACCCCCCCCCCCCCCCTGCGCGGGGGTTAAAGATGGGGGGGACCTACTGTCCTCCCCCCTGGCCCCCACCCCTGCGCTGTGGGTGGGGGCCCTAATAAAATAATAAGGGCGGGGACCTTCTGTCCCCCCCCTGGCCCCCACCCCTGCGCTGTGGGTGGGGGCCCTAATAAAATAATAAGGGGGGGGGACCTACTGTCCTCCCCCCCTGGCCCCCACCCCTGCGCGGTGGGTGGGGGCCCTAATAAAATAATAAGGGGGGGGGAACCTACTGTCCTCCCTCCCTGGCCCCCACCCCTGCGCTGTGGGTGGGGGCCCTAATAAAATAATAAGGGGGGGGGACCTACTGTCCTCCCCCCATGGCCCCCACCCCTGCGCGGTGGGTGGGGGCCCTCATAAAATAATAAGGGGGGGGGACCTACTGTCCTCCCCCCTGGCCCCCACCCCTGCGCTGTGGGTGGGGGCCCTAATAAAATAATAAGGGGGGGACCTACTGTCCTCCCCCCCCTGGCCCCCACCCCTGAGCGGTGGGTGGGGGCCCTAAATGACCCCCCCCCCATCAAGGTGACTAGGGGTCCCAAGCCCCTAGTCACCCCCCCCCACCCAAAACATTCTATCCCCTACCTACCCCCCTCACCCTAAAAATAGTGAGGGGGGAATAAAATAACTAACCTGTAAAAAAAAAAATTTAAACTTACCATTTGACGTCTTCTTTTTTCTAAATTCTTCTTTCTTCAGCCCCCAAAAAAGCCAAATAAAAATCCATCATACCCGTCGCACTTTAAAAAAAAACAAAAAAAAACCGAGCGCAAAAAAAAAATTAATCCATGTTCACCCATGGAGGGCACGCCGCGTACTGAGCTCCGCAGGGCGGGTCAAGGCTTATATAGCCTTGCCCCGCCCTGCAATTAGGCTTAGAACACACTGATTGGTTGGTTTAAGCCAATCAGAGTGCTCTGTGTCATTTTACACAGCGTGGGAAAATTCAAAAGAACTTTCCCACGCTGTGTAAAATGACAGATCACTGTGATTGGATGGTTTTCAAGCCATCCAATCACAGTGCTCTGTGTCATTTTACAAGCGTGGGAAAATTCCAAAGAACTTTCCCACGCTTGTAAAATGACACAGAGCACTGTGATAGGATGGATTTCAAGCCATCCAATCACAGTGCTCTGTGTCATTTTACAAGCGTGGGAAAATTCCAAAGAACTTTCCCAAGCTTGTAAAATTACACAGAGCACTGTGATTGGATGGCTTGAAAACCATCCTATCACAGTGCTCTGTGTCATTTTACAAGCGTGGGAAAGTTCTTTGGAATTTTCCCACGCTTGTAAAATGACACAGAGCACTCTGATTGGCTTAAACCAACCAATCAGTGTGTTCTAAGCCTAATTGCAGGGCGGGGCAAGGCTATATAAGCCTTGACCCGCCCTGCGGAGCTCAGTACGCGGCGTGCCCTCCATGGGTGAACATGGATTAATTTTTTTTTTTGCGCTCGTTTTTTTTTTTTTTTTTTTTTAAAGTGCGACGGGTATGATGGATTTTTATTTGGCCTTTTTGGGGGCTGGAGAAAGAAGAATTTAGAAAAAAGAAGACGTCAAATGGTAAGTTTAATTATTTTTTTTACAGGTTAGTTATTTTATTCCCCCTCACTATTTTTAGGGTGAGGGGGGTAGGTAGGGGTTAGAATGTTTTGGGTGGGGGGGGTGACTAGGGGCTTGGGACCCCTAGTCACCTTGATGGGGGGGGGGGGTTCATTTAGGGCCCCCACCCACCGCTCAGGGGTGGGGGCCAGGGGGGAGGACAGTAGGTCCCCCCCCTTATTGTTTTATTAGGGCCCCCACCCACCACGCAGGGGTGGGGGCCAGGGGGGAGGACAGTAGGTCCCCCCCCCCTATCTTTATTTAGGGCCCCCACCCACCGCTCAGGGGTGGGGGCCAGGGGGGAGGACAGTAGGTCCCCCCCCTTATTATTTTATAAGGGCCCCCACCCACCGCGCAGGGATGGGGGCCAGGGGGGGAGGACAGTAGGTCCCCCCCCCTTATTATTTTATTAGGGCCCCCACCCACAGCGCAGGGGTGGGGGCCAGGGGGGGAGGACAGTAGGTCCCCCCCCTTATTATTTTATTAGGGCCCCCACCCACAGCGCAGGGGTGGGGGCCAGGGGGGGAGGACAGTAGGCCCCCCCCTTATTATTTTATTAGGGCCCCCACCCACAGCGCAGGGGTGGGGGCCAGGGGGGAGGACAGTAGGTCCCCCCCCCTTATTATTTTATTAGGGCCCCCACCCACCGCGCAGGGGTGGGGGCCAGGGGGGGGAGGACAGTAGGTCCCCCCCCCTTATTATTTTATTAGGGCCCCCACCCACCGCGCAGGGGTGGGGGCCGGGGGGAGGACAGTAGGTCCCCCCCCGCTTATTGTTTTATTAGGGCCCCCACCCACAGCGCAGGGGTGGGGGCCAGGGGGGAGGACAGTAGGTCCCCCCCCCCTTATTACCATTTATGTTTTTACAGTGAGCAGCTCACTGTTTAGTGGACATGCCCCTACTCGCGGTATAGCGAGTAGGGGCATTGGGGAGATTTTAATCTCCCTTGTGCTATTATGGGGGTCATATTGACCCCCATTGAGTGAGGGGGGGACCTGGGGGGCTTATGAAGTGGTGGGGAGCACAGCTCCCCACCGCTTCTGTCTTTACATATTACAAGGAGGGAGCTGCACGTCGGTAGCTCCCTCCTTGTAATAAACTGATCGAACAAACGAACACTGATACTCAGTGTTAGTTTGTTCGTCTGATTTTTTCTATTCATTCATTCGTCTGTCTGATGAATGAATGAATAGATGAAATTCCCGTTCGCATGTCCAGATGTTTCACTGGGCATGTGCGGGAATCTCACAGTCTGTGTAGTGTGGGTAGATGACGTGTCCCACAGGGGCTTCACCTACCCACACAAAGATGGCGGCGCCCTGAATAAAGATCGGGGCAGAAGATACAGATTTAAAAATAGGTAATCTGGGGGGCCTAGGGGCATTTGGGGGTGACTAGGGGGTCAATTGGATGTAGTGGAGGCGGGAGGGGGGTTAAAAAAAAAAACGGGATTCGGCATGACAGTGCCGCTTTAAGTGACCATTTTCTATGTATGTGAAATATTTATATAGAAGTGTTAATTTAAATTCCCTTCAAATTGCATGTTGTAAATTATTTTAAAAATAAATATTAAAAAAAACAAAACTAGTTTTGTAACAATTCTGGCATCATGAGATATTGTTACAATTGCATATCTAAAGCAGACTTTAGCATATTTAACAAGGTGCCGGAAATCTGAATTTTGTTAACTTTTAAATGTTCTCCACGTGTGTGTGTGTGTGTGTGTATACACACACACACACACACGTTTTGTAATTGCCCCCCTACTTCTGTCCCTGGCCCCCCATGTGCCCCCCCTAAATATGAATGCTGGAGACGCCACTGCCCAAAATAGAAAGGCAGATGAAGTGAGTTTGTTAAATGTATTAACTGGATATTGGTGGTATAAAAAGAGGTAACAAATATTCCAAAATGACAATTTATATGTATGTATATATTTCTACATGTAATATAGTGTTTGGATATGTGAGAATAGTATGCAATTGTACTGAAGAGCAAATATGGATTTAAGGTAAGAGATGGGTTGATGTCACATTTTGATTAAATAAGGTGTTTATTAGTAATAGGATTTATAGCTTGGGGGGGGGGGGTATTTTGGGTGTTTAGGATTATTTGGCTCATGCTTAGAGTGGGGTTACATTTAGTATTTGGGTATAGGAGGTGTTTAGGATTATTGAATGGTCTTACATTTAGTATTGGAGTACTTGGAATATTTCGTTTTTAAATGGACTTAAATATATAGAAGTAATGGGAATTGTTTCTTTTGGGTTTATTATTTGAGTGCTTAGATTTGAGATAAATGAAAGGGTTTGTTTAGTTTTTAGGAGGAATTAAATTCAGGGCAAGAGAAATGGGGTAGTTAGGGTACAGGCACAGGTAGTTTAAAGGGTTATGTGCAAAGTACTCACCCCCCTCTGACTGACAGTAGAATTGCAGTAGCTGTCAAACAGTGTGCATCACTGAATGCTGTCCCTGCTCCCCCTCCAAGGCATTTCCTTTGTGAGAGGTTATTAGTGGGAAGCACTTCCTCACACACACTGAAGGAACTGGGGCAGCCCTGACTTTAACATCCTCTAGAATGGTTCCTACAGCTCTCATCAAGCACAACAGACTGACTGGACTTCAGAGGACACTGACCAAAGCTCCTGGTACTTATCTCCCCTATCAGTCCACCAAAGCTCCAAAAATGAACTTTATAAGGGCTGTAAATAGGCACCCCCACATAGGACAGGTGCCTACCCAGCTTAATGGGAAATGGGAGTTTGAGTGCAGGACTTATCTTTGTATATTATGTATCACACAGCCATGTTACAATGATGCCGTCCACCCCATGTGTACCCTATTGTTAATAAGTATGTAGGGGTTTAGAAAAATACCCATTTCTGTCTCATTAGAGATTTTCTTTTTTTACCTGAAGCTGAAGGAATCAAGGTGAATTGTTAGTGTAGGGCCCACCTAAGAGGTTTGCCTTGACGTGGCAGGTGGGCTTACACCTGATGGCTATTGGAGTGTTACTAAAAACCTCCAGTTATTTAAATAGGCACAGGGATTTGGGATAATGCTCAAGTAACAATTTTCTTTGTTGAGGGGGGGGGGGAGATAAAACAAAAAAATGGGGGTGCCTGTTTGGTACCAATAGCAGTAGCCCATATGTTCTCCTAGAGCAGACATAGGCAACCTTCGGCACTCCAGATGTTTTGGACTACACATCCTATGATGCTTTGCCAGCATTATGGGGGATGTAGTCCACAACATCTGGAGTGCCGAAGGTTGCCCATCCCTGTCCGAGAGTAACTAATGGAACCAAATAGATTGTTTACATAAAATATGTTAAGAGAAAATGTATCTCTAATGACGGTTGTGATGCAGCTAGCTTAGTACATCCTCAGTGGACTAACCTCTTTCTCTGCTCTATTTTCCAGAGAAAGGCTCAGATCGCAGGTCAGTAGTGGACTTTTACGGCTGTACCCTACTGTGAGCTCACCAACTCGAAGCAGGTGAGGAAAATTGGCTGATTAAATACCAGCTGCATCCAATTAAACTCTGGTGAATGGGTTTGTTTATATACATTAACACTGATTCAATTGCATGCGCTGAATTAGACAAACAATAACTTTATTTTCCGCATACAAATTATCAGAAGCCAAAAAAAACACAAAAAAAACCAATCATGTTCAAAATGTGAAAGTAAATCACATCTGACTTAAATGCACAGGCTTGGAACAATTAATTATTGATTACTTTTGTAGATGTGACCTATGTTTTTTTTAAATGACATCCATAGGGAATTTCACAAAAGGACTGTATAGGTCCAAATATAAAACTGAAATAATAGTGAAACTAAATTTAATTACAAACTGTTCTCAGAAAATTTATGGGCCAATAGTGACTGTTACAAAATTGTACCCCAGTGAAACAACCTCTCTAATGCCTCGTTTCCACTGAGCGGAACGGTTCGGCTTGGTACGGTTTGGAAGGGTTAGAATGGTCCAGCCTATTCAGGTGAGCGTTTCCACTGCAAGTCGGACCGCCAGGGGCCATGCGAGGTTTAGACCAAATCCCTAGCGTGTCATTTGTCGTGAGCATTGACGTTTTTATGTCCGCCAATCAATGGATTGTATAGTGTGATGCTAGTAGCTCCGCCCTAACCGTACCATTTCCTTTGGACCTTCATCTGAAGGGGGCCCAGGAATGATGCGGTTTGGTTGTATGGGCCACTTTCATAATGGAAACACTCAAAATAGCGTATCGTACCGATCCGACCCGAACCGTTCCGCTCAGTGGAAACGAGGCATAACTTCCCATCTAACCGTTCCTAAATGAATCATCAGGACTAGAATGTGATCCAACATGCAGAGTATATATCAAGACCTACATAAAGTTGATAAGGAGAAGTAGAAAAGGTTAGCCGAATGGATTACAGATCCTTTGGTTAGTCGTGCTTATAATGCGAACAGGACTTCGACAAGTAACATACAAAAGTAAAGTCAAGAAATAGCTGAGGTCTATGGATTTGTAAGTACACAATAACATTAAAGGGACCCTACAGTCACCAGAACAACTATAGCTTAATGTAATGGTTCTGGTGCCTATAGCATGTCCCTGCAGGCTTTTTAATGTAAACATTCAGAAAAAAGGAAGTGTTTACATTACTGCCTAGGAACACCTCCAGACGGCCACTAGAGGTGCTTCCTGGGTCAGTGCTGCATATTGTATAGATCCAAATATAGTGGGGGAGGGAGAATCACTTAAACAGTGGGTTTACCTCTATAGTACATGCTTGTATATAGTGTCATGAATAACATAGAACAAGCTAGGCTATTAACCAATAATAGCAATAAAAAATTAAAGTACCCCCTACAAAAACCACAGGTCACGAGCCATTTCGTGAATTCATTGCTACATGAAGGAAATCACTTCATTGCTCAAGGTGTAATCTGAAAGGAACTGGTTTAGTCATTCAAATTACCTCCAGCAGAATATGAATGCTGCATACTACAGAGCTACTTCTTTTAATCTGCTGACCATCAACATGAAGTTATATGTTCTAAACATGCTTAAGAGCGCTGTTTTCACGTATGCCGTAAAACATTGTAGATACATCATCCCTAATATCTAAAAAAAAAAAGTGATGGGAGTTCTAAAAAAAGAACTGTGTATCTTTAAGAAACCTGAACGTCGAGAGAGGAGGAAAAAAAACTTCTATTAATTCACATGCATAATCTATTGTTTAGTTTTTTGCTTTGTGTTTCATTGAAGCTTAAACATTGGAAGGTGGGGGGGGGGAGCAGTTTAACCCTTTTAATACTATAATTAGTAGCAGGCACCATTTAGCACATGGTCCTACCGCGTAGCACTGCATCGTTAAAGCCAGAATTCTTCATATGTTAGAGACAATAGCCGGGTGTCACTTCCTATTGTCTTGTTAGGGACGAAGATAAATGAGCTGCTGTCGTAATTTAGATCAACTGCTCCTCTGCTAACTTCTATTATTTGTTTATTTATGGAGTGGTATCTAATTAAAAGCACGGTCAGGTGCGTGCACTGCATGCAAAGTGATTTTGGAAGCGGTCTGGACAAATCAATACTAATTTTTAAAGGTGCATTTAAAGCACATTTACAAGGGAAGTATGCAAAGTACACAGTATACACATTAGGACTATCGAGTGCAAACAATGAGATAGATGGATTATTCTGTCTTTAGTAAGCCCATTCCTGATGTTGATTTCATGTGTTTAACCGATGACTTGCTGGAAATCATAGTATTATGAGCTTAATTTAGCAAATGTTGTTCAGTTAACAGATTGAATAAACCCTACAGTTGCCAGGCATAATTTTAAAGATGACTGTAAAAAATACATTCTTATGGCTGTATTGAGTAACACTCCAAAATATATTTTTTTTAAAAACAAATTCACCATTTAGTAGATATAACCCCACAGAAAACATGCATGTATTTAATTATGCATTTTGTCATTGGAGTAGATCGAAAAACAGTTTGCAAATGCTGCAGATCTCTTCTCTGCAGCCTTTGCAAGTCCTCCCCTTCCAACCCCGCCCAGACATTCTGAGGCTGTCCAATCACAAACTTCCCAATGCAGCTCAATGAGATATCTTTGCAAAGAAGGTGCTCTGGGAAATTGCTGCCTCTTGAGTTTTGCTCCACTAAGCTTAACTACCAGGAAGTAACAGGACTGGTGGTCTGCTTGAAAGTCAGGGGGTTGTTACCAGGTGTGTGCCAGGTGAGAGGGCCTGAAAAAAAAACTAATCCCCTGACCTCACATGTAGAAGGGTGAGGATTAAGGTCTTCTTGACATGGTACTTTATACAGCCATTGAAAGTTTCACATTCAGCAGCTCAGTTCCGTCCTTGAAATTGAGTCACTTGGGGATCTAAAAATTATTTGTTTTCAGGGCCCTCCTACTGATTTGCTGTGGCTAATTAACCTCCTATTAACCAATAATGATCTATAAAGGGCACAGTAATCGGATATATTTTTTTCCAATTCGTATTTTTTATTTTGCAATATAGAAAAAATATAGGGAATACGGAAAGAAAAAAAGGGGAAGTCATGGGGGTACAACAATTGCATCTTTTGAGTATACAGTTCTATTGTCTGTACATAGAATCTAAAAGAATCTAAAAGAAGCATGTAAGTATATAAGTATAGCCGTGTGTCCCTTTGTATTAATGGCAAATAGCGTGTTCAAGACTGTGCCCCACTGAACCCTTTGCGGGGACCTGCCTTGTGTAAACTTGTCTGAAGGACAGGTGGCACGGTTTACTGGTGTGAAAGTGTACTGGCTAAAGTTTAGCTTGCCATCTAGGGGTCTGTCAGATCCGCTTTAGTCGGGGTTGGATGGCTTCCTATGACTGGAAGATAATTGCCACGAGAAACACTTACAAGGCTATGGACCACCTTACGATGCTGATTGTGTAGTGTTGTGGAGATGGGGGTGGGGGAAGGTGTGAATAAGGGGGAATACTGGGGGTGGGGGAGGGGGAAAGTAAGATCAACACTGTGCGTACCGCATTAAACTATTTATATGGGTGATTTCTCCAACACATCTTTCTCAGTAATAGCTTCTCTGGTTCGTCCCTTTGATTGGGAGCTTTCTTGCTTATAGGTATAGCCTATAGATTCATCTGTGTCTACTCTGCTTTGTTACCTGACTACCAACAGATATAAATACAGATACATAGATATTATTGTTTTTATTTATTTTTTGTCCTTCCCATTGAGCATTAGGTCGCCCTTCATTCAAACCATGGTTGCCATATGGTGCCTAGTGTCTCCAATCTGGAGTGGGAGTCTGTTGTTGATTTCTCGTATATGTACAATTGGTGTATTTTGTCCCAGAGGAGCGACTTGGTTATTATTATTATTATTATTATTGCCATTTATATAGCGCCAACAGATTCCGTAGCGCTTTACAATATTATAAGAGGGGGGTTTAGCTATAAATAGGACAATTACAAGAAAACCTACAGAAACGAAGGGTTGAAGAGGGCCCTGCTCAAACGAGCTTACAGTCTATAGAAGGTGGGGTGTAAAACACATTAGGACAGGGAATAGGATTCAAATTAGGTGGGAGTGGAGCAGAGGTGGAGGAGAGAGTAGAGTGCTGCCCTTTAGGAGAGAGCAAGAGACAGGTATGTGAGGTAGAGGTTACTCTGGGAGGCCATAGGCTTTCATAAAGAAATGAGTTTTAAGGCACTTCTTAAATGATTGAAGACTAGGGGAGAGTCTGGTGGCGGTAGGCAGGCTATTCCATAGGACGGGAGCCGCCCGCGAAATGTCCTGCAAGCGTGAGTTGGCCGTACGGGTACGAGCAGCGGACAGAAGAATGTCACGGGCAGAGCGGAGAGACCGAGAAGGGGCATACCTATGGGTCTGTGAGGAGATTTAAGAGGGGCTAAGATTATTCAGTGCTTTATAGGTATGGGTTAGCACTTTAAATTGGCTACTATAGTATACAGGAAGCCAGTGTAAGGACTGACAGAGGGGTTAGGTGTGAGAGGACCGACTAGAGAGGAAAATCAGTCTGGCGGCAGCATTCATTACAGACTGTAGCGGGGCAATACGGCTATTGGGAAGACCAATTAGGAGAGAGTTACAATAGTCCACGCGAGAGATTACTAGAGCATGGACAAGCTCTTTAGTAGCATCTTGTGTAAGAAAGGGGCGGATGCGGGCAATGTTTTTGAGGTGGTATTGGCATGATTTGACAACAGACTGGATGTGAGGCTCAAAGGTGAGGCCAGAATCAAAAGTAACACCAATACAACGTGCTTGTAAGGATGGGCTGATATGGGTACCACCAATCTGAAGGGAGAGCGAGAGAGGAGGATTACTATTAGGAGGAGGAAAGACAAGAAGTTGTGTTTTGGAAAGATTCAGTTTCAGAAAGCGGGACTACATCCAATCAGAGATAGAAGAAAGGCAAGAGGTGACACGTTGCAGGACATCAGGGATCAGAGAGGTCTGGGGAGGAGAGATATATCTGGGTGTCATCAGAGTGCAGGTGGTAATTGAATCCAAAAGAGGCAATAAGCTTGCCAAGAGAGGCAGTGTAAAGAGAAAATAGAAGGGGACCAAGGACAGAGCCTTGGTTGGGCAAAGCGTCTTGCTAATATTATTATAACTGCTATCCGCTTAGCTTGGAGTGGTGTATCTTTAGGGAAAAATAGAAACAGGCCTACCATTAGGGTATAGGGCAGTGATGGCGAACCTATGGCACGCGTGCCACAGGTGGCACGCCGAGCCCTCTCTGTGGGCACGCGGCCACAGGTCCGCCATCACTGCAGAATAGGCGCCTGCCTGCCCGAAACGGCAGGCGCCTATTCTGCTTCCGGGTCGGGAGGCAGGGGGAGGGATCTGTGTAGCAGCTCCCCTGTCCTCCCGCGCGATGCTGTGTGGAGCGTTGCCGAGCGTTACCATGGCAACGCTCCACACTGCATCGCGCGGGAGGACAGGGGGAGCTGCTACACAGATCCCTCCCCCTGCAGTACTTACCACCACCGGACCACCAGGGATGGCTGTGTCCCCCCCCCACACTTCATTGATGGTAAGATGGAGGGGGGTGGGATACTAACACACCACCCCTACCCCCCCAGAAGTACCCTTACCCCCCCAGCAGCACCCTACACAACACAGCACCACCCCACCCCCCCAGCAGCACCCTACCCCCCACAGCAGCACCCCACCCCCCCAGCAGCACCCTACCCCCCAGCAGCACCCCTACCCCCCCAGCAGCACCCCTACCCACCACAGCACCACCCCTACACAGCATTACCCCACCACACCCCCCCAGCAGCACCCCTACCCCCCAGCAGCACCCCTACCCCCCAGAAGTACCGCTACCCCCCCAGCAGTACCCCTACTCCCCCACAACAGTACCCCTACCCCCACACAGCACCCCTACCCCCACACACAGTACCCCTACCCCCCCACAGCACCCCTACCCCCCACACACAGTATCCCTACCCCCCACACAGTACCCCTTACCCCCCACAGCACAGCACCCCTACCCCACGCAAATCACCCGTCACACACACACACAGCACCCCTCTCACACACACACAGCACCCCCCCAAACACACACACAGCACCCCCCCAAACACACACACAGCACCCCCCCAAACACACACACAGCACCCCCCCCCACACACCCAGCACCCCCCCACACACACACAGCACCCCCCCCCACACACACACAGCACCCCCCCCCACACAGCACCCCCCAACACACACACAGCACTCCTCCACACACACACACAGCACCCCCCCACACACACACAGCACCCCCCCCACACACACACACAGCACCCCCCATACACACACAGCACCCCTCATACACACACACAGCACCCCTCATTTACACATACAACACCCACCCCCCCACACACACGCACCCCCCCACACACACGCACCCTCCCCCACACACGCACCCTCCCCCACACACAGCACCCCCCACACACACACGCACCCCCCACACACACACGCACCCCCACACCCCCACACACGCACCCCCCACACACGCACCCCCCCCCCCCCCCACACACGCAATTGCCGTGTTGGCACTTTAAGGTAAAAAAAGTTGGCATGTATTGCGGTTTGGGCACTCGGGCTCAAAAAGGTTCGCCATCACTGGTATAGGGTATATTCGGGATATTCAGTGTTTGGAATAGCGAGTAAACCTCTTATTCCATAGGTCTAATATTGGGGCACTGCCACCAGATGTGGAACATGTTGCCTTCTGCGTTCCCGTATCTCCAACATAGTGGGGATACTAAGAGGTATATTTTATGTAGTTGGTGTGGCGTCAAATACCAGCGATATATAAGCTTTTTGTGTGCTTCCTCGTGAGTATAGCATGATGTCATACATTTTAGGGCTTTGAGAGATTTTAGCCACTGATCGCCGGTGGGCGCATTGACCCTTTCATTTGCCCATTGTGACATGTACGTGTGTGTTTTGGTTGGGTTTGTACTCATAAGTGCTTTGTAGCATAGGGATAGTGTTTTAGGTTTCGTTGGTGCGTTATTACATCAGTTGTATAAAGAGTTGTGTCAACCCATCTGATGTATTTGGCAGGTCAGCCTTATGGATCATGTGGCCAGAATACTATCTATTTGTATATATTGAAAGATAAACGAGTTTGGTAGAGAGAATGTCTGCTATAGATCAGGGAAGCGCAGTATGTAAGCATGAGTGCAGAGGTCTTGTATAGATTCGATACCTGCTGTCGCCCAGGGTTGCAAATGAAGCCACGGTGATACCCTGTTTAGTGCTAGGATATGCGCGGAGGGGAAATTTGTGATCGTGCCCCCTGTATTTCTAAAATTGGTCCCAGGTATTAAGCGTCAGTATGGTGGTTAGCAATCAGATTTTTTAGAGTATTCTACTCCAAAATGGAATGTTACAAGATGTTTCTGAATCTGCCACCGATAAATAAACATGGAATTGCTTTCTGTCAAAAGATCTTTAAGCATTAAATTGTGACAAAGGCAAAATAGGTTGGGCTGCAGATCAGTAAGAACAGTGTATATATAGGCTGAACCCTAACTAGTACATAATGATATAAAAACCCTTTGGTCCATTCAAACAGGCTGCTGGCCACAGACATATATTTGAGAGCACATGTAGACCATAGCCCATGGATTTTCAAGTCTATGTACCACAAGGGAATGTGTATATACACTGATCATCTACGACATTATAACCACCTGCCTAATATCATGTAGATCCCCCTCGTTCTGCCAAAACAGCTCTGTTGCGTAGAGGCATGGACTCCACAAGACCTCTGAATGTGTCCTATGGTATCTGGCACCAAGACATTAGAAGCAGATCCTTTAAGTCCTGCAAGTTGCAAAGTTAGGCCTCCATGGATCGGATTTGTTGTTCCAATACATCCCACAGATGTTCAATTGGATTGAGATCTAATGAATTCGGAGTCCAAGGCAACACCTTTGTCATGTTCCTAAAACCATTCCTGAACAATCCTTGCAGTGTGGCAGGGTGCATTATACACCTGAAAGAGGCCATTGACATCAGGGCCTTCTGTCATTGCTCCATGGTTCAGTTCTGATGCTCACATTCCCATTGAAGTCTTCTAGTCTTGGACAGGGGTCATCATGGGCACTCTGACCAGTCTGCGGCTACTGTGTGTTCTGATACCTGTCTATCGTGGCAGCATTAAGTTTACCAGCAATTTGTGTGATATAACCAGACAGACTAGCCTTCGCCCTCCACCTGCATCAATGAGAATTAGGTGCCCATGACCTTGATGCCAGTGCACTAGTTGTCCTTCCTTGCATTACTTTTGTTTGGTACTAATCACTGCATGCCTGAAACGACTCACAAGAATTGCCATTTTGGAAATGTCGTCTAGCCTTTGCTATTTGACCCGTGTCTAAGTCACTCAGATCCTTTTGCTTGCCCATTTTGCATGCCTCTGACTGTTCACTTGCTGCCTAACTTATCCCACCTCTTGACTGGTGTCATTGTAATGATAAAACCAATGTTATTCACTTAACCTGTCAGTGGTTTTAATGTTGTGGTTGATCAGTGTATAGTTTTGCCAAATTACAAAGCATATGGCCCCAGCTTATCCCTTCTCTTCACAGTGTAATATATAAGGTACAAAACATTAGCCAGCACATGCTGTAATTTAGAGGAATACATTTAATTATTTCTACTAGCAGATAGGTTGGAAGCTTAGTATAATGGTGTGTAGAGAGATTATGCAGCATCACCACATTTACACCCAGTGATGCCAAATGAGGTCATTTTGGTTACACTCATTGTCCCGATGTCCTGCCTGCAGACCTTTTCGGTTTTAGATGTCTGGGTGAGAACTTGCTGCTGTTTGGTTGGTCCTTTGCTCCCCAGGTAATTACAGGTTTGTGAAACATTCAGCCAGAAGACTTTGCTGATAATTTGCAGCTTCACAGTCACTGCTGTTGCTTGAGCGAAATAGCAATAAAATTGGGGATTACCATATGTTTTATTGATATGTGACATTTAGATCTTGTTAATACAGTAACTGAATTCTCGGCATTCTCATTACAAAATGAAGTGGGCCCATAGGGAAACCACTTTTTTTTCTGCAGTGAGTTGTTTGAGGACCTATACCTTGCAGTTAAGGATTATAGGAATAACGTAACAGTCGGGTTCACTATATGGAGAAACAAGGGGCTACTTGGTAGTGGTAGCTAAATATGCATTTTGAGAAAATAAAGTTGAGGCTATCACATTAGAATCATCTGTTATCTAGTGAGTCTGCCGCTTGCACGGATTGTGGATTGTGTAGAGTCTCACCATCCTCGTACAATTTTGCACATTTATGATAAATACTCTGGTTATTTTAGCTTTAAGGTGTGAAAATAAAGAGGAGGTGCAAGGAACACCTTCGTTTTAATACACAACTAGAAATGAAGGAGTTATATTATCGCTAAGCGATTTGCTAATTATGCCAAGTTCTTTGCAAATAATAAATAGATGATGGTTCAGATGCAATGTGTGTCCATTCCAATTTAGATGGCTCACTCACTAAAACACAAAGGCAAGATGTCAAACTGGCACTATAGATATGAACCTGAGATACGACAAGGACAAGCCAAGGATGCCGGAGCACCGAGACAATGAAGCACGGAAAGAAACACAAAGATGGTCATTTATCATATAGCGGGAAGTGGCACCATTTGTTCCAGCTTTATCTATTCTCAGTAGAGGTGAATAAGAGTCACTGTCCCTTAAATCTAAAGTAAGTCAGACAGCTCCAGACACCGTAGAGTGTTGTCTTAAAGTAGTATTGGAACAATAGCAGGATATGAGAAGGTTTATGTATAGAAGGATACATCACTACTGTTATTGTTGAATAGAGTAATGAATATGCAATATTACTTTCTTACCAGGCGGTATATAGTATTAGTTTGTTATAGAGGGTATAGGTGTATTATCAAAGGGACACTATAGTCACCTGAACAACTTTATCTTAATGAAGCAGTTTTTGGTGTATAGAACATGCCCCTGCAGCCTCACTGCTCAATCCTCTGCCATTTAGGAGTTAAATCCCTTTGTTTATGAACCCTAGTCACACCTCCCTGCATGTGACTTGCACAGCCTTCCATAAACACTTCCTGTAAAGAGAGCCCTATTTAGGCTTTCTTTATTGCAAGTTCTATTTAATTAAGATTTTCGTATCCCCTGCTATGTTAATAGCTTGCTAGACCCTGCAAGAGCCTCCTGTATGTGATTAAAGTTCAATTTAGAGATTGAGATACAATTATTTAAGGTAAATTACATCTGTTTGAAAGTGAAACCAGGTTTTTTTTTTCATGCAGGCTCTGTCAATCATAGCCAGGGGAGGTGTGGCTAGGGCTGCATAAACAGAAACAAAGTGATTTAACTCCTAAATGACAGTGAATTGAGCAGTGAAACTGCAGGGGAATGATCTATACACTAAAACTGCTTTATTTAGCTAAAGTCATTTAGGTGACTATAGTGTTCCTTTAAAACAGAGAGGGAGATTCACGTCAAGTTCTTGTAAATTCTTTTAATTTAAAAAAATATATTTTTTTAGATTTTCAAGAAGTTTTAGTACGTTACAAATTCCATATGCACGACACAAGTAAGAAGAACGGACAGGTATGAATTTAAATGAGACAAAGTAAGAGGAAAATGTTATCGGATTGTTTTCAACCCGTATAGTCATGCAACTGAAGGTGCAATCTGTTGGGATCCTGTAAGCCCCATAAAGGAAGTCGCCTGTCTAGGTTCAGTGAGAGCAGTGTATTCACGCATGGCCACCAGACTGTTCAGGAAATAGTAGTGTAGTCTTGGTGGTCATCTTATGTTGTTTTACAACAATTACAGATTCCATTGGGAAGAATTTTGCGAGGTTCGGATAAGTTCTTGTAAATTCCTAAAGGAGCACTCCTTTAGTACCACGATAGTGCCAAGAGTTCCCAGGCGCCGCCACATCGTAGGTGGTCAAACCATTTTAGTACGGTTTGACTTCTTACTATTTTAGAAAGGTTTGATTTCTAACCTGGGGTCCACGGGGCGCCTTTCCACCCTAAACTACGTCAGCCATGGAGCAGCTACTGATAATATTCCTTAAGATTAGGCATATCTCATTGTCTGAGAGAGTAAGTTTCAGGTTCCCATGACAAGGGCCCTGCTGGCACCATAACCACTATAGCGCTTTGTAGTGATTATAGTTGTACCCTATAGTGTCGAATGAAATAAAGCTCAAATGCACATGGTGGTGTCCTGAAATGCCATGTATATTTGAGGGTTAGTGATAAAAGCATTAAATTGCTTGATTACAATATGGATATTCACTAAATGTATAATTAGCTACTTTGACCAGAATATGCATTTGGAGGTTGGTTGCCATATTATTTTAATATTTAATGATTGTGGGGTTACTTTGATATGAGTATTCCTTATTAGCCTGTGGCCACGTAGGACAAAGTATTAGCTTGCTAGCAATTTCCTGCATTAGTTTGGGTATAAGCAGGAATGAACACAATTTAGTAACACTTGTTATGCAATATCGTACTAATCCAGGTCCACTGGCACATATCTGGATTTGTGGGGGACATCAAACATGTTATCCACAAGAGCTTTGATGGAACTTCTAGGCATCCTTGGTCAACTGTACTCCATGATTGACAATCTGCTGCAGTCAGTCACTGTATTAATGGCATAGATGACCTAATCTTATAAAGTATGAGTTTGATGCCGGGATTACTTTGATACCCAGAATAATTTCTGATGAAAGACAGGCTTCAGTTTGATGACCAGCTGAACACAGTACGTGATGGCTGGCAAGGTGTATTAAGCTTAATGGCATGCGGGAGATGCAATATCTTATAGTTGGCAGGTTGAAGAGCTATACTGAGTACTGGCAGAGCGTTGGTTCTAATGAGCTGTATATTTCATGATTAGTTTGCAGACTGGCAAGGGACGGCCTACAATGGCTTTCCTACCATGTCACCACCAAGCCCGTATTTTCCTGTCAGAATAGTTAATATGTTAAATTAAGCTAATAATAACCCCACTTTTGAAATATCACATCACTCCTACCAGCATCAGCACCAATCCACAATGATGCAATAAACTCTGACTTTTTCTTTTACTCGTCTAAATACTGGTACGATAGAAAAAACAGCCTGTGAGTTCCTAAAAAAAAACGTGCTTCATTGTAACATAGGATATCATGTTCTTTACAAAAAAAAATATTGAGATCCTTAAATTATTGCTACAGCCATGTTCTCCTTAATTCAAGATTTACTATTAGCATCATAAATATCCCCCAAATCATTCACATCTGCTTCTATTAACATGCCACGATAACACAGTCCTAAAATGGGATATAATCTTATGTAATTCTCAGCATATTAGGTACTGTTGTAAAAAAGTTTCTGATTATTTTTGTATTTTTTACGTTTGCACTACGTAAGTTACCGTGCGTTAAACTGTCGCCGCAGGGTGTCCTTCTCAGTTCCTCCTCCTATTGGGGTACAGGAAGGTCTACAAATCCCTCACCTTCTTTTCTCAGTAAATTCATTCCTATTTCAGCAAAATATCCATGCTTAACCCCTTGAGGACCAAACCTCTGGAATAAAAGGGAATCATGACATGTCACACATGTCGTGTCCTTGGGTTAAACAGATGGGCATCCACCAGCTACCGCTATTTCACCTTGGATGGAAATGTAGTTACCAACATTTGCTACTCTCACCTGCATAATATTTCCAAAATCTGACCATTTTTAGAAAGGTGAGAAGCCAAATAATTAGCCATTATCTCTTTAAAAGGAGAACGATTATTGCAATGTTCTTCTAGCTTCACCCACTGTTCTCATATGAGAAACTGTTAGAATTATTTGTCTTGTTTTATCTATTGTACAGCGCTGTTGAATATATAGGCGCCATATGAATCTTTGTCATTGTATGCCTCTTAGCCACGTTTGCTGCCAGAATCTTCTTCCTTATCAATTTATCAGCAACTGCTACCCCACTGTGCCCTTCAATGACTTCCTTCTGGCTAAAGTACAAGATATTAAAAGTACAATCCAGGTTCCATATTGCCCTAGGTATCTTAGTGTTCAGACTCCTCTGTCCTATACACTGACCTCATATGGGGTAGTCTGTGTGGACATGTTCTTAAAATCATTCTCCTTCACTTGTAGAAGCTGCTCTATCAGTGCACAGCAGTTCTCTTCCCAGCTCCTGCAAGTGATGACTGCACATTTAGTTCTGTCTGTATATTTCGGCAAACCCTGCGTTGGGTAATATCTGTACTTTACTGCAAATGACTGTTTTTATAAATTCCAAAACAGACATCACTTCTACTGTTAACAGTTTGTACCAGGCCTGGAATACACAAAACATTCTCCCCCCGAGAATTTGTTTTATTTATAATAATAATCAGAATAAACAGAAGTATCGTTAGCACATTTCCAGTTACAGGAAACTAGGTCAGATAAGTCCACACACACTGTGCTAGCTCACAGACTGTATCTCCAGCTGTGACTCCCAAACCCACAATGTATTACAAATATAGACATCAACATTCCTGAGAAAGAAACGGTAGAATTTACTATAGTTGTGAGCATTTCAAAATCTGATTGGATGGCATATATAAATGTGTTAAAGGAACAATATAGTGTTAGGAAAACAAAGCTGTATTCCTAACAGTACAGAGCCCCTCTGATCCCTGACCCCTGCTCCCTCCCGGCGCAACACTCAAATAGTTAAATACCCTTTAATTAACTTACCTTATCCCAGAGCTGAAGTCCCTTGGCCTTCCCCATAGGAAAGCATTGAATCACTGTTTTTCTATGGGGTTTTAGAACACGCTGGCAAAGCATAAGGACTTCCAGCGTCAATTAACGGAGTTAAACTCTATGAAACAGCATGAAGCGCCTCTAGTAGCTCTCTGGTATACAGCCACTAGAGGAAGCCGTAAAAGAACTCTGTAGTGTTAAAGTAACACTGTATCTTAATGGAACTCTATAGCATTGGGAATACATATCTGTATTCCTAATGCTACAGCCCTGATGCCCCCTGACATTTAGTCTGCACCCCACCCCCGTGTATAAGTAAGTAAATGAAATAATTAAATTTAAAACAAATTACTCACCTTTTCTCACGTGCGCTGCCTTGATCTCCTCGAGTGATGTCATTGTCCCCAATTGACGGGACAATCCTCAGAGGAGCATAGGGCACCTTAGACATGTGTGCCTAAGATTCTGCCATAGAGAACCATTGAACACAATGATTCTCCGTGGCCCACTGTGACGGCACTGTGCATGTGCAAGTGACGGCACAGAATGTTAAGGTGTAAAAACCAGGAAGTAAGACTCATGGCTCTCATACCAAGAAGGACTGGAGCGCTTCCAAGCCCTCTAATTAGTGTACTACTGTGTTTTAGGGGCTAGGTGAGGAGGGGCAGGACTGCAGGCACTATGACAGCTTCAATAAAAATTAAGTTGTTAAAGTGCCTACAGTGTCCCTTTAACCCTACAGTATAAACATTGCAGTTAAAATGAGATGAAGTGGTCTGGGTGCCTATAGTGTCCCTTTAAATATACTGCAGTCTTTTTGAAAAAAAAAAAAAGATCAAGACACATTAGATATTGCAGTATGTGGTTGTCGAGAAATATGCCAGAAATGTTTAGGTGAACATCTAGTTTATTTCTCTAACTAGTCTCTCTGCTTTAAACATAATTGATTGTGTATATATGCACATGCACACTTGTTTATAAATGTAAACCTATCAGAATTGGTTTTCTTTTAATATATAATTATAACAGTAAATGTGCCACAGTTTGACGACCTTGAGGAGTTGACACATGAATTTGACGGTAATCATGTTTGGAACTGGCCCTTATATATAACAATTGCTACTAACCGAGGCTGCTTACTTTATTTGATTAACTTCCAGAGTTAGGAAATAAGGGCCACTAGAGGGCAGTAGAAAGTCACTGGGATGAACTAAAGAACTTGCAATGGAACAAAAGATATTTGGCCAAAACGAGGGTCGAGTCTTTTGCACAGAGAACGGGGTCAAGTAAATAGGAAGTGTCAGCGAAATAGAGAAAAATAAAATAAAATAATTCCAAGCCAATATATAAAGGGTTTACAATTAAACCTTTTTAGTGTATTACTATGCAATGCCTCCAAACATCACACTACTTAATAAACCTAATAATAAGCATTGTATAAATGAAACTCTTGCTGACTCCCCAAAATAAATTCCAGTGACAGATTTTGGAATAATTTGGGGGCACAAGGTTTAGCATCCAATCTGCCGACGGGTGTGAAATTTTTTGTATTAATTTTTTAGTGTAAAGGATTTTGCCAGATATGCAAGCTAAGGTTGTATTATTTAGATTTTAAATTCTTTGAATAATTCTTCAAACAATCTACGTCAAAGGTATTCTCAGTTACAAAAAGTAGTCTCTTTGTAGTGGAAAAAAAGGACAAAGGAGTATGTACGTGTAGTCGATTGGGTCTTCTCTCCGTGTGCTGCCTGGAAGCCTCGACTCTTGTGTCTTCTAGAATTTTGGAGTTTTAATGCCATTGCCACAAACAAACTTTGTTTAACAATTTTTTTGCGATACTTTTGCTCCCCAAAAACGATCCAACAGTGGAGTCCACAAACACAACTTATTACTTTGGGTTAGATCTACCCTACTTTTCTTTTGTACTTTTTTTTCTTCTTACATGGCTATAGACCATTATTGAATGCTGTATTGACGTTTCTATAGACCCTTAAAAAAAATTTATAACAGATTTTCACCATTACTTTTTTTTTTAAGTACATTATACAAATGCTGCAGAGGACTTAATTTTGATATTTTACTGACTGTTTAGTAGTGATGTCGCGAACATGAAATTTTCCGTTCGCGAATGGCGAACGCGAACTTCCGCAAATGTTCGCGAATGGGCAAACCGGGCGAACCGCCATAGACTTCAATAGGCAGGCAAATTTTAAAACCCACAGGGACTCTTTCTGGCCACAATAGTAATGGAAAAGTTGTTTCAAGGGGACTAACACCTGGACTGTGGCATGCCGGAGGGGGATCCATGGCAAAACTACCATGGAAAATTACATAGTTGATGCAGAGTCTGGTTTTAATCCATAAAGGGCATAAATCACCTTACATTCCTAAATTGTTTGCAATAACGTGCTTTAAAACATCAGGTATGATGTTGTATCGATCAGGTAGTGTAAGGGATACGCCCGCTTCACAGTGACAGACCAAACTCCCCGTTTAACGCACCGCAAACAACCGCAAACAGTCCATTTGCACAACTGCAAACTCCCCATTTGCACAAGGTTGGATACCGATCGATGGTTCGATATTCTGAGCCCTCTCTGATTTACTGTACACGACTATTCGATATTCCCACATTTTTTATATAGCATTTTATGTTTGTTTGAGACCACCTTAAAAATATTGGATATCGCTAAAAATCATGATCACTATATACTTTCTCTACAAACCTCTAAAACGAACCAAACTACTCATCCATCCGCTATACCACTTTATCCCACCTAGAACTAGTGCCCAGTTAAAATACTTGACTCTTACTTACCCACACTCAGTCATGCCACACACATTTCACCACTACTCTCACTGAATCCCTCTGACTACGGCTAAATTCATCTTCTACATCAGAACACTACTCCTAAGATTTGGTTGTATCCATGTCTCGGGTCTTTCATTTAGAATAGGGGCAGCTTCGGTCTCCTTCAACACTGACACTCCAGTGCATATTATTAAAAGATTGGGCAGATGGAAATCCTCAGTCTACAACCAATATATTCCTCATCCCGAGAAAGAAATGAGGAAAGCTTTTAAAAGTTTGGCTTTGTAAATTTGATGCAATAAGTGTGTTTTTCTTTAATACCTTTTCACCCTCTTTGCATAAACCCGATTTACATATATTACTAATATGTTTCTGAACATATATATTATATTATTCACTCACTCACTCACTCACTCACTCTCTGGGCCGGCCTAAGACATTATGCTGCCTAGGTCCAACGTTAAATGACTATCGGGGATAATGTATAATAAACACAGGTTACTGGCTATGGGTGGATAATGTATAATAAACACAGGTTACTGGCTATGGGAGGATAATGCATAATAAACACAGGTTACTGGCTATGGGGGGGATAATGTATAATAAACAGAGGTTACTGGCTATGGGAGGGATAATGTATAATCAACACAGGTTACTGGCTATGGGGGGATAATGTATAATAAACACAGGTTACAGGCTATGGGGGGATAATGTATAATAAACACAGGTTACTGGCTATGGGGGGGATAATGTATAATAAAAACAGGTTACTGGCTATGGGGGGGATAATGTATAATAAACACAGGTTACTGGCTATGGGGGGATAATGTATAATAAACACAGGTTACTGGCTATGGAGGGATAATGTATAATAAACACAGGTTACTGGCTATGGGAGGATAATGTATAATAAACACAGGTTACTGGCTATGGAGGATAATGTATAATAAACACAGGTTACTGGCTATGGGTGGATAATGTATAATAAACACAGGTTACTGGCTATGGGAGGATAATGCATAATAAACACAGGTTACTGGCTATGGGGGGGATAATGTATAATAAACAGAGGTTACTGGCTATGGGGGGATAATGTATAATAAACACAGGTTACTGGCTATGGAGGGATAATGTATAATAAACACAGGTTACTGGCTATGGGAGGATAATGTATAATAAACACAGGTTACTGGCTATGGAGGATAATGTATAATAAACACAGGTTACTGGCTATGGGTGGATAATGTATAATAAACACAGGTTACTGGCTATGGGAGGATAATGCATAATAAACACAGGTTACTGGCTATGGGGGGGATAATGTATAATCAACACAGGTTACTGGCTATGGGGGGATAATGTATAATAAACACAGGTTACAGGCTATGGGGGATAATGTATAATAAACACAGGTTACTGGCTATGGGGGGGATAATGTATAATAAAAACAGGTTACTGGCTATGGGGGGGATAATGTATAATAAACACAGGTTACTGGCTATGGGGGGATAATGTATAATAAACACAGGTTACTGGCTATGGAGGGATAATGTATAATAAACACAGGTTACTGGCTATGGGAGGATAATGTATAATAAACACAGGTTACTGGCTATGGGGATACTGTATAATAAACACAGGTTACTGGCTATGGGGGGATAATGTATAATAAACACAGGTTACTGGCTATGGGGGATAATGTATAATAAACACAGATTACTGGCTATAGGGGGGATAATGTATAATAAACACAGGTTACTGGCTATGGAGGGATAATGTATAATAAACACAGGTTACTGGCTATGGAGGAAAATGTAAAATAAACACAAAAAAAACAATAATAATAAAAAAAAAGAAAAAAAAAGAATGCAGCTTCAGAATTAATCTAAATTGGATGCTCTCTAGGAGGTGGGAGGGTCTGGGAGGGAGGGTCTGCTGCTGATTGGCTGGAATGCGTCTGCTGACTGTGAGGTACAGGGTCAAAGTTTACTGAATGATGACGAATCGGGGCGGACACATCGCATATGTTCGCCGTCCGTGGCGAACGCGAACATGCGATGTTCGCCGGGAACTATTCGCCGGCGAACCGTTCGGGACATCACTACTGTTTAGGTTTTAGTCTGAAGGTTATCCTATGTACAGCACCAGCAGTCAACAGTATATGTTAATATTTTTTTCTGTTTATACTTCCTCTAGTCTATGTGTTTTTTTTATATACAATGTTTTGCTTTGTACTGTTGATTGTATGACAGCGCTGTGTTCCCTTATCTTTATTTATTTATTTTATTTGCCTGCATAGGTACTCTTTATCCCTTGTACATATTATAGTATCCCTTTTTAAAAATAAAAACAAAAAATTAAAATTATTTGCAACATGTAAGAAAATATATTTAATTTAGGTATTAATATATTGGATCATTTCCGTATTCTGTGTGCGGATGCTTCCTTTATGTCTAAACTTTAACAGTGGATCCAAAAATATTAAATCATTTTAAAAGTATTAAAATCTATGCTATAGTCCCTTTACAAACTCGCACCAGTTGTTCCAGGGTGCCCTTGGTTTTACTCCATATTTATAAGCATTTCTTTAATTACTGGAGTATTATTCTAGTGATTTGGTTTATTCTGACCTGTCTATATCACCTGGTTTCCGGACTTTGGCTTGTCTTGTTTTATTCTATTGTCTTATCCTCCAGCTTGTTCATTTATATTTCTTATTCAGATCCTGGCTCATAATTTGTCTGAATGTCAGCTTCATACAACAATCCTATATTATTATTTATTATTTTATTATTTATATAGCACCATCAGATTCCATAGCGCTGTACAATGGGTATATCTGTCCATGTACCTGCTCATGTCTATGAATATGGATAGCACGACTCATATTAACTGCATCTAAAACTGAAAGGTGCAACATTCTAGGAACGTGGTTGGGGGGAGAAGAATTATTTTAGGGTTTCAAGAACAGCAAGACTTTAACACATCCTGACTATCTACATCAAGGGGGGAATGTCTGCCAAGCGGAATGGTATATAAACTTCCCCTTCACACAGATATAATAACACACATTCCCTGGACAATCTAAACTTAGAACACTCTTAGTGTATTCTTTCTGGTAAAAAGCGGATTAATATTATAATATTGTATATCGCCACGTTAAAGGCACTTTTTTTTTTTTTTTTTTTACAAGCCTACAGTAAATGACGCATGTTATCCGATACCACTGCTCTTTGAACAAATAAATGCATGTTTTACCTGCCACCTTACACCCATCACTTCACACAGATTACATTTACTGTATCAATACTAATGTACATACAGAATAAATAGGGGAGAAACAAGTAAACACTGGTTTGTATATCATATTTAAAGGAATAGTCAGTCATATGTTATAAATAAATCTATTCTTTTTAACATTTAAGTGTTCAGCTTTTCCTGTAAATTACTGGGCTCCTCTTTTGGTTAAAAAACAAAGTTAACAGAATCCATAAAATGTACCAGTAATCCAATGCAGGAGCAGTCTCTTTGCTGAAGCCCTACCAGCCTACTTTAGGATCAACAATCACGGTGATCTAAGGAACAAGTCAATGCTCCCCATAAAGTAGCAATGTAGACGTATGTCGTGGGCTAGGAAATTGTTACAATCTGCCAGTCCAATGTTCATCTTAGAGAAACATTGTATTCAGTGCTTCTCATTAAGACCATTAAAAAATTGGCAATCTTAAAGGACCACTCTAGTGCCAGGAAAACATACTTGTTTTCCTGGCACTAGAGTGCCCTGAGGGTGCCCCCACCCTCAGGGACCCACTTCCGCCGGGCTCTTACCTCTTTCTCCAGCGCCGGGCGGGGAGCTTTCCTCCTCCTCTCCTTCTTCCTTGCGACGTCATCGGCTGAATGCGCATGCAATGAGACAGCCACTAGAGGTTTTGGAGGCTGGATTAACCCTCAGTATAAACATAGCAGTTTATCTGAAACTGCTATGTTTATTAAAAGAAAAGGGTTAACCCTAGCTGGACCAGGCACCCAGACCACTTCATTAAGCTGAAGTGGTCTGGGTGCCTAGAGTGGTCCTTTAAGGAAGAAGTGCCTGTAATGGTTGTCTGTCCGATAGACACTAGACACTGTGTATTTTCATCCGAATGTAAACTTAGGCGTTTCATAGAAATTACAATTTTTTTTATATTGTCCGACAAAAGGTAATGGGTCTGTGCACCAAAACCCCTACATTAAAATGTAGTTTTTTTCTAATGCTTAGAGTATCTCTTTAAAACTCGATAGTCCCTCCTAAATTTGGGTAGTTAAGGTATCCACAAAGAGATACTATCAGCATCAAAACAACATTAACTTTTTAAGGCAGTTTCAGTGTATAGATCATGCTCACTGCTCAATTCACTGCCATTTAGCAGTTTATTCACTTTTGTTTCTGTTTATGCAGCTCTAGGCACACCTCCCCTGGCAGTGACTCATACAACCTGCATAATAAAATGGTTTAATTTTCAATCAGATGTTAACTTGCTTTAAAAGTTCTTATCTCCCGCTCTGTAAATTTAAATTTAATCACAGACAGAAGACATCTGAAGGGTCTAAAAGGCTATTAACAGAGCAGGAGATAAGAAATACTGAATTAAACAGAATGTGCAATAAAGGAAGTGTAAACATCAGATGACTCTTTACAGGAAGTGTTTATGAAGGTTGTGCAAGTCACATGCAGGGAGGTGTGGCTAGGCTGTACAAACAAAGTGACTTATATTAATAACTCATAAAAGGCAGATAATTGAGCGTTGAGACTGCAGGGACATGATATATAATACACCAAAGCTGCTTACTTAAGCTAAAGTTGTTTTGGTGTCTGTAGTGTCCCTCTAATGACAAATATTAAGTACAAGCTTTATCATCTTGCAAGGACTCAAGTTGCTTTAAACATCTGCAGAACAATTTTCAGACGATCATTTCACAGTAAGACAGCTTGGAAATAAAACAATGAACGTTACACGAATGTAGTGACTTGGCTGCAGCGTTCTGTTCTGGGTGATGTATTGCCATAGAAAGCTCTGAGGACAGAAATTATGCTCATTTTATTTACCTGATAATGTTGGCATAATCCATCCTGCAAATGTTCGCATTATTGGAGAGGATTGTGTGTCTCTAGTGTAGTTGTCCAAATGGGCACCGACAAGCACCCAAGCGTCTGTTTAAATGACAGGGTGAGGAAAACAAATACAACTGGATGATACTTAATATTTAAATAATGTCATATTCCCTTTATTTTTGCATGAAAAATATACTTTGTTTCATTCTGTTAATGACTATTCTGGATTTTTCCCATTTAAGGATTTTGGTGTAGTTGTAAAAGAAAGAAAACATTTCTTAACCATTTTAAAGGGACACTTCAGACCCCTAAAGCACTTTAGCATGCTGAAATGCTTTATGTGTGAAGAGTGTGTCATTTTTTTTATCATTTTACAGAGGAGCTAAACTCAAGGCAGCAATAGCCCAGAGTATCCGCCTGGCAAAGACTTCTCATTGAGCTGCATTGGGAAATCTGTGATTGGACAGTCACAGAAAGTCTGGGCGGGGTTAGAAGGGGAGGGCTTGCAAAGGCTGCAGATAAGAGAACTGAAACTTTTGCAAGCAGTTTTTTTAGATATATCACCAATGAAAAAATACATAATTAAATACAGGCGTGTTTTCATTGGAGGTATATCTACTAAACAGTGATTTTTATTTGTATTTGGGCAGTGGAGTATGCCTTTAACACAGCTAATGCTGTAAGACTGAAGAGTATAAAAAACGAAACAAACTAAGAGTAGCGGAGTAGCACTGACAAGGTATTACATACAATCTGCAAATAACAGATAAATATATATGTATATTTAGGCGGAAACACTAAGCTAGGCAGTAGGTATAATTCTGGCCACACAATAAACTTTGTGTAGTAGACTCACAAAGCTAATAAGAAATCCGGTGTTAGATAATATTCCAGAAGCAAATTAGAATTAATATTCCAGGGGCAAATTAACAGTATATTACCACCCCATAGGTCCGATTGGCCTCTGAATAAGATGCAAATCCTCTTCCGACGTACTTGGTTCTATGGTGGCATTAATACTGTATATTAAAGGATCACTATAGTGTCAGGAAAACAAACCCGTTTTCCTGACACTGTTGTGCCCTAAGGGTGCCCCCACCCTCGGAGCTAAAGGGGTTAAAACCCCTTCAGCCAATTACCTTAATCCAGCTCCGGGCTCCCTCGGTGCTGGTGACCTCTCCTCCCCTGCCAAATTCAGCTCCAGAGTGGAGTCGAATGAGCATGCGCAGCAAGAGCCATGCGCGCATTCAAACAGTACATAGGAAAGCATCTCTCAATGCTTTCCTGTGGACATTCTGACCGCTGGGTGCGGTTTTCGCATTCAGCATCGCAGAAGCGGCTCTAGCGGCTGTCAGGAAGACAGCCACTAGAGGTTGGATTAACCCTGCTTCTCTGAAACTGCTATGTTTACATCTGAAGGGTTAAAACCTAAGGGACCTGGCACCCAGACCACTTCATTGAGCTGAAGTGGTCTGGGTGACTATAGTGTCCCTTTAAAAACAGCGCTGTATAAGTAAAGTTCTCTACCGAATAATATAACAATATGTAACCAGAGATCCATGTGTTGTGAGTAGAGGTAAATGAAGAGCGGCTAATCGATATGATAGTTTATAATCCCAATTGTGCCAGAAAAGGTGCTGCCTTCAATGTTTACAATTAGAGATTGCAGCAAGACAACTACCCATTTTGTCCGAAATAGACTTTGTCAAGACTGTGCTATATATTGGATCACTATTAATTTTTTGTCACCCTGTTTTGAAGCTTTTGCTCTGTTATAACTTTATTTCGATCATATATTTTCTCATAGACTTCAATATACTTTTTTTATATTTTTTTGATTCAGTTATTTAGATTTTGTTCTAAGACTAAAGATTATACATGGTGTATAGCAAATAAATCAAGTAATAGAGATAATGGATCGGATAATAGAAATGAACAAAAAAAAAACCAAAGGCAGGTGCCATGGGTCAGGTGTGCCCAAAAGGTAGATGGCCAGATGATGTAGAACTACACCTCCCATGATGCTTTGCATGCCTTTAGAATGACAAACCATTATGGAAGATGTAGTTTTAAAACATCCGGGGACCTACCTTTTTTTGCACCCCTGCTATGAATGATGCAGTGAGTAGGAACACAGAATCATGTCAAATCTTTCATTAGTCAATTACATTTCCATGCCACCTTACCCACAGATCTGGCTATGCATGGGTTAATGATTTATTTTCTGAGCCATTTATTAGTAGTATTGGTAATGTATTGATCTCTGGACATTCTGAGTCTGTGTTACAGAAGTGCAGCCAGATTTTATACTGTAGTTAATTCCCCATGAAGAAGATCGTCCCCTTTAAAAATCTAAAATAAACTTCCTCCGCAGGTTGCCAATATCGTACTAAGCATTCATGTTGCTAATTAGCTAACACATTTTGCAGTTTTTTTGTGTGTGTTTTTTTTAACCTGTTCCATCGTGTTAACCATTTTAGGGGCATATTCTCCGTGCATTAACTGCACCTGTGTGTTAATCCCACTAATCTCTCATTTCAGGCATGTTAAACACAGACAAAGGAGAGAAATCGATTGATATTTGCAGGGTGTGAAAAGCTTTAACCGCAAGATTAGGCCGATACTCCATATTCAAACACATGCCCTGATATATGTGCCACTGCTATTGACCTTAATCTCTGTGCTTTCCTGACAGCAGTCACCGGTTATTGACACAGCAAACAATGGTGACAAAGTGAGGGGCAAAGTGTAAGCTTTCATTTACCTTCATGTCCCTCAAATGACTGGCGTAGCTATATTCAGCAACGGATGAAACCAGTGCCACTTTAAGAGATCACTTACCCTCTCATATCACCTAATGGCCTTCTGCTATTAACTCACTCCCGTACAGATGATGGATACATTGTATCGTTGCTCAATCACCAGTCTAATTCCATCATCTAATTCCAATATTCAGACATACATAGGTTAAAATGATATACGCCAACGATGCCACATTGCTAAAAGCCCTTTATCTTTCTTTACTACCAACAGAAATTATTGGTATTCTGCTCTTTGCCAAAGAGGTCATAGACTTTATAGGGGCGCTATAGTGTCAGAAAACAAAAATGTGTATTTATTTCATTAGGTGGTTGGCCCCCTTTTCCTCAGGTTAAAATGGTGATTTACTCACCTTTTTTTTTTTGAGCCACACGAGGCTCCATGTGCTTGGCTGACATCATCAGAATCTATTTGCAGAGATGATCAATTTGGATGATCTCAGCCAAGGGTGCGGGGCAGGGGCGGAGCCAAACGCTGTCCTGGCCAATTAGCATCTCCTCATAGAGATGCATTGAATTAGTGCATCTCTATAGGGAAATATCAGTGTCTCGCTGAATGTCAGTGCTGCATAATGTAGGAAGCACTCTAGTGGGCGTCTAAGGAGTTGCCACTACAGGTGTTCCTAGGCTGTAATATAAACACTGCCCTTTCTCTCTTAAAAAGCCTGCAGGACCGACTATACTCACCAGAACAACTGCATTAAGCTGTAGTTGTTCTGGTGACTGTAGTGTCCCTTTAAGTTCTTGGAGTATAGAAATTTTAAACAAAGCCTGCTGGCAAAGATATGAGTTTAACATTAAACTATGATGTGCATACATGCAGCTTACCAAAATAAAGCAGAACTAACCACTGATGACCACATTGCATTAAACATTGCCACCCGAAAACACAAAAGATTGACAGTGGCTCCAATAATTTTAACAATACTTTCACAATAATTTTTAAAATATATGTAAGAGAGGTTTGGGTGGATTTCATTTACTACGTTTACTGGACCACCGCCTTCAGGGGTATTGCAAACTTCGGCAGTACAGATGTTGTGGACCACATTTTCCAAGAGGATTATGGGAAATGTATGAATAAGTGTATGAGCTTAGATCTAACTGCAAGTTAATTATTTTTGCAGCATCAGGAACCTTTTGCCACATTGTCTAAAAGGAGTTTCTATTGGAGTTTTTATTATACTTTTTTTAAATATTTTTTTTTTGTTACTGTTGCTCGTACAGTATATTCAATTTATTTTTGGACTTTTACCGATTTATCTTAGATTGCATTTTACACACACAATTGTGCAATTTCTATATGAATAGTCATTATCATTAGTATTAAATGTGGTTGATTTTTATCGAATCTCGATACAGATTTTTTATTCTCGTACTAACTGATTTTATTTATTGTTATTTTTTATTTTATGTTTACATATCTATGTTGCTGCTATATAACTTTTAATTATCTTATTCACATTAATTATCAGCTCCTGGGTGTTTGTTTTGGACTAGTTTTAATGTCTATTTTTTGTGCTTTTTATTTGGGTTTTTTTTTATGGTTACCTCTATTCCAGTTCTTAGAGTGATATTTTGTTTACTATCCCCTATCTCTCTTATGGCTTTTCCCACTATTTTGCATTACTTTGATTCTTAAACTCTGGAGAACCCTGTCCTTTAACATCTGCATTTGTAACACTTTTTTTTTACAAAGTCCAGAGCCCCTTTAGAATCTAGGTAGCATAATTATTTCTCATTTATTTATAAGGCGCTAACATATTCCGCAGCGCTGTATAATAGGTTAAAAAAAAACAAAAAACATTCCAGAGTTATTTACTAAAGTAAGAATTGTCATGAATTCAAAGTGAAAAATGTAAAGCCCAAAATAGCTGAACTGGAAAAATTCTCTAAGTCAGCTTTAATTGCAGTTTGGCTACTTCGGACTAAAATTTAAAATCCACGTTGAATTCCTGACAATTTTCAATTTACTAAGTAACTTTGTATGTTACAACAAGACGATTTGGACATACAGGAACGGACCATGTGCAAGGTCCTGTTCAAATGAGCTTACACTCTAATGGATTAAAACGACTGTCAGCAGTACAACTAAACTAACAACACATGAATACATTTTCCTGCACTATTAAATTTTAGATTTTTTTTCCACAGAGTTATATTATAGGTATCTAAATTAGCAAGTAGGTTTTCACTTGGTCACATCTAACTATTTAGTGAATCGAGCCCTAAAATAATTAAAAAAAATTTTAACCCCCCCCCCCCCTCCCCCCCCGCAATTTAACAAACCATGGAAAACCGTTATAAAAAACCCCTTAGAAAAAAAATACTGAAAGCATCCCTGAAAACATTAAATGCCACCAATTCCATTTTAGGTACTATGTCTGTAGATTCATCCAGGCCCCTATTAACCCTTTGAGCGGTAAGAGTTAAGGGGTGGGTTGCAATACTTTTGTAATTGTGGCAGCTGCTTCCTTGCCTAATCTGATTTTATTGTTCTAAACTATTACTATTTTGGTGTCTTTGTACAAACGTCAAGTACATGGTTGACAAAAAAAGCTGATTCTAATTTAGGGAGGTAGCGAGCCCATATTTTTAGGTTTCTCTGAAATCCTTTATCTGCCTCCTAAGATCTGCCTGATTAGAATCTTAATCCTGGAAATTTGTAAAAGAACATATATTTCAATCGGCAAATACATGTAATACAAATTCTAAGCTATTATACGCAAATGTATTTAGTATATTTTTAAAAGTGCATTTTGTTTTAGTAGGACTATTAAATAATGTCTAATATATATTAACGGAGTTAAAAAGACAGAAGTAAGCCCTGTGCTCAAACTCCCACTACTCTTGGGCAGCAGCAATAGCTATAGTATTCAATTAGCCCAAATATAGTTACTTCCGTGCTATCTCTTATCCCTGTAGAGGTTTAAATAACAGAGCATGGCCAAACCTTTGGGGGGTGCAGACCGCCCCGGTGCTGTGTAGATAGTTGGGGTGTAGATAGTTTGGCGCTAGACCCTGCCCTTCAGGTAGATCCCGCCTCCTCTCGTTAGACCCCCGCCTCTCCGCTGACTGGCGCCACTTGCTAGGCTCAAGGCATAACACCCTATCTACACAGCACCAGTGTGGTCTGCACCCCCAGGATCGGCCCTGTAACAGAGACTTTAGTTCCACTGCAATGACCATTAAAGTGTAAGCTCACCTGCCAAGTCAAGGGAAACCTCTCGGGTGAGTCCTATACTAACAATTCACTGCTGATTTCAGCTAAAAGTCAAAATCTAATGAGTCACAAAGGGGCATTCTTATGAACACCTACAAACTAATAAACCATTAATAGGTCACACATGGAGTATACTGCAGCAGTGCAACGTGGCCCTTCAATACAGAAGCAAATAAAAACACCCCACCAATAAGCCTTGCACTCAAACTGCCACTATTCTGTGTTATGGTATTCATCGGCCAAAATCCATAGAACAAATCCCCAAAAGTTGCCTGCACACTCTCCCAAATCTGTATGCCTACTTAAAAGACTGGTTTACTGTCTAATTTTCATAACTTATTTTTTGAGTCAGATTTAACATGTTCTCTATTTGAATGAAAAAAAAAAGCATGACTATTTCTGTATAACCCTATCATGGTGCAAACAAAAATATTTTGTATCGGGGCGGGGCCTGACAGCCAAGATGGCCGGCCGCACAATCTAAGAGCTGCTGCAGCAACAGACAAAAGATTGGCGACAATGAGCAAACCGACAGCGATAGCGGCAAATGGTGACCAGCAAAGGGCACAGAAGACCTCAAGCTACATAATGATACCTGCCCGGCACCGGAACGCCAAAAGAAAACAGACACCGACCATGCGGCCTACCTCAGAGCGGGACCCGAGATCCGGGGGAGGCGGCCGATCCCACGGCCCAGAACCCGCTCACAAGCGGGAGAACACAAAAGCCCTGCTGCCCCCCCCATGGACCGGTGGGGGACATCCCGGTCCTCGCTGGGGACAAATTTCCCCACGCCTCAGATAGCCCAAGCGATGAAACCCCGCAGCAATCAGAGCCTAGCCAAGATGGCGGCCCTGCAGCAGACCAAGACAAAACACGCGCTCACCAAGCCACCCCAGCACACTCTAGAATTCTACGAGAGGCTCAGCGCTTACCTCTGGGGTAAGCTGAACTCCCGAAGACAAATTTACAGACAAGCGCTAAGAGAAATAGAGGCATGGATCCGCCCGGCTACCCGGCGCTATCTACGGGGGAACCCCCACCGCAACTAAATGGCAGCCACCATAAACAAACTGTACTACGAACCAGCGGGGCAGAAAACAGCACCATCCTCCCCCGACAGCAGCAGTCATGCCCCCAGACACCAGGGCAAGCCCCACTGGCGCACACAATCTGCCGACCACTCAGAGAACCCAGCAGAGGCTGACCGACAAGGCACCTACCAAACAAACGAGTCTCTAAAAAACAAAGGCCCACAAGATGGCGGACCAGCGTACAGGAGCACCACGAAGCACCCGGGCACAGCACAGCTTCACGTTTGGGTGAAAGGTACATTCCGGCATGACACATACCCACTGCCAAGTGAACACCGACCACCAAACAGACAGGGCATTGAACGGGCAAGAAACCCCGGACTGTCTCAAGGCACAGGCACTGATGGCACTGCAGCCCTGGTCTATCCTAGCGGACACCCGACGAGTTCAGGCTTTCCTGTGAGCCCCTGGCATTCCTCTATCTTAGCCTCTGGGACTGACATATGGACACAAACCCTGTTTAATAAGCTGAGCGGCGACATGCAGAGTTCCACATAAGGTGTACCACACATTGAGCAATGTACTAATGTCCATTTATTTCGCATTTGCAGACCATAGATTGCTTTAAGGTACATTGCCCAGTCTAATCACGCACCTAACCTGTCCTGACAAGCAGAACATAAGAAAGGGCCTGAGAGGCAATACCATTACATAACAGATACAGAATTCGAGCTTGCAGTAATGCTAGTTGATGAGCAAGTGTTAGCCACACGTTTGTTATTACTTTTATTATTCCCTAGCATGTACTTTACATATCATACTAATAAGCTTAAACATAGCTAACACGGTCATGTGAATATTAAATATCTAGCCTAGCTTACTCACAACAAAACTGCTGGAAACTCATAACCTAACTCTGTATGTTATTTCACAGTTCAACACTAGCTAGTAACCCAGCGTTTTTTTGTTTTTGTTTGTCTTTTATACATAGACCTATGAGGCTTTGTAGCAGCCGCCTTTTGGCTCTGAAGCGGCTAGTTTATTGTCGAATTATTGCTTACTGACATAGTTTAAACTTATCATTTCCTTGCTATATACCTAAAAATTGTATCTAGCTTGATCCAACAGGAAAAAAAATAAAAATGGGCAGATTCCAAGTGCCAAATTGAATGTTTGTTGATTACTCTATGAGTGCTGTTGTGGCACTTCGCATATATCAGTATTTACTTTGCACAGAAAAATAAAGAATTTAAAAAAATATATATTTTGTATCTAAATAAATTAATGCATTTTTATTTATTTTTTAAAGTCAAATTTATTGCGATTTTTGGGAGGTACACATGTATTGTGCTTACACAAGCCTATGAGAGAGAGCTCATTTAAAATGTACTTTTCTTTAGTTCAGTTTATTTAACATTTTAATAAATAAACGAGCAAGAACAATGACATGTGTAGAAATATGTATACATTTTTCAAGAAAAAAAAAATATGTAAGGGAAATCTTGTGGTTTTAAAACCAAATAAAACACTGTTTGCAAAAATTATGCGTTGTCTTACTTAAAGACCAAACATGATAGATCTATGAGATTGGACAGGCTGCCAAATTATAGCCATGATGACAAATGACACATTTAGCTGACCACTTGATTCTTGCAGAATAGCTGAAGCAAATAATGACGATACGAAGTGACTTCCACGCAAAGTGCGCTCATAATCTTAAAGGGACCGCATCTCTAAAAAAAATAGGAACATTTCAATGAGGCATATGAACAGGTCCAATAGAGTCACATTGATTTGTGTTATTTTCCATGAAATTGTTTAATCTGGAAGTTAATAGATCCAATTTTGTGTTTGTTAGTTTGGTCGAAATTCAAACTTTTAGGTCCATTTGAAAGCAGTAAACAGTTGCAGAGACTTTCGCAAGGCTTGTGCCAGATGGGCCAATGAATGGCAATGCATAGGTAGGCAATCTTCGGCACTCCAGGTGTTGTCGATTGTATCTCCCGTGATGCTTTGCCAGAATTATGGGAGATGCAGTTAACGACATCTGGAGGGCGGAATGTTGTCTATTTGTGCTAGCAGTGCAATGTCAAATTGTAATTTGTGCTTCTTGTTTAGTCCTGTATTGGTGACGTCTGTGTGTATTAGGGTTAGCTTATGTTTTTAAAGGAAGCAGTCATGACAATATATCCAGCTTATTGCTAGAACAAAAATGTATATTTTGTACTTTTTTATTTTTTATTTTAAATTAACACTATAGGGTCAAGAACACAAATGTGTATTCCTGACCCTATAGTGTTAAAAAAAAAAAAAACTATTTGGCCACCCAGGCCGCCTTAAAGCTAGTAAAAACTCACCTTATTTTCAGCGCTGCGCAGGTCTGCCGGCGCTGGCTCTGCCCCTGATCCGCCTCCTTGGCTGACATCATCAGAATTGATTATCTCAGTCAATTACAATGCTTTACACATAGGAAAGAATTGGTTTGGCTAAGATCATCTATTCTGATTACCTCAGCCAATAAGGTGGACTGGGGGCGGAGCCAAAGGCAGCCCTGGTCAGTCAGCATCTCCTCATAGAAATGCATTGAATCACATTCTGCATGGAGACGCTGAACGTCAGCAGCACTGACCCAGGAAGCACCTCTAATGGCCGTCTGAGGAGTGACCACTAGAGGTGTTCCTAGGCTGTACTGTAAACAGTGCCTTTTCTCTGAAAAAACAATGTTTACATGAAAATGCCTGCAGGGGCTGACTATACTCACCAAAACAACTGCAATAAGCTGTAGTTGTTCTGGTGACTGTAGTATCCTTTTAAGTTTTTTTATAGTATGTGAACTAGACCTTTTACTGTTACTGTTACTGTTTATGTAGTGATATTCCTATAGACTGTAAGCTCGTTTGAGCAGGGTCCTCTTCAACCTATCGTTCCTATATGTAAGTTTTCTTGTAATTGTCCCATTTATAGGTAAATCCCCCCTCTCATAATATTGTAAAGCGCTACGTAATCTGTTGGCGCTATATAAATGGCGATAATAATAATAATATTGTGTTGTGAGTTATTTTTTTAAATGAACACTATAGTTTTAGGAATACAAACCTGTATTTATAAAGCTATAGTGCCCTAATACTTTAGGCCCGTCAATTAAAAAAGCTGAAAGAAAAGCTTTTTACTTAAAGGGCTACTGTATACAAAGCTGTATTCCTGGCACTAACGATCCCTCTGCCTCCCCCCTCCCTCGCGTCCCCCACTCCCCGGTAAATAAAGGGTTAAAACCCCTTTATTTACTTACCTGATACCAGCGCTGGGTCGAAGCTCCGCCCCCTCCTTCGTCCCGCGACGAGGTGGGTCTAATGCGCATGCATTTGCGCGCACATTAGACCTCCCTATAGGAAAGCATTGAATTAATGCTTTCCTATGGGGAAAATCTGACGCTGGAGGTCCTCGTACAGAGCATTAGGACGTGCAGCACCAGATAACTGACCAAAAGTCAGTTTGGATTCTGGAAGCGCTCTAGTTGCTGTCTGGTAGACAGCCACTGAGGGCAGACCTAGTGCTACAATGTAAACATTGCAGTTCTCTGGAACTAGGTGCAAAAGGGACACAGCACCCAGACCACTTTAATGAGCTGAAGTGGTCTGGGTGCCTACAGTGTCCCTTTAACTTTTCTCCAGTGCTGAGACTCCCTTGGTACTGTTGCCCACATCTCCTCCTACAATGGCATCTAGCTCTACAGGCAAAGGTCCAATCCAAAGCTTCTCATAGAGTAGCTTTGGAGACTGACACACATGTGCTGCAAGTGCCACACACGCATCCGAATGCTTATCATAGGACAGCATTCAATTCATTGTTTTCCTATGAGCTGCATTTGGTCACATGACCGAGTTTCAATCAGTTGTTGTAAAAGGGAGCGCCATTTGTGACTTGTTTTGGCTTACAATAATTTTTACACAAGTGCAACTGAAGGAAAAGAGCGAGATTTACATATCAGCCGTTATTGATAACTGCCTCATATATGGGTTCTAAATAAGTAGTTACCCTACCCCTATGTATACACTAACTCTAACCATAATCCTACCCTAATTTTACCCCTAACCATAATCCTACACTGTCCCAAAACCAGCGTTAACCCTTACCCTACAATAACCCTAACATTAACCCTGACACTAACGTTAACCCTAACTCAGTGGGATTCCCTCTGCTGATGTAAGCTCACACAGTAAAGAGCACTTTGTGAGCGCCATCTGCTGGTTGGTTGCAGCTTGAGAGGGAAATCTCCCTTTTATGCTACAGCTATGGAATGCCTTCCCTGCCAATCACACTGTGATCATTGCTAGGCAGCTGGCATTGTGTACATTAAACTAGAGGGACAAAGGTTTAAAAATAATTTCAGTATTACTAATTACTAATTTTTTACTTTTCATTCTCTTTTTATTCTCTGTTGCTATCCTCCCTTGATCTGATATTTATTGTCTTGGCTTATGACAGAGATTGAGGATCAATAATAGCAAATCTTCATAAAGTGTAGTTGTAACGTATTCCCTATACACCGACTGAGTATATACGCTGAGTGCTTCTCCCTTTTTCCCCACCCAGTCATCCCCAAACATCAGCCTAGACTTGATGAAGGTTAAACAATAGTGTCTTTATTTGTAAAAGTACTGGGTTTTATACACAGACCCCCAGCATGGGTTCTCCATTGAAAGTACTGTAATCCCGCCTAGGCACTTCTGTGTCTGGAAGAGAATTGCGACACACAAAGGGTGAGACGAGCCATGCTGTGCTCCAGTCTCACGCAATCGTGAAACTCGTTGGCCAGCCTGGCTGCTTCTTCCATCGAGAGGGACTTCTGATCCCAGACCCAGTCTTGTACATCTGGGGTTGTGTGGTCAACTGTTCCAGGAGTATTAATTGCCTCAGGGGTTACAGTGTATCTGGCCAGTAGTTTCTCCTTCACCTTCTCATAAATGTGTATTTCGGAGTTGGGTACTGCCCAGTACGCCTCTGTTGCTTTTCCGGACAACTTGCTGTTTTGGATAGCGGCCTTATTTGTTGTGTTCAGACCTTCCAGAGTGCATTTCCATTCAAAGTCTCTGTCGATAGGTATCAATGTCTTCTTCTCCATTCAGGAAGGTTTTAAAAGCTGCATAGTTTAGTTTCTTTGGACCCCCTCCGGTTAATCCAGGCAGCATGGATGCAGCGTCTTCGACTGAGGATCCGTTTTGCAGTTCTCTCATCTTTAGATTAGATTAGATTTAGTCCTCGGTTGCCTTTGCTATCAACTGGAGTATCATTTCTTGGGATACACTAGGACCCAATATGCTCAGCCTCCAGCGCACATCCTTCTGAAATTCCTCTGAGTTCCCTGTCGATGAGGTGCTGGCCCTGACACTTTCCATCAGCTCCACAATGAGGGTCGCTTTTGGCTTGTTGCTGGCCACTTGCCCTCCCATCACAGATGTGGCTGACACACACACAAAAAAAAATACAGTGCAAAACAGTATGAACCTCCCCATATGTAGTATCCCCTGAAAGCTGGTGTTTGAGCGCCCAATCCTGGAAAATCGCACCCTGATCCCATGTTCGTGGAGGAAGCGCCAGCTGGCTAAAGTCCAAGCCGAAAATAGTTCCACGCGGCCAGTCGGGAAGTACAGCTGGGTTTTGGCGTTCAGCATACTGCTCGCGAATAAGGCGCTTTCGCGGAAGGGTGATGCCTGCCGGGTCTAGGGAGTCCAAAGGGATGATTATAGCTCCCTTTTGGGGTAGTGTTCTGGGTTTCTTCACAGTAGAGTTGCCAGATTCGCCATACTTTTTTTTCTGGACACATATCACTTATACATTATAATAAAATTACTTAGTAGATTACAATAGCAAAACTTCAATACACATACAATGATCAGCTGTGTAAAAATAGCTACAGGACAGCAACAAAAAAACAGGGCGCAAGGGAATACTGAGAACGCGCAGCAGCTGAAATAGCCTGCCCTTCAGTGGGTCCCCGCTCAGATCTCAAGCTGGTTTTAGCCCATCTTGTGCCATTAGAGAGAGAACATCTCAGAAACATATCAGACTGGTCCCACCCATACGGGCAGTCCAGATCCGAAATGCCAGCAAGTTCTCTCTGCATGAGAGATACAGCAACCCCAGACGATCGTTTCAGCCTTGTTAGGCATCATCAGTGAGGCATAGCTGATATCTCTCTAGGCACCGTGAGCAAGTACAAATAGCTACAACCATAAATATCATAACTCAATGGTAGAAATGGATAAGAAATACATAAAAAAACTTACAAAAATAAGTCTCTGTCGAAAGAAAGTGGAATTTACACACCCAAGAAAACGCAACATCAAAAAAGATTAAAAAAAAAAAAAAAAAGCACAGGGCCAAAAGTATAAAAAGCCCTCCAACATGTTAACGTTTTTAGCCCATACAATAACAAAATCACTGATAGGTAGATTATTATCTATGTGTGCTTAGAGTGGTCTAAACAGAATACAGAATGATAGGAGATGAACACAGGGATTAACAGAGAAACAGAAATCTAAGCTTTATATGGGCAAGTTGCGAACAACAAATAAACATGTTTAAAGGGACACTCCAGGTACCCAGACCACTTCTGCCCATTAGAGTGGTCTGGGTGCCAACTCCCACTACTCCTAACCCTGCAACTGTAATTATTTCAGTTTTTTTTTATAAACTGCAATAATTACCTTGCAGGGTTAACTCCACCTCTAGTGGCTGTCTACTAGACAGCCACTAGAGGTCACTTCCTGATTTCTAGCAAGGATTTTCCTTTCTAGAGCGTCGCTGGACGTCTACACGCTGTGTGAGGACCTCCAGCGTCGCTCATTTCCCCATAGGAAAGCATTGAAATTCAATTTCAATGCTTTCCTATGGGGAGACCTAATGCGCATGCGCGGCAATGCCGCGCATGCGCATTAGGTCTCCTCGGCCAGTGGGCGGGATCAGTCTCGGCCACCGGCTGACGGAATCAGAAGGAGGAGCGGCGCGGAGGAGGAGACAGCGACGAGGGACATCGTCGCTGCCTCAGGTAAGTGACTGAAGGGGTTTTCACCCCTTCAGTAACCGGGTATTGGGGGGTGGGAGGGAGAGGGTACCTCCAGTGCCAGGAAAACGGATTGTTTTCCTGGCAATGGAGTTTCCCTTTCATTATTTAACAAACAGATTATTCCAGGATGCAGGGCCCCTATACATACATACATACTGTTTGACTTTTCTAATTAATTTCAAGTTCTGTCAACACTCGGGTCTATATTATTAAATAATTATCTATCATTAAACGATGATCGCTGCCGGATAACATAGCACAATGAACATTTAAACATATACGGATCTGAAGTGGGTGAAGTTACTGACACGGTCTGGAATGACGTTAGACATTGGGGAGATTGCCTTTTCTGTTTGCTCATCTAATGTGAGCCTATCTGAGTGAGCAATCACAGATCTGTCGACTCCCTAGTGGTCATAAAAAGTCAAAATCAATAACAGGATGAATCTACGGATGTGTCTGATAGATGTGATCTATAGGGAATAAGAAAACGTAGTACTTAAATACAGATTTAGGTTTCTTTTATTTATGAATCACCAACATATTGCATAGCACTGTACAATTGTGAGTAGTTTATATGGTCTGTGAAGTTAGGGTCCCATTGTAGTCCAACAATGAGAATAGGATAAAGACTGAAAAAGACACGTATCCACTATTCACGACTGAAAAAAAAAAATGTTTGGAAGAAATTTATTGACACCGTGACTGTTTGAGTATTAATCAACAATGATTTTCGCGGCCCTCTAACTGGATAGCACGCACCTTGTGTACAAAAAGTAGAGAGCATGAGTGATTCTGGATTTCAACACAAGATCAGAGAGATTTGGGATGTTTGAACTAAAAGCCGACATTTTAATGCAATCGTACTGATATCTATTTGCGTTATACGTTATCACAATATCAGAGACTGTCAGAATTCATTTACTTGAAGTCAATACTGCAATGTTCTTACTTACGGTAAAGCCAGTCTATTTTATTTTAAGACAGCTCTTCTCACGTTAAAAAGTAATATACATGTCTATTAGGGCTTTACTGACTCTGGGAACACATTAGTTTGACACTTTGCTTTGTGGCTTTTTTTAAGATTCCAATAGAGAAATTAAACCCTTGGGTTGTCTAACTTGCGTGCAGGTGCCTTGAGGTGCATTCTATGATGACGACTTCCGTACAATGCTTATATTTCAAACCAATCATTGTCTTTATGTGGGTGCTGCGGTGTTTGGCTTAGTTCACTGATAGGCTAATGGCAGCTCCGGTGTGTCCTTTAATGCTGAAATCTCATCTAGAATGGCTTCTACACGTATACTGCACAACTGAGATCACAGACAGGTTATTATAAAAGCCACCGATAGCAACGCTCACTGGCGTTCATGCCAGCGTTTTTCCCCATTCGTCTGAATGGATAATACAGATTGGCAGAATTATTACGTTATTCGTCTGTACTCTTGCGGATTGAAGTGGAGGCATTGCCAATCACTGGGGAAACCTGAAAATTCATCTCTAAGAAATTCAGTGGTATCTTTTATTATTATTATTATTTTCAAGAAAGTGTTAAAAAGAAGTGGACTTTTCAGCACTGCTTGAACTTTAAAGGATAATATTCTATGATGCAAGTAGAACAGCAAATTGCCCAGGCCTTATGGTAGTCATTCCATAAAATTTAAACTTAAAAGGACACTATAGTCCCAGGAATAATAAGCTGTACTCCTGGCACAATGGCTCCCTCGCCCCCCCCCCCTTGCAAAGCTGTTTGTGAAAATGAATTGAATAGGCAGGAGATACTTATTGATTGTATGAATAGTTTTTCTGGTTTACCAACAGTCTAGTCCTGACTTGCATAGTATCCCCCCATAGCTGGTGATTACTTATCTCAGAATCTGTGCAAACTCCTCCTTTTAGTACATCACTTAGTATAATTTTTACAGCTTTTCCCACCAAATTATCACCATAGCAAGCAGCTATCTATCCTGTGTGGAAATCATGGGGATTAAATGGTGACTTTTCTCAGTCACACCAAGTGACTGTCAATCTTGTTGTTTGATAATGGCATAATTTATTCAGTATCACTACTGCTTTTCGTACTACGGTCTAATGCTTTAACGGGATACTGTGCACATTGTATCTCAGATAATTCCAGTCTCCAGAAGGAAATGATTAGCTTACTCTCTAAGGAGGAGGTTCATCAAGGCAAAACAGGTGCTATTCTGGGTGCAGCTTGTTGAATGTTGAGATATGTTAGGGTATATTTATCAAGGTTTTCTAGTGCTCTAAAAGTGATCTAAAAAAGTTTTCTTCATAGTAAATTCTGAGAGTTTTTAGAAAAATGTCCATCTCGGATGAAAACAATCCGGACAAAGAGAAGAGGAACAGAACAGAACACCAGTGAGGGATTTACCGGAACGTTTGGAAGATATTTTCTATTAAAAAAAATGGTTGTAGATGAAACGGCAGTGAGGGATTTACCGGAACCTTTGGAAGATGTTATCTTCTACATTCTACATACAGACAGCAGGTTTAAAGAGAGAGAAGAAATAAGACTAAGCAAACACCTTTTCCCCAAACGTTTCGTGTTGCTCATCCACTCCTGCTGTTGCTACCGATAATGAACCTATGCAGTTAGGTCTGATGAAATTATCTAAGGCCTAAAAGCAATAACGTAGGGCAGAAAAGTTGTCACTATATTGCAGGGGAAAAAAGGACCTATCTGTATTTCTTGTCCATTTCGTCCAGAAAACATGGGCACCTGAGCAACCATAAGGGGTCCGGCGTATTTTGCATTTGTCTCCTATCAACCAAGAGGTTAAATGAACAGCTCTCGTAGAGTCAGGAGCAGCCAAAAGCTTTATTGACCAAGTCTTTGTTTCCTCAATCAAATAACCCTCACTGAGAGAACCACAGCTTTGGCCATTGAGTCCATAGATGGTAGACTACTTCAGAAACCACTATAAACCAAGAAGACATGCACTTTAACATTCACCACACACACGGGTTCCAATGGATATGTAACACCATTTGTGGCGGACCACCTGGCACCCCTGAATACCATAAGCACTTTGCCGGGACACCATAAGCATTTCCAAGGGTCTCGCCGTCTCCTCCCACCCTGGACCCAATTCCTGGATCTAGCTCCCAGTGGGTTGACTTCTCTTCCAGAGAGTATAGCTATATAGCAGTAAATTAGAGCAGGTATAGCATTCCCCCACAGACATTAGCCGAGACTGAATACTGGGAGTGAACTCTTTTATTCAGGGCCACACATGGCTTTTTTTTTGCAACAGCCCCCTGCAAGGGGTTTCCAACACATCATTACATGGTCATCCTTCCCATGATCCTCTGTGTCTGAGAGAGAATTCAGTTCCCTCTCAGGTACAGAAAATATTGTTATTTTGTCACACATGGTTTGTAAGGCACAGACCCCTACATGGGGTCTACAACACAACACAATACAACAGGAAAAGGAAGGGGGAGAGACACAGACAAGCAATACATTAAAAAAAGAAAGAGGTAGGGGGAGAGGCACAGACAAGCAATACATTGTTAAATAGCCCTGACCTGAACCCCATAAGCAGGCAATCATGTGGGCATGGTACGCAGTGACGGTGTTCCGTCACACCCTTCTCTAATCAGGGTGCTGATTATCCGATCAGGGAGCTATTTAAACAGTGAATGTGCTTGGTGATGAGCCTTCCACGGGTATATTGTGTGTGGGGATACGCTCCAGACGGTGTCTTGTTCAGGGTAACATGGCATTTGACTATCTCAGTCAGTGGATAACAGTCTCACGTGATGATTATATATGGCAGGTTAGAGCAGTAACATCACTGCCTTAGGATCAGGGAATCAGCTTCAAACTAGTTAAAATCCTTCTAGATTGTACGTTCGTTTGAGCAGAGCCTTCTTTGCCATTAAACATCCCCTTTCTATAATTGTAAAACGCAGCAGGATATGTTGGCGCTATACAAATTCTAAGTCGACAGGCGGTAGCCTCACTCAATAAATGATGGTTCCAGTCTTTGAAGGAGTGGTACTAAATGTCATCAACAATTCAAACATATAACGTATCAAATAAAAATTTGCACTACTTTTCTGTACAGAGAAAAGTGACAGTAAAGTGACAGCAATGATATAACGAGATATTGTAACTTCCTGCCCTAAATCATTTCCTTAGAACATCAGTCCAGCCATTTCCTTGCTGTTCCTGCACCAGATAATGAGGCCTCATGGGTCATGATTCGTGTCCACCCATCCGTCCTTGTGTCCCTATATTATAGCTTGAATTTGGGCTTGCATCCAATTACAAATCATGTGTGATAGTGCAGGCAACACCTATCCCGATCGTCCCTTTGTGTTTTGCTGCCTTACTAATGCAGATTAGCCCTGAGCTGCCAGTTGACTAAGATTAATAGCACTGCACTAAGTCCTTTGTTTCTCTCTGTGGCCGTTTAGTGTGAAATACTATCCAAAAACATTATCCATCCTCTATTAATCCCACAAATTTGTTCACACCATGCACACTGTTTAGGGCAATTTACAACAGGAACATACTGAGCACAATTGCATTTAATTACTTGGGTTCTAATTACATTCATTAAAGGCTAATAAAATAAATGAAAGAAGCTGCTTTAAAGACTTTTGTAAAATACACGGGTCTTGTCTCTATCATGAAACATGGATGACAGCGTGTGGGGGGTATACATTTTAAGAAGGTGTAGACACTATAAGCTAATAGGCCACCACTGGTCAAACATAGTTACATCTGGGAATTCTTTGCGTTTTAATGATGCTAATATGATTTACATAATTATTTTGATCTATTTTTATAAATGTCACAGCAACAAAAGATGACATTCCAATTGTCGATTTCACGTCAGGGCAACAGACATGACGAAGTTGTTCTCTAAAAGTCTAATTGCCTACAGTCGAAAATATGCTCCTTTTATCTTTGTGGATATATGCGTCCAGTGACACAAGACTGAATTTTGGCACCTTCACACCTGTAAAAATAATGCAAACACACCCAGAGGTTTCCATTGATGGCCTCGACAATGCAGTAGTTAACACATTGCACCTCCAGCCCAGTCCAGATTTACCATATACATTTCTGACTTTCTGGTGGTAATAAAACTGAAGATCAGCTTGGCAGAAGTTGCCCATTCATATACTTCCTGTTCTTGCTTCCATGCTTCTCAGGCTTGGATCTGCTCACTTGATATCTGGCCACCCTTGAACGACTCTATTTTGCGATCTTTCCCTGATCTACAAACTGTACCTGACCAAGCTGTCCTTGTTTCTGGCTTACCTGCCTCAGATATGTCTGTTTCTTGTTCTCAACTCTTTTGTATTTCCTTTCTTATTTTGTTGTGATAAAAGTCAATTAACTCCCAGGGTATATATCTCGTTACATGCCTTCCATAGTATTGGTATATGGCCAGTGGTTCCAAAGCCAGTCCTAAATGGAACACTTGGTGGATCATAACAACTTCATTAGAACAAATTGCTATGGTGCAAGGTGGTCCCAGATGCTGGCTTAATTCCAGGGTTAATTTAATTCATGAATGGTTTAACCTAAAAGTCTTCAGTCGGCTGCCCAGATATGCAGAATAAATGACGGTTCAGGCACTCCGGGATAACAGAAATATCAGCTATTGGGGCAAAAGCAGCAACGTTTTGAACCGGGTCTTTTTCTCATTGTTAAAGTCCCCTTGATCATATTCCAAAGTTCTGCAGAATCTGATGGCGCTATATAAATGCCAGTAGTAACAATAAATTAAACTATAAATAATAAAAAAAAAAACTAGACTGATATTTGACAACAACACTGGAAACATGTCTTTATCAAATAACTAATTATTCCCAGGGTATTATAAAATTATGCTGGCTCTTTTGGTTCTAAATAAAATTCAAATCACTTTAAAAACAAAGGCATCTCACACCATTGTGTATTATCACATAACTAGTCTGATGCAATACACTAAATCAAGGGCTCTCATTGCATGTCCTATTCCTAACTTATTATTCGTTTGCTGCATGGGAATTATTGTCAACTTTTTTTTTGTTTTTCACCTGCCAATTTTTGTTCTTTTTATGATGACATCCTAGAGCAGTAGAATTAAATACAGAAGGCGGAGTCATACCTGAAGAACACCTGCACAGGTGTGAACGGTTGGGCGTTTCAGTCCCGGGCAGTGGCTATTTCAGCTGCCGCCATAATTTTAAACTTGGGAATCCATAAATTAAAATAGTGTCACATGCCACTTGGGAGTGCAACTACCAATAATTCTGGTCAGACCAGGTCACACAAGACCCATAACTGCATTTAAAAAAAAAAAAAAAAAAAAAATACCCAGAATTACAAATAATGAGTCATTAGGTCCTTACGTGTGAATTATGTAGGCATTTTTATAAATTGACGCAAGATGATAACTGGAGTTATATTTTGAAAAGTGATGTCTATATGGGGCCTGGCAACATTAAAACCTAGGGATCTTGTTCAAATAAAGACAGTATTTTAGGTACTCGGTTGCTTATCTTGGACAATGTATCCTTTATGGCAGTGATTACTCAATCTCTGGAATGTGAAACGCTCTAAAACAAACAAAACGCAAACAGAATTCGCTCCACTCAAGGGTGAGTCTAACCAAATTTACAGCAGCCAGGAAACCGCTGAATCACATTGGATGTCAAATGATATATGATTCGGGTTATGTTACTGGTAGTTAATGGTTTGGAGTGAGTCTGATTAATAGTGAGTCTGGAGACAATTTGGGTACTGAGGAAGGAATATCCGCTAGAAAGAATCATGCAGAGTTACTGTCACTCATATAGCATCTTCAGTCCTATACATCAAAGATGTGGGTGTTTCTGTGGTTCATTAATCGCAGTAGTGTTAAATGCAGCTATAATGCATTGTTAGGGGAAGATGTACAGCCTCTGCAGCTATCAGATAAAAGATACAAACTGGGGTACGGATACTTAAATAGTCTGAGCTAGTCTCCGTGTTTTGCAAAAAAAAATAAAAAAATTACTTTGCAGCAGAACTGGGATTTAATGAATAGGCATTGAGTTATTGCATCACATCACACAAGCAGTAATGCTATATTAACAAAAATTGCTATATAAACTAAAATTATAACAAATAAACAATAATAAAAAGAAATACTTCTGCTAATTCTGACTGATGGGTGTCTTTCAATTGGTGATGACGTCACCATGCTTCTGCACTCTGTATATAATGAGTATTTATTAAATTAGAAATGTAACATTTTAGACTTTAAAACGGGGGCTTCTTTCAAGATCAGCTGTTTTGAGTTGAAGGAAAAACTGCCCTGACTTGTTTTATTATTGTCACAGTTCCTTCAAAGCAATGTGGTCTTCACTTATTACGGCTGATGTGAACGACTTTACCAAGGCGTACAAGTCACTGTTTAAGTGGGGACGCCCTGAAGCTGTACAGACCCAACAAAAGGTGTGTCGTATATTTGAACTACTCAGACATTTTGATGGTGTACTTGCCAAACCTGTGGGGGAGAAGCAGTCGCTTTCCTGTAGCCTGAATTATCCTGTGATTTGACCTAGATCCCCTGCTCCCTCTCTCCCTGCACACCTTTGGACCATCAAATAATGAGTTGAAAAAAACCCAAAAAGGTGGGCGGCCTGACCACTGATCGGATCAGAAGTGTTTCGTCTGAGCTCCTGCATCTGTGCCAATATATTGGAGCTAACAGTGTGCTGTCAGCAAATATAGATCTAAATTGGTGTCCACAATACTCACCTGCCGACGGTGAACACGGAGATACCCTACTGGATCACCTACGGCATCAAAGTAACCCGATTGAGGCCCGAGGCCTACAAAGCTTGAGCTGGGGTGAGACGGCCGCTCTCCCAGTTCTCCGACCGGCGCTTGTCCTCCACCCTCCCCCATCCCCCTGGACCGCACCCACCGGAGCACGGCTATCACTGCTGAGGATCCCAAGCCGCAGGCGGCGATAATCCATCAGGATTTCAAACCGTCCGATGCAGGGGAACACCTCGGCCTCCCTCGGGAGCAACCAAGTTCGACGACGAGAGGTACAAGTCTTCACAACGGCCCGGGGCTATGGGGAGGACTTGCTTGGAATCTGCCAGTCAGAAAAAAACATAAATTTTTACAAACCCCACAAAGTACCCCAAAATACAACATATCCCCTGATAGCCCCGATCTGGGTGAACAACATATCCAAAAATCACACAGATCGGTTCAGGGTTTCAGGAATTTCCTGGAAGTCTTATTTTTGCCGCACCGTACCCATGGTCCCATGCCCAAAACAGTTCCATACACTCAACGACAAAACACTGCTGGACAATTTAAGGTGGCCGCTGCCACATGTTTGAATGTGTTCCAGTTACAAGTCCAAGGGGCAGAAACAGTACTTTTGAACATGGGTTATCACAGGGCCCATAGTCCGAGGGTAGGAGGCTGTCAAACAGGCCCCTCCAAAAACCGGTGGCAAAGTTGTTTTTGTCACACCCATATGTTAAAACGTATATATTTGTATGCTTGTTGAGGATGGGCACCAAATTGGCAGCTCGCCAACACATGATTTGTCATGTTGACAGTAAAAAAACCAACACACTGCAGACGCACACACAAGGCAGACACCTGGCATAGACATACATCAGCACAGCGGGTCACATACACACTTAACGCACCCACCGCCATGCCTGTATTGGGGACACTAGGCCCGATCCAAGTTACACACCAGCGTTGGCTGAGGGGTGGAGACAGTGGTTCCTTTCGGCCTACTACCTTGCCATGATATATGCACAACTAGCACGAACCTGCACAAACCTAGCCAGCGATACGTAGTGCACAATTTACACCAGCATGATAAATCGTCTTTACACATACACGTGCAATGTCGTGTTTACACAACGTGCAATGTCGTGGCAGTGTGGCTTATTCGCCAGGGTTTTTTTTTATGTTTAGAGTTTCACGACCTTTGTCTAAGTATTCTTATAAACTAAAAATGTGTGCAGAATATTCATATGCCATATCACATGTATAATGCCTGCATGTTTACCTTACTATATATTTTACGTGGAAAGCTCAGATTAAGCAAACGTTACCTACCCTCACACAAAAGCTAAACCTGTTATAATCTACACATACAGAGCTAGTCTCCCCACGGAGATCCATTAGTTCAGCTAGTTTACGCGATACAAAAATTTTTTTTCAAAAAATTGCGTTCTCTGCATGCCATGCTTATGTTATATTTATCAGTTTATGACAACCGCGCTTGTGAAAGCTGTTGTGGCTATACAAGCACTGCTGTAATCTTATGCACAACGAAAATAAAAAATTAGAGGCAAGACCAGTGGTGAAAAGTTTTTTTTTTTTTTAAACTTATATATAAATAAATAATTCACCCAGAAGGTAAATTACACAGAATTGTTTATTTTTAGTAACAAAAATATGATGAAATGTTTCCTTTAAAATTGGATTTTAATGCTGAAACTGAAAGATGGAGTTTCAGGACCAGCTTCCCTCAAATTATCCAAGTCAGCTTTGAATTCTAATTTATTTTTTTATTATATTTTTTAATTTTATTTAAAAACGCAAATTTTCATTATACAATGTATTTTCATACAAAACGTATTTGTGTAACGAAAATATACCCCAACTCGCAGGATTCAACTCGACAAAAGACAACACAGAGGAGAGATACGTCTACCGGACCTTAGAATGGCCGGACTCGACGTTTATGAGAGGAGACAGAGTCAGGAACAATCCGAGGTCAAGGGCACAGAGAGACAGCGTAAACTTGGACTAGCCGGGGTCTGGTACACAGTAAACAGCAAGCCGGCAAACAGAACAGATAAGGATAAAGAGATAACGTAGTCAGAAACAAAGCCAAGGTCAATACGAAGGAACACAATTGAACACAACAAGCGCTAAAGGGAACTGAAACAGAAACCACGATAGGGCAGGGAGTAAAGGGAGAGGTAAGTTTAAATAGCTTCAACTTATTCTTGATTGGCCCCTGTCATATCCACGCCCCCAATATGTGAGAGTATGGGGAGTGTGGGGGTGACAGGGGCCAATGGGAGACCGTTTTGAATTTCGTCTACCACTTCCCCTTTAAAAGCGTGCTCGTGATGTGTGGCGCGCTCTCAGAGCTAGGCGGGACACGTGACTGCATTCCGCGGTCAACGCCCGCCGTCATCGGCGCTCTGAGCGTGCCGGGAACAGAGGACCTCGGCCGGCCCCCGGACAAGGTAAGTAACGCTACAATTTGTTAATACCCTTATGTGTCGTTGTGTGTAATCTTTAAAAAAAAAAAAAAAGGTTAAAAATGTTTTTTTTACATGCACACCCATAATTGAAAAGCCAGTTTCAAACAATTTCCAGTTGTGCAAAAAAGAGAGAAAATTGTCTTTCTTAACTCCAAAACAGCAATTCGAGTTTATCCTGTTATGCCATACTATTATATGATGGAAAAAATTTTTTTGCAAAAAAGAAAAAAAAACAACAAAAAGAAAACAACTCAGAGCTTAAACAAAATAATATTTCTATAGAAATTGATAAACAACCTTGGACAGGACAACTGTAGGTGAAATCTCATTTTTTGAAGTCTTAATGGATGCTACCCTCTGTACAGTCTTGTTAAAGAACAGTTTTTGACTACTGCTGGTTAGTAGCCCTAATTGCAACAGTAATCTACATAATAGAAAAATCCCAAAACTTCCACAAACATATTTTAATATGTTCCAAAGTAGTGCTTCACATAAAAGCAATAACACACAGCAAGATATTTCTGACATTTAAATTGATCTTTCTATTTTCTTTTTTAGCATTTCACAGGCAGTCACAGAAGACATTGATACAGACCATGAACTGTCTGAAACATTAGGTTGCGGACAGGCCATTAGCATTTTGAGGTATACGGATTTGATTATTTGACTGCAGGGGTTCGTGGTTATTATGTATACTCTTGGCAAAAAAGAGGGTTTCCCAAAAAAGCCATTCTTGTCTTGGCACGTTAGCCTACACCAATTATATGGCTAAATGACTGTGATTTGGTTTCGGCTAAGGGAGCAGGTCTAGTCTTTAACAAAAGCTTTGGAATCTGGGAGCTCAGAGGAAAACTTGTATTGGCAGACAAAAAAAGTATATAATTAGGGCTGCTGGTTAACCTCAAAAAATGCTAATAGATAGCAAGCCTATCTCAATCTCAGATGGTTTAGCAGAGAATTTGAGCTTCATTCAGCAGCTAATTGCCACTTGTGACCATCAGGTTTCAATTTGAAGCTCATTTATACAAATTATCGACAGTGATATAGCAAGATGATATAGATCCCAGGTATAACCCCATCTATAGGCGAGACCAGGTTATAAGATTCAGCAATCCCTTTGTAAGCATAGCACACCTGTCAGTCGGTGCTTAGTTGTTTTGTTGCCTGCATCAGAACTTCTAGCAGGGCTGCCATCAGAAATTTTGGAGCCCCTGACACAGCTCAAGGTCTGGGCCCGCCCCCAAAGTCTGCCCACAGGGCCCACCCCTGAGTCCACCCACAGGGCACATCCTGAGTCTGCCCACAAGGATGACGTGTGTGTGTGTGTGTGTATAGCTGATGTAGAATATGTGTAGTGGATGTGGTGTGTAAAGTGGATGTGGTGTGTGTCAAGGGAGCAGTGTGTATAGCGGATGCAGATTGTACGTTTGTGTAATGTATGTGGAGTTTGTGTGTATTACATGCAGAATGAGTGTTTGTGTAGTGGATGTAGTGAGTGTATAGTGAATACAGATTGTGTGTTTATGTAGTGGATGTAGTGAGTGTATAGTGAATACAGATTGTGTGTTTATGTAGTGGATGTAGTGAGTGTATAGTGAATACAGATTGTGTGTTTGTGTAGTGGATGTAGTGTGTGTATAGTGAATACAGAGTGTGTGTTTGTGTTTTGGATGTAGTGAGTGTATAGTGAATACAGATTGTGTGTTTATGTAGTGGATGTAGTGAGTGTATAGTGAATACAGATTGTGTGTTTATGTAGTGGATGTAGTGAGTGTATAGTGAATACAGATTGTGTGTTTATGTAGTGGATGTAGTGAGTGTATAGTGAATACAGATTGTGTGTTTGTGTAGTGGATGTAGTGAGTGTATAGTGAATACAGAGTGTGTGTTTGTGTTTTGGATGTAGTGAGTGTATAGTGAATACAGATTGTGTGTTTGTGTAGTGGATGTAGTGAGTGTATAGTGAATACAGAGTGTGTGTTTGTGTAGTGGATGTAGTGTGTGTATAGTGAATACAGAGTGTGTGTTTGTGTTTTGGATGTAGTGAGTGTATAGTGAATACAGATTGTGTGTTTATGTAGTGGATGTAGTGAGTGTATAGTGAATACAGAGTGTGTGTTTATGTAGTGGATGTAGTGAGTGTATAGTGAATACAGATTGTGTGTTTGTGTAGTGGATGTAGTGTGTGTATAGTGAATACAGAGTGTGTGTTTATGTAGTGGATGTACTGTTTGTGTGTATTAGATGCATTGTGTTTAGTGACTGCAGAGTGTGTATAGTGAATGCTGAGTGTGTGTTTGATGTAGTGTGTACAGTTGTGCTCAAACGTTTGCATACCATTGGGGAATTGGTAACATATGTACCATTTTTAAAGAGCATATGAGTGAGCAGGCAAAACACATTTCTTGTATTTCTTATGGGATTCATATTAAACTGTAGGGTATAGCAGAATGGCACAATCATAAAACACAATATGGCAACAAATAGAAAGGTCAGGAGACTGTGATGGCCACTCCAGAACCTTCACCTTTTCCTGCTGTAACCACTGGAGGGTCAACTTGGCCTTGTGCTTAGGGTCATTGTCATGCTGGAAAGTCCAAGAGTGCCCAAAAGAAGAATGCAAATTGTCTGCCAATATATGCTAACATGCTGCATTAATCTTGCCATGAATTTTCCTAAAATTCCTTGTGCCTTTAGAGCTCACACAAACCGAAAACACCAGTGAGCCACCACCATGCTTCACAGAGTGGTTGGTATTCTTTCCACTATAGGCCTTGTAGACCCCTCTCCAAACATAGCGCGTATGGTTGTGACCATAAAGCTCTATTTTGGTCTCGTCACTCCAAAATACAGTGTGCCAGAAACTGTGAGGCTTGTCAAGGTATAGTCAGGCATATTATAACCAAGCTTTTTTGTGTAATTTGTGCAGAAAACGCGTTTCTGGCATCTCGACCATGCAGCTCATTTTTTTTCAAGTATTGTTGTATTGTGCTCCTGAAACAACCGCGTTCTCGTTTTCCAGAGCAGCCTGTATTTCTCCTGAGGTTACCTGTGGGGTTTTCTTTTCATCCCAAACAATTCTTCTGGCAGTTGTGGCTGAAATCTTTCTTGGTCTACCCGACCTTGGCTTGGTTTTAAAAGATCCCAATTTTCGACTTCTTAATAAGTGATTGAACAGTACTGACTGGTATTTTCAAGGCTTTGGATATCTTTTTATATCCTTTTCTTTCTTTATTGTTTACCTTGTTACGCAGGTCTTTTGACAGTTCTTTTCTGCTCTCCATGGCTTAGTATCTAGCCTGCTCAGTGCATCCACATGAGAGCCCGCATGGGCACGTGATCATATAAATGACATGGTCTGTGGTGCAGGTAATATAGTGCTGAATGGGGATCCGTTTGCCCGTGTGGGGATGGGCAAAAGAAGTACCTGTAACCATATGACTGCATGTTACACATCCCGTACACTTATGGCATCCCTTCTTCTTTATAAATTTTTCTTGTTGGTAACAATGTACCGGGTCATTGCGGACTAATATGTCCCTCAGATTCCTATTGCGTTTGTAACTAATAATAGGTAGATGTTGAAAAATAGGTGACAGCTGTTTGTCTGCTTGTAATATGTCCCAATGTTTGTATATTGTATCCTTGATTTGCGACGTGTTCGTGTGGAAGGTAAGTGGAAGGAATAGACGGTCTGTATAAGAGTCATTAGATTTAGATTCCATTTTTTGAATGCGTTCCTTTGCTTTTAATTCCGCAAGGGCCAGGGTTTGAGGTGAATAACCTCTGGCTAAAAATCTTTGTTTCATCTGTTGTAGTTGTGTGTCCCTATTTTGAGGATCACTATTGTACCGTAATACTCGAATGTATTGAGAGATTGGTAAAGACTCTATAAGATGTTTAGGATGAAAGCTTGTTGCTAGAAGTAATGTGTTTCTGTCTGTTTCCTTCCGGTATAAGGTATATCCAATACCTTTTTCACTTTTAAAGAGACATACGTCCAAAAATTGAATAGTGCTGCTGTTAGCAGTACAGGTTAACTTAATGGGAGTCGATAAATTATTGATATCGTTAACCATAGTGGTTAAGTCTTCTTCAGTACCTTTCCACATTAATAGAATATCGTCCACAAATCTGCAGTATTATATATATTATAGTATATATTATAGTATATATATATAGTATATATATATTGTGATCCTTGTCTGTAGATAGCACGGTCCTCTAGGGCAAAAACATGCACAGTCCTTTTATTTTCTTATAATCCCGGCAACTTTATTTGTAAATTTACACATCAGGCAGCAGCAAACAAAACATAAATGCAATGATGTAACACAAATCCCTATAACAAAAAGCCTAGCTCGTCTGAGCACTAACTCACATCAGAGTCCCTATCTATCAGGGGTTAAACTATAACAAAATTTGTGGGTTTCACCAACCTAGTGTATTTGTCTGCTCTCAGCACTCCAGTGCTCTAAGCCAGCCTTGACTGCTTCTTCTCAGCACTCCTAGTGCTCCAAGCCAGCACTCCCAGTGCCTCAAGCCAGCACTCCCAGTGCCTAGTCTCCTTGATTCTCTTACTGTAGAGAACACCCTCTCTCCTACCTGCTTCCTGAGAGGAAGCCAGCAATCCCCCCTACCTGCCTAGCAGGGAGTGGTTTATTCCCATTGCTACAGCTGATTATCAGCAGCTGAGCAGTGTGTTGGAGACAGTCCAAAAAACCCTGGCCTGGATCTATGTCTCCCATGAAAACCACTAAACTGTGGAGTGGAGCATTGGCCCACCCTTCTCTCCAAATACTCCACCCCAGGGGCCCATAACTAAACAACGCTTTGTGTTGCACAAAACACAAACTACATATACTCCCCCTGGGGTTAAATGGCTTCTCTGCCTTCACTTTATCACAATATATATATATATATATATATATATATATATATATATATATATATATATATATATATATATATATATGCACACTCCCACAGCAGACCGGACACCCCAGGACTGCCGGGCCCATGACAACTAGCATTTATTTCTCAGTATTGTCTGTCTTTGCTGGTTTCCTGACTTTGCTTGTCGTCTAACCTCGCTGAAGGAATTTCTGCTCATCAGGATAACTATTTGAGCACTGTTAGTTTTGAGTGCATAACTTTTTTATGTTTGTTTGTTTTTGATTATTGCTTATTGTATTAATATTGGTTAAAGAGTTACTGTGCTGTTTTTATTACCATGCTGTTTTTTTGTGTGGCTACTTATTAATAAATAAGCGCCTGTCGTTTTCACGTCTCTTTTTCCCCTTCTATTTCTATCTAGACATTTTGATTTGCTTGCACAATGCAGGCATGGCATCACTTGCAGACAAAGTCTCCTGCGATGTCCTTTTAAAGTGGCAATACAGCATATGCATGAACATATGATTTCTACCCTGTCTCCATAAATTATAGCGGCACAGCCCTCCTCTACCCCCAAACCACAAATCTAGCAATTCATAAAGATATAATCTTTATGAAATACTCATATTGTCTATGTTGGAACTTCACTGAAATTTCAACCCAATCAAAAGATCTACTGAGACAATTTCTTCCAGACACTTTGTGGAGCTACCGCCGCCATGAAGTGTCAATCCTCCAGCCGTCACCAGTGACCGCTGCAGGGAATTAGCTCCGTCTACGGAGGTCTCGTTGAATCCTCCATAAACCTTAATGCTGTACTCTCGCGCATGTGCGATAGTACTGCAGTGACATGGGCTCCTGGCGGACAGGTCAGAAAAGGTGATAGCAGCGCTCGTGAGGCTCAGGCGATTTAAACTCACCATTCCCTGCCACCATCGGTGGTCTTTGCTAACTCTGTAAAGTTCCCAGGCGGTGACAGTTCCGCTTTAAGTATGAAACAGAGAACGAATAACACTTTGAATGACATCTAAATAGTGCTCAATGCAACATAAACAAATTAAAATAATTAATGTTGAATAAAAATTCAATACAAGCCCATTGAGCCTGTAGCTCTCTCTCTGTTCTGTTATGTGTGCCACTTTAGGAAACACAGGAATTTATCCCGTTGTACAGCGCTACGGAATTTGATGGCGCTATATAAATAATAAAATAATAATCATTGCATGTCACCCCCCCCCATCCAGGTAAAACTTAGTGTGTCATGCTGTAACAGGTACCCGCCCACTACCCCAGCCAGACACGCCCACTATTCCTGACAGCCAGAGACCCATTCACCACTACAGACAGCTATAGACACGCCCACCAACCCAGCCAGTCACGCCCACTACTCCTCACAGCCAGAAACCCGTTCACCACTCCAGCCAGCCAGAGACACGCCCACCAACCCAGCCAGTCCCGCCCACTACTCTTGACAGCCAGAGACCTGTTCACCACTCCAGCCAGCGACACGCCCATCAACCCGGCCAGTCCCGCCCACTGCTCCAGGGAGCCGGAGACCCGCTCACTAACCCAGTCAGCCAGCCTGCGTTCCAAGCCTCACCTCTGGCCGCAGGAAGTCTCGCGAGACACGGCTTCTCCCGGCAGCTCGCATGCGCACGCAGTGCAGGATTCCCAGGTATTCTACACGGCCCACTCACATGTCTGTGTGTATGTACGTAGCTCACCTTGCACAGCATTGGCAGTAGCTGCCTGCTGCAGCCAGCTATAAATAAAACATGTGTGTTAATACTGTGCTTTGTTCTTCGTCCTGTTTGGTTTCCCTCATGGCCCAATGAGTTGCTGCAGGACTTGGTCTGGGAGGGAATTATGGGTATTGTAGTCCTCAAGGATCTGGAGAGAGCCCTGCAGTAAGTGACTGTGCCTGTCAATCCCTCTCCTGGGATCTGCAATGTTAGCAGGTTATTGAGAAGTTACAGGGTCCTACTTACCCAGTCCATGAAATGTCCAGAATTTAATGAGAGAATTTGCCAAGTTTAAATATCTTCATGGCATCATAACCTCTCCACCATGCTTTAGTTGTTGTTGTTATGGTGCCAGGAGTCTCCCTCTTAAAGGAACACTCACACGTTACCAATGCAAACATTTATATTCCTAGAGTGCTGTTATAACTATTCAGATTATTAGGTCCCCAAATAAAGCTATTTGCCTTTGTTATTTCCCCCTCGGCTGGATGAATTTGTCAACACTACAATCATTATTGCACTGGGAGGCATTGCGCATGCTGCTCCAATCAGCACGTCCTCATAGAGATGCAGTGACTCAGTGCATCTCTGTGAGAGCGTTCAGCATCTTCCCGAGTGTGGAGACGCAGAACATGGGTCCTGCAATCTGTGCAAGACCTCAACCAGGAAGTCCTGGTAGTGGCTATCCGGGTGACAGCTAGAGGTGGCGTTTAGGCAGGAATGTTAACACTGCTTTTTCTCAGAGAAAGTAATGGTGTAGCAATCACATGAATTTTGGTCATACCAGTAAGCAGAGTCTATTTTGTTGAGCCTGGGTTTACCCCTTCTATACCAATGGACAGGAAACAGCTGTTTGAATGGAGGATGACAAATAGAAAAGCTTAGGGATGAGAGAATAGCCTCTCCGATTCTGTTTTTGCCAGGTACGAGAAAGGAGGGAGTATATAGTCACCCAAAAAAGTTTATATAGATATGCATTCGCATCCACAGTGAATGATGATTGGATATCCGATACAGACCGTGTTCACTAACTTGGGTAATGTCTGCAGTGTTTTCTTGCATGTAGATCACCCTTAGATCAATCACTTTCAGTGAAATTGGTGGGATGACCACTGGGTGTTTTCGATGATAGCAGTTTATAGTGATTTCCAGTGCATTACATTTAAGGCACATCCTCTGCAGCAATTTTTTTTTCACCTACGTCTGACACATCATTTGTTTTTATTTCAGTTATAGTACAAACATGAAATTGAGCAACGCACAATACAATGAGATTGCGCACTTCATCTCCACCCTCAAGCCTACGCGACAATGCATGAGGCGTCTGAAGGAAAGATTCCCCTCGTGAGTTAAACTTCTAATAATCCTCATATTAATTTACTGCTGTATGTTTTACCACATGCTTTATGATGGAATTTCTGTCTATCACATTTACGTAGGCCACCAATCAAGACTTTTGATATCTGGGAGATTTTTTTTGTTTTCTTTTTTTCTTTTGTGTTTGATGTCTCAATCTGAAAGAAAGTCTACATACGTTTTGAAATATGCTAAGTACATGATGGCTAGCAGAAGCAATTTAGGAATAGTATGTCATTGAGCTTGTAATGCCTTCTCCTCTTGTTTCTGTTAATGTATTTGTATGTGAATTACTTGTCAAATATCTCCATTCCTTAACCCCTTCAGGACGGAGTCAATAGTGCACGTTCTGATCAAAACAAAACGTAAACAAAAACTGGTATTTGCGCTTTATGTCTGTTCACCCGTAGTTCCCATCTTTCATATTAAATGCACCCACACGTATTATATATCATTTTGTTCAGGAGAAACAGGGCTTTCATTCCATATCAAATATTTATATATGAAACCTAATTTATTATGAATAAAATTAAAAAAACTGTGAGAAATGTTAATTTTTTAAAAAAATTTGTAGTTCCGCCTCACATTTTAGCTGTAAATGTCATAATACTGTTAGGTTTTACTGCAACAAAATGCACATATTTGTAATCAGCGATGTCTCACGAGTACAACAGTACCCCCCATTAACAGGTTTTATGGTGTTTTGGAAAGTTACAGGGTCAAATATAGAACGTTCCATTTTTAAATTGAAATTTGCCAGATTAGTAATGTTACCTTTGAGACGGTGTGGTAGCCCAGGAATGAGAATTACCCCCATAATGGCATACCATGTGAAAAAGTAGACAACCCAAGGTATTGAACATGGGGTATGTTTAGTCTTTGTTAGTAGCCACTTAGTCACAAACACTGGCCAAAGTTAGCGTTCATATTTGTTTTTGTGTGAAAAAAGCAAAAAACTAATATTTGGCCAGTGTTTGTGACTAAGTGGCTACTAAGAAAGACTGGACATACCCCATTTGCAATACCTTGGGTTGTCTACTTTTGCAAATGGTATGCCATCATGGGGGTAATTCTTATTCCTGGGCTACCATACGGTCTCAAAGGCAACATAACTAATCTGGCAAATTTCAATGTGAAAAAAATGAAATGCAAGCCTTATATGTGACTCTCTAACTTTCCAAAACACCATAAAACCTGTACATGGGGGGTACTGTTATTCTCGGGAGACTTCACTAAACACAAATATTAGTGTTTTAAAACAGTAAAACATATTACAACAATAATATAGTCCATAAAAGTGCCGTTTGCTTGTAAAAAATGCAAAAAACTTCACTTTTACTTAAAATATCATCGTTGTAATATAATTTACCAGTTTTAAACAGTAATATTTGAGTTCAGCGAAGTCTCCTGAGTAAAACAGTACCCCCTATGTACAGGTTTTATGATGTCTTGGAGAGTGACAGGGTCAAATATAGTGCTTGCGAATTAAATTCTCTGCACTTTCTCCCTGTGTTGTCAGGCATGTCAATCAAATTTTAATTAATCAAATGACATAATTATGTTAAAAGATTACTTAAATATACACGTAGAATTTTAATATATATGCATTTATAGGTATTTAAATTCTACGTGTATACTAATGTAATCTATTATGTAATTATATGTATTTATCTCTCTATATATATTTGCGGTTATTTGTATTTTATATATAGATAATGTCATTCTAAGTGTATTTTGTTACCAATATATATATTTTTAATGACAAAATACAGTTAGAATAAAATTACATATGAATATATAATTTATTTAAAATTTTGTTTCAATATTTTATTTATTTATTTAATATTATTTATTATTGTAATTATATGTATATATATATATATATATAATATATAATATATATACATATTATATATATGTAACGTCACTCTAAGTGTATTTTAATACTAATATATATATATACTACATCACTAATATTACTATTAAAATACATTACGCATGACGTTACATATATATAATATGTATATATATAATATATATTATATATATAAAAATGCATTTATTTTAATTTTACACATGTCTAATTATTTTTTTTAATTCTTCCCACCAGCAGGGGGACTGTCTGATATTTCAGACAGCCCCCCTGCTGGCAGATCCACAGCCAGCTATAGGGGGCCATGTGATCGCTCTTTGAGAGCGATCACATGGCCCCCGGGGGCCTGATTTGCCGTGGGGGGGCTGCCTGGGCTCTGAGGCAGCCCCCCAGAAGAGGATCGCGGCGGAGGTGAGTACCGCCGGACCTCCTGGGCTGCAAGCCGTTACGGCGTTCTATGCCGCCGCAACGGCTTTAAAGCCCTTTAAAGCCGCGACGGCATAGAACGCCGTAACGGCGTTAAGGGGTTAAAGGAAAACACAGTTGTTTTCCTAGCACGATAGCTCTCCACAGTGCTCCCACTTGGTGAGGAAGGGTTGAAAAACCACTTCTGTTACTTACCTTATTCCAGGGCCGAAGTACCTAGGTGCAGGTTCAGGCTCCCCTTCTGCTTCTCCTGTGCCATTGCTTGGCAGGGGGTGGGGGGTCTAAAGCACAGCGATAGCCATGCTCGCATTAGGACTTCCCTCATAGGAAAGCAATGTGTAACCCTATGGGGTTTTGGGTGACGCTGGATGTCCTCATGCAGAGCGTGAGAACATCCAGCGTCAGTCAGGCGACCTAAAGTCGCCTAACCACCCTGAAGTCCCTCTAGTTACTAGAGGTGGAGGTTAACCCTTCAATGTTGTAATTATTGCAGTTTATCAAAAACTGCAATCATTACAATTGCAGGGTTAAGAGGCATGGACAGAGCACCCAAACCAATTCAATAAGCTGAAGTGGTCTGGGTGCCTATAGTGTTTCTTTAATTTTAAAGTGCTAGGACATATGGTGGTGCTGTATAAATGCTGATAATTAGGGTTCTGTTTAGATCTTAAAAGGCTGCAACAATATTTCTATAAACTGCAACAGAAATAAGTTACTATGCTGCTTGTGCAAACGCTCTTTACTCTGGACGTTTGCCACGAACTTCCTGAGGAGTGTGGAAGCTAGCCTCCTGCCCACCGACTATGGGCCATATACACACAGCCAAACTCACTGTTTTCCCTCCTGTTCTCCAGACAGTTCCCTTCTGGTTCGTTTTATAGTTTCCCGAACAGAAACACTTTCCCTGCTTTTGGGAGATAAGTCAAGCGAACACCGACCACCCCCGTGGCTCATTAAATACAGAGAAATCAAAGGCTTAAGTGCTCTCTCTCATATAACCGAGCACCACGTGCTGGAGAAAACAGTGGCCATCTTGTCGCATGAACACAGGCAGCGGGACTTGGTCGTTGAGTGTCTGGAACTCTAAGTCGGACACTCGACCTCGCACACACCAGTAACATCATACGAATGCCTGCTTCTTTCGCAAAAAGCCAGAGAGCGCTGTTCGGTAGGTTTGTTCGCACGAACAAGGCGAACAAACTCTACCTATGAGCCAGGGTAACCGTTCGACAGTTTGTTCGTATTTAACTCCCGAAAGTGACCGACTGCTACCACTAAATCTCTGGAACTGATTTGGGAAGACGCCTCAGGTGAGGTCGGTCAAAACAGTCAAAACTTTACCCCGGTGGCGATTTGGCTGTATTCCATGGATCTGAGCACTATTTGGACAACTTGGGTGTGCAGATCCGGGGATATAATATTTGTGGGGGTTCCTATATGTCTAATATGTATTTTTTATATTTTATGTATGTTATGTCTTTATGCTTAGTCATTGTGACTCAGAAATTCATGGGCGTGTTGTGGGACTGTTCTCTGCGTGTTTTACTGTATCCTTGCTGTGTATATAAGTGGGCCATCTGTACGTGAGTCTTCTTGTACCCTTCATCAAGTTTAGGCTGATGTTTGAGTATAGCAGAGCTATAATCACTGCTTCACTTGGGACTTGGGAGAATTACAGCGGATATACTCAGTCAGAGTATAGGGGATCCGTTACACTTCTACTTTAGTTAGGTTGGCGAACAGTTTCATTTAAGCATGCTTTTTGGGCTATTAAGAGCCATATGCGGTGTTGTTTATGTGGCATACCCAGCTGTCGTATTGCTCTTTCATTGTATGGTGATCCCTGTAGCAACGTGACTCTAGGAAATTAGTAGAAAACTGAATTGGAATATGGCAATTTACTTCTTTGGATTATGCTTCTGTATATGAATGTAACTGATAATAACAGTGCTCCTCAAAATGTAACTATTTCAGTCTCTCTTTTCCCACATATTGTTCTTTCTATATATCATCTTAGTAACAGAAGATCAGCAAATGACTCTCTGCATAATATTTCACTCTAGGCCCAGTAAGGGACCTTTTATAGGGCTCTTTTTTTTCTACCCAGGCCAGTGGTTTACGCTTTGCCAGGCACCTATGTAAACCGAATACCCACACAAACTGGACATAGGGTTCTTTGACAAACCTAGATCTTTAATCCCATCATAATAGATAGGCAAGCACTCCTCCATCATCATTCACCTGTGCAAAGGGGTGCTGTTGAATAGACCCATCCTCATCACCAGTAGAGGTAAGTAAGCAGCAGTGGGAGGAGAATGGAGGGATGTGTTGGCCTTAATTCTGAGGGGATATGCGTGTGGCTGACCTGGTTATTGTAAAACATCTAGAATATGATTTCACAGTGCAGGAAAAAGCTTTACGGGAGGGGTTATCAAGATTTTACATGGGCTAAAGACCTTGGTAATCTTCGGAATTTATCCAGGCTCTAGTGACAGTGTTAAAATTACAAAGGGAGATTAAGAATTGGGTGATAATTCTCAGCCACTTCACGGCCTCTAAAGAAAAAAGGGAAAAAAAACCCTGCAGATTTGCAGCACACAAAAATTAACTGTCACTTTTGATCTTCTCATAAAGATAGATGCTTTATGAACACTTATTGACCAGTTGTAATTTTCGTTAAAACTAAAACACAATCAAACAATATGCAAGAAATATGAATTTTGCATTTGCCAAAATGTGGCACTTGGTGGAACTTCTGTCGCACATCTTGCATGGTTACAATCAAAAACTGATTGTAACAGGCATCTTCTCACATGATGTACAATAGACGTCTATGGCACCTTATTACCAAGTGCAAGCCCGATTGAGAGGGAGTACAGGAGAATGCACAGTTAATGAGGGTGAAACCACCAGGAATGGAAGAAGCTGAGTGGTGGGAAGATGTAAGTTGTAAGTCATTCTAAAAAAATTAAATTTAGCGTGAAAAACTCAAAATTGAAAGTAGATCGATTTTAAAAAACAAACAAAACAATTTAGTATGCACACCCGTGGTGTAACTTTTAGGGGTCAACAATGCTTCACATAGAAAGCAAAAAATATAATAATGTGATATTATAAGTACTAAGTTAGAATATATATATATATATATATATATATATATATATATATATATATATATATATATATATATATATATATATTGTGCATTGCAAGTTAAAACGCTCACATTTATAAGAACCTGATAATGATTGGCTGTAATAATACAGGCTTTGGTGCTTTTAAGGCAACGCAACACCTTTATTCACCTGTTGTTCCCAGATTTACCATGAGAAAACAAAACAGGAACAAACTACAAGTCACCATAACAATTCTTAACTGAAAGTGGGCTACTGATTGGCTACAGCGAGCAGCTAATGATCTAAGCCAATAAGTAGTTTCCCATTGATAAAAATGAGGAGTACTGATAGGATTAGAGCTAGCTAATTAGCTGTGCACCTGCCCATAAGGTAAGTGTCCCTTTAAGAGTAGATAAAGTTGCTATGGTGACCAGTGTGTTACTTTAATAGTAGATGTATATCAATTCAGCAGAGAACCTGCCTACCTTATTCAGAGCCTTGTTAGTCTACCTGGTTATAGGTGTATAAAGCATTGAGTCAATATGGAATGACACCCTCCTCTTCATCCGAGATGCAGGAGGACACCGAACTCCACCAGATTAGGAAGCTCTATTACATTTTTATGTACATGTATAAAAAGAAATGACAAACCATTAAATCTGAGTTTTAATATACTGGCATAAACTCCTTTCTTCCAGTACACATTTCACTTTACGGCTTCCTTAGTCAGATGGTAATTAATTCTATCTCTACCTACCTCCCACACCCCTTATCATACATGGTAACAAAGCACCTTACAAAAGTAAAGGAACAATCCCACAAGTGACTGTTGCATTTAGAGGAAAGTTGTCATTTTGTAATTTTTCTTCAACGCTCCATTTATAATTCACAAAGTAGATGTGTGTGTTGTGGGCAGGGGGCTGGGGCACTGGTTAAAATCCACCCTGGGGTATCTTTAAACGTAATTTTGAAGCTTGTAGCAGTTACGTTATTAGATTACTGGCAATGTTCACACTGTTGATAATGCATTTCATTGCACTCACTGTGCTTGTTGTTTAAATTTGTTTGTGTATGTATACAATACTGCCACAAACTGCAATACGTTTCTCACCTCACTACCGTTCAAAGAACTTTTTATTAACCTTTCAGAGTTTCTACAAGGCTTTAACTCCCATAATTTAATTCTTTGCAGACACTAGTGCTTTGGTACACTGCTAAATGTATATGTGTGTGTGTGGTATATAAATGCATATCGAAAAAAAATAATTGCACCTGGGGTGGAAAAAATAGCAAACCATGTTAAAAAGGAGCCAAACTTAAAAGTTAACAAAATTGTGATTTAAGAACGCAGCTGCACAAGTGAATCATTCGTTTGATTATAGATTTTTTTTTTTGTATGTGTCAGCTATAAAAGAGACCTGACAAAAAAAAATTCACTTTGTAAACCTCACAAAGCCGGAATTTATGGGAGAGCTGCTATTCGGAAACTGCTTGGCTCCAAGGCCAAACTTGCAAAGATGCTATACTAGTGTCAGGAACATAAAAAAACTGGACCTGAGAAATGGAACAAAGTTATATGGTCTAATGAGTCATCTTTCACCCCGTTTTATACACTCTGATGGGTTTATGTTTGGAAAAAGTCAAGGGATGCCATCAACCCACAATTTCATTTGTCGGCTGTTAAACACGAATCCATAATGGTATGGGCATCCATTTCATGGGAGTCATTAGGTCATATGATTGCTTTGCACTATAACAGCTGAGGAATACGAGGCCATTTTAAAACACCAGGTGCTTCTAACGTTGAGGACAATGTATTACTGCTGTTATTTATACAGCCCCAATATATTCCGCAGTATTGTTCTGTCTTGGCATTCCATATTCAAGATAGATAACACTCCCATACATTGTTTTAAACAAATTAAAAGGTAGATTCGTCTATGACTGGTTGAAGTGAAACTCCTCCTATGGATGCTAAGTCGCCAGATGTAAACATCATTTAAACATGTTGGAAAGTAAACGAGAGAAGGAATTTTAAAAATATTTTTAAAAGTTTTTGTCTTTTATTTTTCTCTTGAGGAATTGTGTAGTATTCATCAGCACGTGAATTAGTGTATCATACCTCCCAATATTCCCAGATTCTGTGGAACAGTCCCAGTTTCGGGGTCCTGTCCCACATTCTCCCATGGTGTCTAGTCCCTTGGTTTTGCTGTTGTTGTTGTTGTTGTTGTGTTTTCTTGTTTTTTTTAGTGTTTTCACTTCCCAAGAATAAGAAGAGCTTTTCTTTAGACGGTTATAAGGGTAGGCAATGACATAGGCTGTCATTTTGTATGATACTGAGAGTCATCAGAATATATTTTAGACATTTTGAAACTTTATTAAGTAGAGTTACAGCTCAATGTAAAACAAAAAGCTGTGTTCCTTTATCAAACAAATTGTGAGAAAGGGTAATATTGGGTGTGAGGATTATAACTGGATGGTGATTTTGTGCTGGTAACCACACCCCTGCAGTGCCCAGAAGCCACAAAGTCATTCAGTAACGTGCTCCCTAATAACCGTTTAGTTTCGGAATTAAACTCTTATCTGTTTTGCTGCCAGGAAAATGTTGGCACAGACTTGTGTATGTGTTTGCTCATCCAGAGTATTTGAAGAGGAAGCTAATATCATGTAGCATTAGCTTGCACTTCAGGGCCCATTTAGCTAAGCTGGCAAGCGGGCCAGCCTATACCAGTAACTAAAAGGTACATGAGGGAGTCAGTGCGGTTTTCCTGGCATAATGAGCTACTTGGTTGTAATTATCAAATTGGGAGCTATTCACTCCTTTAACAGTCTCTGGAATGCGAGGGAGGAGAAAGATAGGGGGGGAAAAAAAAAAGCTATCACTACAAGTGAAAGAGGAATTTGCAAATATCTACTTTTTATTTGAACTATTTCACTTCCAGCTAAACTTTTATTGTAAAGCTTGAACTCAATGGCTGTTTTGGATTTAGTTAAGTCTATTTATTTCAACCTAAAGGTTGTACTCTTTTTTTTAAATTTTTTTTTTATCTTTTGCTTCATTTTTTCTTAATTATTTTTATTTTTTTTGCGATATTTAAGAGCAGCAATAAAATTAAAATAAAATAAAAATCTAAATTGTGACCCTTAGCTTAAGCTTGACAGTAATAAAATGAAATAAAGTAACTCCCATCACCCTTAACCCTGCAAGTGTAATTATTGCAGTTTTTATAAACTGCAATAATTATGTTGCAGGGATAAATCCTCCTCTAGTGGCTGTCTATCAGACAGCCACTAGAGGGACTTCCGGCTTCTTAGAACACGAAAAGTGTTTTAAATCACGCTGGACATCTTCACGCTATGCATGAGGACCTTCAACGTTTCCGGAATAATGCTTTCCTATGAGGAGGTCTAATGCGTGCGCGCGACCATTGCCACGCATGCGATCTCCCACGCCGACGGAGGAGTGTGGGCGGAGCCTGACCCAGCCCCGAGGGACATTGCCGCTGGATTCAGGTAAGTCACTGAAAGGGTTTTAACCTCTCCAGCAACATGGGATGGGGGGATGGGAGGGAGGGGGGCACTGCAGGATTTGTTTTCCTGGCACTGGAGAGTCCCTTTAAGCTGCTTTGATAGCTACTTGCTTTGGTGGAACTGTGTCAGGACTGGGAGCAGGGCTAGATTAAGAGCCCAGTGGGCCTGGTGCTGACAATTAACGACCAAAAAACACTAAAACTGTCTTACCTCCCAATCGTCATGTATTTGATGGAGATGGTGCTGGAGGGAAACTCATAGGATGCAGGTATGAGAAAATACATACCCTATGCTAATCTCACACTTTCACCTTTCAAGTAAATCCATGCCCCCTAAGAGCATTGTCCAGTGAAGCAGGAAGTCTATGGCAAGAGTAAAAAGGGTGGGCCACTGACGCGAATCACGGAACCAGAATTGCAGAAATGGGCGAACATACCCAAAAAGGGGGCATGTCTGCCCAAAGAATTTGAAGTACAGGCTGGCATGAATGCATGTCAGGCTGCCTGCCAGTCATGCAGGCTGGCCAACTTAGGGCATACTATGCAGCCAGAACCCTGAGCTTGTCATAAATGCGTCTAATGATGCACTTGTTCCACTCTTTCTAAGGACTGTCCCCTAGCAGTCATATGTACACTTGTCTCCTTACCTTCTTCCTAGCAGGCAGAAGCTCTTGGTGTATAGTCTGGGACAGAGAAAAGGTGTATGTAGTGAGTGTAGAAGAAAGGGAACATGCCACAGTGTTAGAGAGACCAAAGTCAGCATTACCTAAACTAATTTCATTGTCAGTGGGCAGGGCTTGGACGCCATACTGCAAGGACGTAGAAAGCTTGGACTCCTACCTGATCCTGGATTAAAAGCGATTTAACGGGTGAAAAAAGCCCTATTACTGGACTAACTCATACTGGCAAACTCGTCTGGTACTCTGTAGGCAACATTGGAGTGAGATCCAGACCGCCATACTCTCAAAGCCCAACAGTGGTGGTCACCATCTACTTGTGACCTGGTGTTACCTTGGCGGGAGAAGCGGACGATCTCTGTTCCTGGGGCGGTTCAGGCTTTCTTCTTTGTGGATCTATAGAGCCCCGTATCAAATCACCAAAAAACTTACGGTTTGATTCTACTATATATATGGATTGCTTCCAGTGTCTCCCTGTCTGTCTCCCAGTGTCTCAGTGTCCCTATTTATCACAGTGTCCCCATGTCTCTGTGTCTCCTAGTGTCCCCTTGTCTCTGTGTCCCCATGTCACCTAGTGTCCCCTAATCTCCCAGTGTCTGTGTCCCCATGTCGCCCAGAGTCTGTGTCCCCATGTCTTCCAGTATCCCCATATCTCCCAGTGTCCCCTAGTGTCTGTCCCCAGGTTTTCAGTGACCCCTATGTGTCACAGTGTCTCATTGCTCCATGTCTCCCAGTGTTCCCATGTGTCCCCATGTCTCTCAGTGTCCACTAGTGTATGTGTCCCCATGTCTCCCAGTGTTCCTTAGTGTCTGTCTCTCTATGTCTTCCAGTGTCCCCATGTCACTAGGACACATGGGGACACTAGGAGACATGGAGACACTGGAGGAGACATGGGGACACTGGGTGACTTTGAGACACGAGGGGACACTGGGCACTGAGACACTGGGAACTGAGACACTGATACGTTGGGGGCACTGGAGACTTGATAAAGACCTGGATACAGGTCAAAACGTTGCAGTGTCTAATAAACCTGCTTAAATCTATCACAGTGAGTGCCGGAAATCTTTTATTTTATACTAGGAGACATTGAGACACTTGGGGTCACTGGGAGTCTAGGGGACACTGAGAGACACCAGGGACACTGGGAGTCATGGGGCACTGAGACACTGTGATACATAGGGGACACTGGAGACTTGATAAAGACCTGGGTACAGATCGAAATGTTGCATTGTTCAGTAAACCTGCTTAAATCTATCACAGTGAGTGCCTGAGTTTTTTTCTTTTATACTAGGGGACACTGAGACACTGGGAGACATGGGGACATTGGGAGGAGACACTGGCACACTATGGACACTGAGAGGCACCAATGACACTGGGAGACATGGGGACACTGAGACACTAGGGACACTGGCTGGGAGACATGGGGACACTGGGAGTACACCATGTTTCCCAGGTCTCAAAGTCGCTCTGTGTCCCCTAGTGTCTGTGTCCCCATGTCGCCTAGTGTCCCCTGGTGTCTGTGCCCCCATGTCCCCCAGTGTCCCTTAGTGTCTATGTCCCATGTCTCCCAGTGTCCCCATGTCACTAGGACACTAGGGGACACATAGACACTAGGGACACTGGGAGACATGGTGACACTGAGACACTAATAACACTGGCTGGGAGACATAAAGCCACTGTGTCCCTATGTCTCTCACCGTCCCCATGTCTCCCAGTTTCCCCTAGTGTCTGTGTCCCCAGGTCTCCCAGTGCCCTCTAGTGTCTGTTTCCCCTAGTGTCTCACTGTGTCCCCTAGTGTCTCACTGTGTCCCCTAGTGTCTCACTGTGTCCCCTAGTGTCTCACTGTGTCCCCTAGTGTCTCACTGTGTCCCCTAGTGTCTCACTGTGTCCCCTAGTGTCTCACTGTGTCCCCTAGTGTCTCCCAGTGTCTGTGTCCCCATGTCTCCCTGCGTCTCAGTGCAGCCTTTCCCCCCATCCCACACTTAGCTGAGCTGTAGGCTGTCTCTGCAGGCTCGGAACTGCTGTCTGGAGTCTCTGTACAGAGCTGCTCCTCCATGGATCAGTGAGTAGAGAGCGACAGGGAGGGAGATGCTGTAACTTCCTATCCCTACCTCTCTCCACACACACAGCAAACCTTACTGGCCGGCACTGGTATTGCAGAATATTCTCTGTTTATACTGAGACTGACATTTTTTATTGCTGATATTACTGCAATACTGGCACTGGCTAGGCAGCCTCAAATACCAGAGACATACCGGCCAGTTGGCAACCCTAAGAGTAGTGTGTAAAAATTAAAAAATAAATAGGCCTATTTCATGGGCTTGGAGCTGCAGCTCCATCAGCCCCTATGTTAATCCGGCCCTGACTGGGAGTCTTGGTTAGGAATTTTATGTGCACTGTTTTTTTTTTGTTTGTTTTTTAAAAGAGGTAGTTTAGGTTATAGTTTGACTCCGTTTTTAATGAATTATATAGACATTAAACTAAAAGTAATACTGTTGCATGACATACACAGAATTTTTACAAGTCACATCCACTACACGCCGCTCTTAGAAATGAGAGTGGGCTCAGGATGCTCTAATCAGCTTGTAATTTGCTATTATTAAGTGTTCTTGCATAGCAAGACCACTTAATGTTATCTCACATATATATTATTATTCTTATTATAGCCAAATTTACCACCCTAACTCCTCCCACAGTTTTTACACTACATAGACAAAAATATACCAAAACGTGCGGATTGTTCCCGATTGGTGTGCTATTACCGTATATACTCGAGTATAAGTCGACCCGAATATAAGCCGAGGCCCCTAATTTTACCCCCAAAAACTGGGAAAACGTATTGACTCGAGTATAAGACTAGGGTGGGAAATGCAGCAGCTACTGGTAAATTTCTAAATAAAATTAGATCCTAAAAAAATTATATTAATTGAATATTTATTTACAGTGTGTGTATATAATGAATGCAGTGTGTGAATGAATGCAGTGTGTGTATGAGCGCAGGGTGTGTATGAGCGCAGGGTGTGTGTGTATGAGCGCAGGGTGTGTGTGTATGAGCGCACTGTGTGTGTGTGTATGAGCGCACTGTGTGTGTGTGTATGAGCGCACTGTGTTTGTGTTGCCCCCTTGGTGGGGGGTGGGCATTTTTGTTATAATTTTTTTAAATATTATTTTAAATTTTTTTTGTTATATAATAATTATTATTTTTTATTATTATTATTTTATTTTATTTATTTATTTTCGTACCCCCTCCCTGCTTGATACATGGCAGGGAGGGGGGCTCTCACTCCCTGGTGGTCCAGTGGCATTGGTAGTTCAGTGGGGGCGGGGAGGGGGGCTGGCAGAGCTGTTACTTACCTCTCCTGCAGCTCCTGTCAGCTCCCTTCTCCTCCGCGCCGGTCCGTGCAGCTCTTCTGTCAGCTCACACTGTAAGTCTCGCGAGAGCCGCACTATGACCCTGCGGCTCTCGCGAGATTTACACTGGGAGCTGACCGAGGTGCTGAAAGGACCGGCGCGGAGGAGAAGAGAGCTGACAGGAGCTGCAGGAGAGGTAAGCGCTCGCTGCCAGCCCCCAGTCTGTATTATGGCAATGTAAATTGCCATAATACAGACACTGACTCGAGTATAAGCCGAGTTGGGGTTTTTCAGCACAACTCGAGTATATACGGTACTTTGTGGAACGTTTCGCCAAATGGTTCACGGAATATCGTCGTTCTCGAGGCAAAATTGGTCCCATTGGAATGAATGGCAAAATGTTCAAAGCTAGAGTGGGAGATGGCAAAAGCTGAAAAATCAGGACATGATTTCTAAACTGCCACCACTCCCTCATTTTCAAGCCCACCTACACAAATCTTATATCAAAACGTTCAGCTATCCCTGCTGTCACTAAAAATGTGCCTTCATTTTTAATACTTCAGAGACATCAAAATGTAGGTCTGGGTCTTGTGATTCTCACAATATAAATGTAGGAATCGATGTAGGATGTGTAGTTTTGAAAATACGACCGTGTGAAGATGGCACCAGCCAAAATACTCTGACCTGTGCCAGGCTGCAGCAGCAAGTGATGTCATAGACAGGGCCTTTTCTACACCTGCTAATATTTTTTATAACTGTATGTTTTAATGTAACTGTGAAGCACTTTGGGCAACAACGGTGCAATTAACCCCTTCAGGACGGAGTCAATAGTGCACGTTCTGATCAAAACAAAACGTAAACAAAAACTGGAATTTGCGCTATATGTCTGTTCACCCGTAGTTCCCCTCTTTCAAATTATATGCACCCACACTTATTATATATAATTTTGTTCAGGAGAAACAGGGCTTTAATCTATCATTAACTATTCATATATGGAACATCATTTATTATGAATAAAAGTAAAAAAAATGTGAGAAAATAAGATTTTTTTTTACATTTGCATTTCCGTCTGACATTTTAACTGTGAATGTCATAATACTGTTAGGTTTTACTGCAAAAAAAATGCACATATTTGTAATCAGCGATGTCTCACGAGTACAACAGTACCCCCCATTAACAGGTTTTATGTTGTTTTGGAAAGTTACAGGGTCAAATATAGAACATTACATTTTCAAATTGAAATTTGCCAGATTGGTAATGTTACCTTTGAGACGGTGTGGTAGCCCAGGAATGAGAATTACCCCCATAATGGCATACCATTTGAAAAAGTAGACAAGCCAAGGTATTGAAAGTGGGGTATGTTTAGTCTTTTTTAGTAGCCACTTAGTCACAAACACTGGCCAAAGTTAGTGTTCATATTTGTTTTTGTGTGAAAAAAGCAAAAAACGAATATTTGGCCAGTGTTTGTGACTAAGTGGCTACTAAGAAAGACTGGACATACCCCACTTGCAATACCTCGGGTTGTCTACTTTTGCAAATGGTATGCCATCATGGGGGTAATTCTCATTCCTGGGCTACCATACACTCTCAAAGGCAACATAACCAATCTGGCAAATTTCAATGTGAAAAAAATGAAATGCAAGCCTTATATGTGACTCTCTAACTTTCCAAAACACCATAAAACCTGTACATGGGGGGTACTGTTATTCTCGGGAGACTTCACTAAACACAAATATTAGTGTTTTAAAACAGTAAAACACATTACAACAATAATATAGACCATAAAAGTGCAGTTCGCGTGTAAAAAATGCAAAAAACGTCACTTTTACTTAAAATATCATCGTTGTAATACAATTTACCAGTTTGAAACACGAATATTTGAGTTCAGCGAAGTCTCCCGAGTAAAACAGTACCCCCTATGTACAGGTTTTATGGTGTCTTGGAGAGTTACAGGGTCAAATATAGTGCTTGCAAATTAAATTCTCTGCACTTTCTCCCTGTGTTGTCAGGCATGTCAATCAAATTTTAATTAATCAAATCACATAATTACGTTAAAAGATTATTTAAATATACATGTAGAATTTTAATATATATGCATTTATAGGTATTTAAATTCTACGTGTATACTAATGTAATCTTTTATGTAATTATGTATTTATCTATATATATATATTTGCGGTTATTTGTATTTTATATATATTCGTTGTACATATATATATAGAATGTCATTCTAAGTGTATTTTGTTACCGATATATATATATTAATAACAAAATATAGTTAGAATGAAATTACATATGCATATATAATTTATATTAAATTTTGTTTCAATATTTTATTTATTTATTTTATTATTTTATTTATTTATTATTTTAATTATACGTATTTATATATAATATATATATATAAAAATATATTTAATTTATTTTTACACTTGTGTTTGATTTATTTTTTATACTTCCCACCAGCAGGGGGACTGTCTGATATTTCAAACAGTCCCCCTGCTGGCAGATCCACAGCCAGCTATAGGGGGCCATGTGATCGCTCTTTGAGAGCGATCACATGGCCCCCGGGGGCCTCATTTGCCGTGGGAGGGCTGCCTGGGCTGTGAGGCAGTCCTCCCGAAGCGGATCGCGGCGGAGGTAAGTATAACTTACCTCCTGGGGCTGCAAGCCGTTACGGCGTGCTATGCCGTCATAACGGCTTTAAAGCCCACTTAACCCGTGACGGCATAGCACGCCGTAACGGCGTTAAGGGGTTAAATGTGCTATATAAATAAATAATAACAGTTACCCCGCCCACTCCAGACTACTGGTGGAGGAAAGAACACTTCACACAATTTCCCCAGAAATTGTAGCTTTTCTAGTTGTTATTGTTATTTATAAAGCACCAACAAATTGCTGTGCTATGATGCAAAGTGTTTACGGTGCTAAGACTGACCCATTAAATGTCACCATTCATGACATCATGATATGGTCAAGCAATAAAATTACAATACATTTGTTCATCTATGAACAAATATGTTAGAGACACTATAGTCACCGAAACAACTTTAGCTGAATGAAGCAGTTTTGGTGTATAGAACATGCCCCTGCAGTCTCACTGCTCAATTCTCTGCCATTTAGGAGTTAAATCCCTTTGTTTATGAACCCTAGTCACACCTCCCTGCATGTGACTTGCACAGCCTTCATAAACACTTCCTGTAAAGAGTCAATTAATGTTTATCCTTCCTTTTATTGCAAGTTCTATTTAATTTAGATTTTGTCATCCCCTGCTATGTTATAGCTTGATAGACCCTGTATGCCTCTTGTATGTGATTAAAGTTCAATTTACAGAGCAACAGATAAAATTGTTTAAGGTAAGTTATATCTGATTGAAAGAAAACCATTTTTTTCAATGCAGACTGTGTTAATCAGAGCCAGGGGAGGTGTGGCAAGGGCTGCATAAACAGAAACAAAGTGATTTAACTTCTAAATGGCATTGGATAGAGCAGTGAAACCTGAGAGGCATGGTACACACACCAAAACTGCTTCATTAAAGGGACACTCCAGGCACCCAGACCACTTCTGCCCATTGGAGTGGTCTGGGTGCCAACTCCCACTACCCTTAACCCTGCAACTGTAATTATTGCAGTTTTTTATAAACTGCAATAATTACCTTGCAGGGTTAAGTCCTCCCCTAGTGGCTGTCTATTAGACAGCCAGTAGAGGGAACTTCCTGCTCTATAGCACAGGTTTTCTGTGCTAGAGCGTCGCTGGACGTCCTCACGCTGTGTGAGTACCTCCAGCGTCGCTCAATTCCCCATAGGAAAACATAGAAAATTGTTTTCAAAGCTTTCCTATGGGGTGCGCTAATGCGTATGCACGGCATTGCCGCGCATGCGCATTAGGTCTCCTCGGCCGGTGGGCGAGATCAGTCTCGCCCACCGGCCGACGTAGGCAGAAGGTGGAGCGGCGTGGGAAGGAGCAGGCAGCGACTGTCGCTGCCTCAGGTTTTCATCCCTTCAGCAACTGGGGATTAGGGGGTGGGAAGGAGAGGAATCCTGCAGTGCCAGGAAAACGGATTGTTTTCCTGGCACTGGAGATTCCCTTTAAGCTAAAGTTGTTTAGGTGACTACGGTGTCCTTTAAATGTAAATATTGCTTTTTCTGCAATGTTTTAATTTGCTTGAAGAAATGCTGTTAGACCGACAGCCACTAGAGGTATCTTTTCTTTTAGCAAGCAAGCAAGCTGAAATGCTAGATATATGACTTTGGGGTTAAACAGTTTGTGAACGTTTTTATCCCCTAAAGGTAATCCAGCACCAACTTCATTTTGATTAAGTTGTTATGGTGCCCTGAGGTACCCATTAAACTCTGTCCATTGTGAAAGATTGCAAAAGGTCATGCTCCCCGTAGGAAAAGTAGTACCTACTTTTTTAAGCCCTTCAAAAATTTGTTTGGCATTATTAAACTCAGCGTTGTAACACAGAATACTATTAAAGCATTGGATATATTTAAGTGCTTAGAGGGACTCCCCAAACATTATAGCCCACTTTTTGACAAATTTATTGGGGTCAGTCGGATGCTGTCCATCTCTTACTGCGATTCCAAAAGCTCCTGCACTGAGCTAAGGCTGGCAGTGCATGCAAAGTATACTGATGACGAAAGCTGGCTATGTGTCCAGTGCTTCTCTCTGAGGTGTAGTGGAGGGTGAGACAGTTCATGGAACTGTGCATTGGCTCTCTTGTGACCTGTGCTGTAACGATTCAGGATTCTGGGAAGTGATATCGCATTTATTTGGAGCTGGATGCTCATACATTGGGTTTTATTAAGAAAAAATATATATTCCCTCTCCTCAACTGTCAAACTGTTCTTGGCATATATTGCCTACCTACATATATGACATATTATTACCTACTAAGTAAAAAACAAATGTCCATACAGTTGCCACAAGATGGAAGGATTCATTTAAGAATGGAGGAGATTGGGCAGAAAAGGCAGGTGTGTTTTTTTTTGTTTTTTTTCCCTTCCAAAAAGCTGTACAATACAGGTGATGATAATTATATAATGTATTATCATAATTTGGCCAAATCTGTAGTATGGATAACAGTCGCGTTGCTGCGTATAGTGTCTCTTTACATGGGTGTCTTACATACCATCTTCAGATGAACCACAATTGAGCATTTTACGGCCCTACGCTACAGTAGAGTTTCTTGTTCAGAGGTACTGGACAAGAAAGCAGCTGCCTGTATCTAATCATTAAGTAAAACATGTAACAAGCCGCACATTATAACCTCCGTAAATTAGACATGACTTGGGTATGTTCAGACTCCTTGAGTTTAGGTCCCGGCTACATAATATGCTTGGTAGCCAGCATCTGTTGCAAAAGCATTTGATTGATTGTGTAAAGTAATGACTTAGACCAGTTGTGAGTTCTGATATTCAGCTCTGAGCTTATTATGTCTTTAATTAAATACATTTCTGCCTTTGTCACTCAGTCATATGTGAGTCTACTTATCCATTTTATTTCCAAAAATCCATAGATTTTTATAGCAGGTTTCACAGTTACTCTAAAAAAAGGTAGTTGGAATTAAATAAAATCACATTGGGGGGGAGGGAGGGGGGGGGGGGTTAAAACAATAATTTTGAAATGTAAACTGTATCATTCTCTATTGATGTTTAAAGGGAAAATAGAATCTCACGTGTAAGAGTACCCCTTGCAATATAGCTGTGATGCCCCTACATTTCTGAAGCCAGTGAAAATAAGTCGACATGTTGCGCAATAACCTTTTTTTGTGTATACTTTTATAGTTTTCTTATTTTCTGTAACAATTAAAAACAAAACAAAAAAAAATAGTACAACTTTATTAAAATCCTGTGTATTTCTGAGTGTTTTGTGGAGGTTAAAATACATGGTGCTGCTTGAGAATTGATATTTACACTGAAAAACACTTTATTTATGTCACTGAAGTGTTTAGATTGTACAGTTTCTATTGCACAATATTTTTGTTTGTTTGGTTGCACTAGCACTTCAGAGATTTGTTCATATTTTTGTTTTATTGATTTATTGTACACTTTATTTTAATTCGCACCAGTTGCTCACTTTGATTATTATTTCGTTTTGGTTTGTTTTTGCTTTCAACATGTTAAGCAGTAAAATAACATATATCCCCATTCAGATATGCTTCTCATTAATTTTTTTATTTTTTTTTGCATTTTCTTTTACATTTATTAAGTAGATTTTTACAAATCTACTGTCCTTGCTATGGCAAAAGACCTAGGGGATCCAAAATATATCTTGAAAATCATCACATATTTATCAATAAAATGGCAAAATGTAGTGTCTGAATTTTAAAACAGCACTGTGACTTGTGGGGTTTTTGCATTTTTTTGCAATTGCACATAGGACCTACATGGTGTTATGTCTACTTGTATGGTGGCGGCTAAAGGGGTTTGTAGTTAAATGTATTTGACTTAAAGGGTTACTCCTAGAGTAACCCTTGCTGGCCTTTTCACCAACAAATGAAAAAATAAAATAAAGGAAACCCTTGCTCCCTGAAGCCCGATCCTCCTCTGGTGACGTAATTCCCCATCACTGGAGGGTTAGGGATGTCCGTGATACTGCTATTTGTTATTTATTACCAGTATGCAATACATGCTGGCAACAGAGCATTTATTATTAGCTTGTGATGTTACGTAAAGTAGAGTTACACCTACGGCAGCAAAGGGCTTTAACTCTGTATATGCGGCCTCTCTCATTGAAACAATACACTTGCGGACGTTAAGTACCATGACCACTTCAAATCCCTGGCCATGATCCTTAGCGTGACCATTTAAGTTCTCCATCATTGGCACCCCTATCTATGTGATTTCAGCACCTGGTTCCTCCTCCTGCTTGGAATTATTGCCCATGTTCGTTTTCTTGCATATTTGACCAATTGCTCAGCATTTGGTGGGATAACAGCAGAGTCAAACCCAACATGGCTACTCTGTCAGATAAAATAAATTAAAGGAAAAATCTCAGTAAAAGGTTACTCCGACCTCCTTGACCACTTCTTATTTTAGAAGTGATCATGGAATAAGTTATCTGTATATGTTGCGTTACTGCTTGGTACACTGCACATACAGAGTAATCTGCACTTCTTTTGTGCTGGGGTCTAGTTTCAGCCGCAGCACACGTGAATTAATGTTAAATCTGTGCAAAAAATGACATCTGTTGTCAGCCTGCGCTACGCCCTGGTGAAAGATGTAATCACCTTCTCCACTTACAGTCAGCGCTGCATGCACACTTGTGAAGCTCTTTAGCCGTCCAACTTCACTGACAACAGTACCTTCAACCCTCCCTTCATGCAGCCATCCCCACATTCGATTTGACGATTACAGAGGATCAGAGAGAACTTGGCTCGGTGCTGGATTCAGGGTAAATTTTAATCTGTTTACAGATTTTTCTTATAAAATTAGAAATGCCCAATAGGACATATAACCCCTCCTCACCCCCCACCCCCACCCCTGCCAAAAAGGTGTTGATTTACCTTTTTTAATTTGAATTAATTTCAATAAACATTTTACAATAAGAATTGAAAATTTGATGATAGATGTCCTTTAACCTTCATTTTCGGATGCAGTACGCATCAGGATACTTTCATTCTAGTTTATAGGATGTGATCCTATACCATAAACTCTGTACAGCATAGGATGGGTAGAATTGTTTTATGAGATGGTGGCAGCTATACAACAGCTGCTGTCCGTTAACATACAATCTGCTTCACAGGTTTGTAAATGGATGTATAGAGCTTTCTACAAAGGAGGTGGGGGGTCATCACAGTTTGTGCATTATGGGCACAAGCAAATTGCATGAAACTGATACTACAGAAAAGGAGGGGGGTGGGGGGCGACGGGTACATAAACCTTTGCATGCTACTTTACCAAAAAGAATGAACAACTAAGGAAAGAATTCTCCCCACATTGCTCCTCTCAACCACATGTAGAGCATGCCTTTCCTACCCTTCAGACTTTGATCCCTGGCTACTGAACAAGAGGTAGCTGCACTTCTCCTTTCCTCTCACCCCACCACTTTCCTGGTTGATCCTGTCCCGTCTCACCTTATCAGATCTCTCTCCCCTTTTTTTGTGCCTTCCTTAACAAACATTTTCAACTGCTCTCTTTCTTCTGGCGTTGTCCCTGCTGCCCTTAAACATGCCACTGTTGTACCCATCCTGTAAAAATAATCTCTTGACCCGTCCTCCCCTTCTATCTATGGTCCCATATCCCTGCGCTCTTTTTCCTCAAAGCTTTTGGAAAGACTTGTCTTTACCTGTCTGGCTGACTTCCTCAATTCCAACTCTCTCCTTGACCCTCTTCAGTCTGGCTTCTGCCCCCTCCACTCTACTGAGACAGCTCTAATCAAAGTTACTAACAACCTAATCACAGCTAAATCCAAAGGCCATTACTCCATACTAATTATTTTTTACCTCTCTGCTGCCTTTGACACTGTTGATCATGTTCTCCTTCTTCAAACTCTTCAAGCACTCGGTCTCTGTGACACTGTCCTTTTGTGGTTTTCCCCCCTATTTCTCCCAACGCTCATTAAGTGTCTCCTTTCCTAATGATACCTCCTTTGCTCGTCCTGTTTTGATTAGAGTGGCCCAAGGCTCTGTCCTTGGTCCCCTTCTATTTTCTTTTTACACTGCCACTTTGGCAAACTTATCGCCTAATTTGGATTCCACTACCACCTGTACGCCGATGATACCCAGATATAACTCCCCTGCCGCCCTGCAACATGTCACTGCTTGCCTTTCCTCCATCTCTGACTGGATGTCCTCCTGCTTTCTGAAATTCAATCTCTCTAAAACCGAACTCCTTGTCTTTCCTTCTCCTAATACTGATCCTCCTCTTTCAAGTTAGTGGTACACCCATCAGTGCCCAGTTGCACCCACGCTGTCTTGGCGTTATTCTTGATTCTTGCCTCACCTTTGAGTTTCACATCCCGTCTATTACCAATCCTGTAAATTCCACCTTAAAAACATAGCCCGCATCCGCCCCTTACTTTGTTTGCCATTACTTCCTATAAAATAGCCTGCCTACCACCATCAGTCTCCCCTAGTCTTCAATCTTTTAAGAAGTGCCCTAAAACCTATCTCTTAAGGGAAGCTTATGGCCTCCCAGAGTAACCTCTACTTCACATACCTGTCTCTTGCTCTCTCCTATAGGGCAGCACTCTACTCTCTCCTCCAGCTTTGCTTCACTCCCACCCTTTTTGATTACTATTTCCTGTCCTGTTGTGTTTTATACCCCACCTCCTATAGACTGTAAGCTCGTTTGAGCAGGGTCCTCTTCAACCTATTGTTCCCGTAAGTTTTTTGTAATTGTCTTATTTATAGTTAAAACTCCCCATTTTATAATATTGTAAAGCGCTACGGAATCTGTTGGCGCTACATAAATGGCAATAAAAAAGCTGTAGTGATTTTTGGAAGTTGCTGCAGTTATAAGCCCAACTGTGATGAATAGCAGTATAAGTTCTGCAGCATTACAATAATGTTAAAAGTATCCATTTTTGTAACTCTGTGTTACAAACAGTTACAAGTATAGAGGAAAGTATGCATATTTTTGTACTTGCAGATTCCTGCTTCCCCTGTGCCCAAGTTGTGCCCTTTCTGCTTCCCCTGTGCCCTTTCTTATTTTGCCCAGAGCATTATAACTTCATTTTTTTCCAGTCTCTCAGGCACTGGCTTGGGTTTGGATCCAGAATGTGCCGTATAGAAAATATAGCCCAAGACAGTAGAAGGATAGAGGAATAAAGAATAGCAGGTTACTTCCATTCCTCAGTGTTCTAAGTTTTTCTCTTGCCCCTCCTGATAGAATTTGAAATTATGATTTAAAGTGAACCTAGTGTTATGAAGTTAGAAGAGAACATAAATTACAAAATAATAGAGCGATATCAGTGAAGTCAGCAAATCAAATAATCAAGATGTTCTGTGATCTGGGTAATATAAGTCTGTAGCTTAATAGAAGCAAGAATCAGAACCACAAGCCCAGAGTAGTGTAACCAAAACCACTTAGTGGTACATGCAAGAGGTAGTGTCAGGATTCTATAGTTCTGTATAGTGAGAATTTGACGATGAGACAGTGATGTCGGCACATGCTCTCAGATGACTTCCTTATGCAAAAGCAGTCAGGTAAGGCCATCATGCATCCTCAAAGTTGACCAATACTGAATGCTTGCTGGGATGATACAGCATCTCAGTTAATGGATCATATAGAACAATCCCTCAACCTTTTTCACTAATCCACAAGGTGAGGTAAAAAATAAAAAAGTACTGATAAATACAATACAGCTTTCCACAGATCACTTCCCAGGTGGTGATATTTAACCCAGCTATATATATATATATATATATATATATATATATATATATATATATATAAAATCAAACATTCTGGCATACAGCTAATGGTTGTAGAAAAAAATTAACAAAGCACTATAGGGTCAGGACCCCAAACCTGTATTCCTGACCCTGTAGTGTTAAAACCACAATTTCGATGACTTTCGGCACTGGCCCCACCCCCAATCTGCCTTTTTGGCTAACATAATCAGATTGGCATCGGATTGGCTAAGATCTCCTAGGATCTTATCATCAATGCATTTCTATGAGGAAAGTACAGTGTCTCCATGTAGAGGGTTGAGATGATGAAGAGCAGTGCTGTACAGTGTGCAGCACTGCCCAGGAAGCACTTCTATTAGCCATTTGAGGAGTGGCCACTGGAGGTGTCCCTAGGCTGTAATGTAAAGATTGCCTTTTTTCTGAAAAGACAGTGTTTACACTCAGTTCCTGCAGGCATTTTTATGTATACACCAGGACAACTACATTAAGCTGTAGTTGCTCTGGTGACTGTAGTGCCCCTTTAACAAAACATCGTGTCTCATCTCTTCCCTTTTGTATAATCACCACAGTTAGCCAGGATTCTGGATAGTAGGCAACAGAAAAATGCTTTATTATGGCATTATCAAATATAATAATAATAATAATAATAATAATAATAGCAATCTGTGGCGAATACCACCAAAATCTTGTTTAAAAATCCACACTTAAAGATTATAACACTACCCTGGCTCTCTGTTCTTACTCCCCTCTATATGGATCCAGTAAGTGCCCCTCTCTGCCCCGTTCTCAGCTCATAGCGTATTGGCCAGTTAAAGGGACATTATAGACCCCAGAACAACTAGAGCTTAGTGCAGTTGTTATGGCCAGTATAGTCAGTTCCTGCAGGCTTCTTGCAGCAAACACTGTATATTCAGAGAAAAGGCAGTGTTTACATTAAAGCCTAGGGACACCTTAAGTGGCCAGTCCCCAGATGGCCATTGGAGGTGCTTCCCGGGGCAGTTCTGCACAGTGTGCAGTACTGATGTTTAGCGTCTCCACGGGTTGCATTGAGAATCTTAACTTTCATCTTAGTTAAGCATTGATCTAATGCATCTCTATGAGGGGATTCTGATTGTCCAGGGCTGTGTTTGGCACCCGCTTCCTTAACTATCTCAGCTAATCCAATGCTTTAAGAGGTGGATCGGGGTGGGGCCAGCGCCGGCAGACCAGCAGAGAGCCGGAAACAGGTTGTTTTAACCCTTTCTAAGATGGGGAGGGCACCTAAATGGTGGTTTTAACCCCTTAAGGACCAAACTTCTGGAATAAAAGGGAATCATGACATGTCACACATGTCGTGTCCTTAAGGGGTTAACACGATAGGGTCACTAATACAGTTTCCCTTTAAATTTGAAATTCACTTTCAGTTGTCACTTTAGTTAATAACCCTGTTCGTGATTTCCTTCGAAAAGCATTATCTTCACACTCCTCACATGTGCAGGATGTCTCTTGATTCACAAACTCAGTGCTCCTCACTTCCGTCCGCAGTGTTTCATCCCCATCCTGGTCTGCAGAGTCAATTCCTATGACAACTAAAATGAGTGTTTTTCTTTATTTATTTCACTGATTAACTGCCAAAAAAGTATCTTGGTGTAAAATGAGCAGACTATCCATTCAGGTAGTTCCTAGGTAGAACAACTAAATGAAGAACTATGCACAGCCATAAATTTAGGGAAACAATACACAATCAATAGTTCATATGCCAATTATTATATGATTTATTAAATGCATGTATTAAAATGTCACAAGGTTTTTAACTAGCACAGCAAGGTGTATACAAACCCCTCGAGTTGGGTATTAAGTACTGCGCCCCCTCCCCCCACCCCCACCAAGGCAGAAATGTTAACCACTGGTTTTATTTATTTTATCCATGCCGCTTTGTTGTGTTTTTATTTTTTTTTTTACTTCTGTATAATAGTCTCAGTTTGTTGGCAGTCTTTCAGCAGACCCTTTAATACAAATTATTGATTCTAGCAGCATGGGGGCAGCTGAAATATGCCCTCTAGCATGTGCCTCTCCCCGGGAAAGAATCCAATTGGCCCCGTGGCTCCGTTAGCGAATGTGACCTTACTGGTGACATAAAAGATCAAACTACAGGTTCTTAAGTGCAGTATTTACTCTTTAACCTGCAGCATTTTCTAGCTCCCTGGTGGCACTTGAAATTACACTTTTCCAGGTCTGTCACTTGGTTCTTCTCTAATTTGATGTAGTTGCCGAACAGGCTGCTGTTTTAACCTTTTTGATGCCTGCCACTACACGGATAATATAACACGTATGCCATGTCTGAGTGCTTTAACTGAACTGATTAAAAAAAAAAAAGTTTATTTTTTATTTTTTATATATGCTGAAATTCTTTGAAAGGGCAGCCTTTACATTGAAAACCTTGCAGGGACAGGCTGTAGACCCCATAACAACTACATTAAGCTGTGATTGTTCTGGTAAATATAGTGTCCCTTTTAATTTTGCTCATATGTACAATATTAGAACTTGGAACACATGCTTGATCTATTTTTATTCTATGTTTAGTTATGGATTCTTCTTATATGATACTTTTTGGGGGTCGTTCTCTCCCTGTGCATTACCACACATAATTGAACAGTAAATACGTCCGGGTCATTCACGAAGGACTAAATGCCCACGGTATGGATTAGCAAAATAATCAAAGGCCATTGGGGCATTCGGATTGCAAAATCCAGAATTGTTTTCAAGATTGACGAATTTCTCATTTGTCCAATACAACCTCTGAATTGCAGACCAATGCAGGCCAAATTTCATCCCGTGACTGAACGTCTGTAATACAGAAAACAATGATGGTAATATTCAACCGGAATCTCAAATTCAGTGATAAATAGACAGAATTGGTAGCTGTTTATCTACAAATTTGGTCTAACCGAATCTGCAAGCAGACAGCTGCCAGTTTTAATGCAAGCTATCATTACAAAAGCTGTCATTAGCACCATTTTGAAAACTAATACCATGGGAGAAAGGGTTTACTATATAGAGTCCAGTGTACACAAATGTCAAAGCAGATAGCGCATGGTATGGACTGAGATATGCTCACTATGTTAAATAAACTGAATTTCAGCCAGGCTTGCCTTTTAAATATGAGAATTCTGGTATGTTGAACAGATTTAACTTTACAGACTGATTTTGAGCTTTAGTTAGTAACCTCGGTCAGTACTTGTGGCATATGTTTTTAAAGGTTTCCTGTAAATATAAATGGCAAGGGGAACATGCCCTGATGCACCCATGGACTTCTCATTTAGTAGACAATTGTAAAATGATGTATAGAAAAATGTGATTTAGTTATTTTACGTGTGTATTTTTTTTTTTTTGCATAAATAAAAATGAAAGTATTGCTCCAATTCATATAACTTTTTTTAAAAAAATTAAATTAGAGAATCAGAGAATGTCTGCTACCAGTGTGAAGTGCGCGCTGACAACAAATGTAAAACATGCACAGAAATTACATTAGAAAGTGGTCTGGGCTAATGAGCTCACGGTATTTGCCGATCATGCGTATTAGCACCCATTCATCGTAGGCCGTTGAAAAGAGCGGGACATCAGCGCTGGGATCAGGTAAGTAAACAAAGGGTTTTTCTACCCTTTATTTACCCATGGGGGTTAGGCAGAGGGAGCTTTAGTGCCAGGAATATAGCTTTGTATTCCTGACACTTAAAATACCCCTTTAGCGGAAAGTGAGATAAATATGGTAGGTTGCAAATGGAAATGTTATGGGCAAATATTTTTAAGCACCTTCTACAAAACCTTCTTCACAATTTGATCACCTGTTTTTGTTATCAATTTATTTTCACAGAATTGTATAATTTCGGGATCATTTCTATGCTCGATGAATAACCCCCTCCCCATGTTTGAATCCCCTCATCACTTATACTCTTTAATTCGTTTTTAAGATTATTCCCTAATTGAATGAAAAAATCATGACAATCTGTTGCATTATAATATTTGTTACCAGAGGGTGATGATTATGATTATTTTCTTAATACTGTTTACTGTTTAATACACAACGCTGATCTATTAGAGTAGACAAGAGCGTGCTAAAAATGTCTTAATTGTGTTCTGTTAAAATCAGAAATCATTTTCTACGTATGACACAATGTATTAATGTAATGTCTAGATGGAAGAATGTTGTATGGAACTTTTATATTCATGTGTACCCTAGTTACATATAAAGAATGCGCACTGTTTATGCTGTGCAAGCAAAGAAGACAGCCTTTGGCATTTATGTGGAAGAGTCTCTTTACTGCAAAACAAGATGAAACCCGGGGCATTGTCTATATCAAAAGATAAAGGTCTCATGAAACCGTGTCTGCTATTGTTGTTTGGGATTTTATTTATTTATTTTGCTTTGTTTAGTGAACGGTTATTATATTTTACCTTTTACCTTGATTTGCTGCAAGGAGACTTTGGCAAATGATATGGTCACTGTAAGCATCATATTAGCGTGTAATTATGGAGCAAGGTGTATATATACAAAAAAAATCTAAATAAAGGCATTAACTTCCTATTCCAAATTATCTCCAATTTTTACTCATCAAGAGCTTGTGCCATACACACAACAGTGACATACATTGCTCCCTTCCATTCTCTTACTCTGCTGATCACAGGGCAGTAGCTTAGTAAGTTGTTGCACACCGATCAATTCGCAAAACTAGCACAGGGATGTAAATAATAACAAAGTATTTATTTAACCATGAAAGGTACAGTCAGATTACTCTGGTTTCCAAGTACGTCCTGGGGATGTTACTTTTGCCCAACATCCAGGGGTTGTTACTATTACCCAATCTAATGGTTCTCATTTTATCTACCTCGGAAGGATGAAGGGCTAAGTCAACCCTGCCGGGATTTGAACCTGGGACCCATACACAGGTGGCGTCTGCAGTATGGCTGTTATCATTTTTATCAGCAGTTTCACTCATCCTATGTAATGGGTGGAACATTTATCCGCGGGTTAAACTACCGCTTAAACTATATCGCTTAAACCTTTGCTAGGCTTGAGTTTATTTGGTAATCGTTCTGGTCTGGGTGAGTCTTTAAGTTCACAAAATCTATAGCTTTATTTATATATTACTTAAGCTTATATTGGGCATTAAAAAAAAATAAAAAATCACTTTTTAGCTATTGTCATTTAAACCTGTTTATGGCACTTAGTAATACACCGTTATACAGCAATATAGGTTGAAAGGTTTAAAGTCCATGAGGTTCATATAGCCACTTTAAATGTAGGTTGTTTTTAGCAGTATATCTGGATAAAGGTTCACAGATCTGGTAATTGAATGAACCAAGGAGACACTCTAGGCTTGTGATGACCTCCAGCAGCTTCTTTTGAATTGTGAAAGTAGATTTATTAATTTCATTTTTCATGAATAGATCTACTTGAGTCTGCTCTGCCTTGATCTGTATGGGTTTCAGTACAAAGTGGACCTCTTGTCTTCTGCACTGGAGTTTATTGAATATGTACAGCACTCATATTGAAAGCCTGACCACAGTGCCTGAAGGGACCTTGAAGGAACGTGCTTTTTATACTCTACCCTTATTGTTTGCATTGGACAGGTTACCATTTGGACAGGGTAGGGGTGAACATTTATCGTTTGAGGACTTGTATTCTAATGGATTATCTTCCTGGCACAGAAACCCTACTAATTATTAGAGTGGGCAAGTGGGCAGCCATAGTGTTTAAAAAAGAAATTGCATGAAATAGTAAAAGTATGTATGTATATTTCTTGGTTGTGTTTGACCTTTGTTTGTTCTATCTTAGAATTAAAAAAGCAACAACATTTCTTTGCTGTAATTTTTTTTTGGTTAAACAGAATTATGTTAAATAATGTAAGTAATTATGGGAAAGGGACACTGCAGATAAAAATGACAGCTTATAAGCAGGAGTCTAAGTGCAGCCGGCCACGTAACACAGATGTCTGAGGGAGTCATCTGCCAGCTATGTCTATCCCACGGAGCTGCACTCTCCCTAGGTGAAAACATTCGACACAGTGCTGTCAATGATGCATATGTAACAATGGAAACGGATGCAAATCTGGCGCCCCTTGCTGTGATGTACTGCCCTGTTAACGGCTGTGGTACTGAAGGAGTGGTCGGCCTAGGGCTCTGGGGGTTAGGAAGGGTCAAGTAGTGACAGATATTTGAATTGGAAATTGTCTGAACTCTGATTTTGGATGAGTAGCGATACAGTGAGCCAAAGGAGACCAAGTTTGCTTTGTTTAAGCCATCCATCCTCACACCATCAAGTTCAATAGGTAACCAAATAATACAGTTTATACATGAAATACTGCAGGTAGGACGCCATTCTATATGTTGCCGGTATTGTCTTCTACATTTAATCAAGGTAGAGATTTGCAAGAAGCCGTATTCGATAAATGCGTGCCGCCCACTTACTTTCCTATGTACGATTGCACTTTTCCCTTTTAAAGGAGCACATTGACCTTCTGCATGTTCAAGGTCCACAAAGCTATATTTAAAAATATCGGGATTTTGCGCAGGAAGCATTAAACATTTAAAGGAACAAAAGATAAATCTGGTGTGATTTTGGGTGTAAAGAATACAGAAGCACCAATTTGTCACAGCTCATAGAAAATTAGAGACACAATTACTCTTTTGTAATCAGGGTAATGTGCAATATGGACATGTATATTAATAGTGGCGTAACCTAAATGAGAACAAATAGGCAATGAATATATTTGGATGTCAATGATTCCCCTTATTTTCCCATTTTGTATGCCCCTTAATTCCTCTTCTCTCTTCGCGTTAGGCTGCGGATAACCGCTTCGTCTACTTTAATATTTATTAAAAAAAAAAAAAAAAGTGGGTGGAAAAAAGCCCCTTCACTTGTAAAAATATTATATGCTAAACTTTCATTAAGTCTTGCTTATTCGATAATATTTGGCATGTAATAATGTAAAAAATCACTATTACTCACACTTAATAAATAACGTAAAAAGTTCCTGTTTTTGCTACCGTGATGGTGCCATTAACCTTAGACATTTAGGAGGGATGGCGGAACTTATCTCAACTCCTCCCACCATAACTTGACGCCAATAATTGAATGACATGCCTGTGAAATATTTTATCCTTGCATTATTTTTTTTTTTAACTTAACCTAAAATATTAATAATGAAATTATAAAAGTCAAACCTCTAATCTACTCCATATTTTGTAACTCCCTAAATTCACATTTTTGTTTCCCCCTTTTTTATGCCAATTCACCTAAAATAAATTGAGGCACGTTACAACTGCGTTAATGATATTATAAGTAGGGTCAGCAGTGGACTGTTATCGGGGCAGAGTTTATCTGGAGCAAGGACAGGGATGCAATATGTTTTGTGGCTCTCTCTTGGGGAACATGAATGCAAATGAAGAATCTTCCCAGGCTTAGCATCCTCTGAACACTGTCACAATAATGGATGTTGAGCACATGTCAAGCATTTGTTAATTTCTCTGTTATTTGGAGTTTATCTACCATGATCAATCTAGTAAACGAGCACTTGGCTACTGTGGCATGTGCCATTGAAATGGTGATTAGGCAGGCCGGCATAGCCTTCTGCTTGCTAGTTCCCATCTTTGCCAGGTAACCAGTTACTTATGAATAGCAGTAGATTTCCAATTAGGGAGCGGTAAACAGTTTAAATTGGTGGAAATGTGTTTTGAATCTGCTACATTAATTAAATGCCGTGATTCTAACAAAAGTGGTCTGCTTGATTTAAATTCATCATTTAACAAGGGCGAAATTAACACAAGATAATGCGATTAGTAAAGAGATATATTGATCGTTCTTTTTGCCGTCTTATTCATAATGGGGCATATAGACCTATTTTATTTTAGACAGACGCCAAGAAGAAATGATAAGATTAATGTACAATTTCATTTTAAAGTTACCCATTAAACATGAACTTGGCTTCAGTAACGACACCTTTTAGAATTAGAACTAAATCTGTTGAGAAAAAAAATATCATGACTGAAATTCGTACAATTAGTATAATAAATAATAGCAATATTTATCAAATATGTACCTGGTAAAGCTTGCACAGGTCAGCAGATGTTCAATAACAGTTTTGGCTAATTTTAGTGATTAAAAAAAAATATATATATATACATATATATATATATATATATATATATTTTTTTTTTTTTATGCTGTGTCCCCACCTTTGTATTCTATGTCTATGTATCTGTATAATATGTATTTTTTGACTGTTCTGAAGAAGGTCCTAAGAGTAGAACTGTAATTTGTTTCATCCAGAGTGTTGGATTTATCAAAAGATATAGATTTATTTTTCTGTCTCCATCCTACACCTCAAAATCTCAATCCCTAAGTGAGTAAAAGTTACTTCTGTTTTCAAACGATTATGAACGGCATTTTTTCTTTCTATTCAATGTGTGCCTGTGACATAGCAGTCATTATTGCGTTTGTATGAAGGGTCAGTGTGTATGTGAAAGCATGGGTGTAGTTGTATGTTAGGTCAGTGTGTATATAGAAACATAGAATGTGACGGCAGATAAGAACCATTCGGCCCATCTAGTCTGCCCAATTTTCTAAATACTTTCATTAGTCTCTGGCCTTATCTTATAGTTAGGATAGCCTTATTCCTATCCCACGCATGCTTAAACTCATTTACTGTGTTAATATTTCTGCATAGTTCACATTAGGCATTGTGGATGATATGGCCTCACCAGCAGCTTGTCTTGTACTACATATTTATAGTCTTTACTGCTATGCTATAGGCAGGCTAAGGAAAATGTAGCATTAACTAAATTGATATCCTTACATCTGCTAGCACAACATACAGGTTAAAATCAATATTATACAAAGTGTCACCACGTAATGTTTGGCATGACAGTTGCAATTTAACTAGCACACCTGAAAATGCATATCTTATAGATGCATTAATTAAAATGTAGATTGTAGTCTTCAGATGTATGTGTCCCTGATTGAAATGCCGATGTGTCAGGCTTATTTCAAAGCCACGGATTTATCAATGCTGTGATTTGTCTAGGATCCACACTTGTATACATATTTACATAGTATACGGATACATATTTTGGAAAGGGTAAGATATCATTGTAAGCTACATGATGCGATAAACTAGTTATATATTCAATGCATATGTTTGAAAATCAATTTCTTACAAACTAGAGTTCGGTAGATGTCTGATGTGAAGTTTTTCACACCCATACTCTTAGCATAATTGTAATTAAAACACCTTAGTTATGTGTGTCTGAAGGGCATGCTCTTCAAATGTTCTAAAATTCTTAAAACTATTCACGAGGAGTTTCAACACCATTTTAAGCATTTCAATCAATGTTTATTCAAAAGCTGTAGACACAATTAAGCAAATGCCAAAAACACAATTGTGGCAATGAACAAAACATTTGTCAAAACCTAATTTGTTTTTTTTTTGTTGTTAGGTGTAGCATTATGGTAACGTATTATATCATGCCTATGACAAGCTTATGGAACGTATATTATAACATGTATAACTTCAGGTTCATGATTGTGGGCATGTGGTTATAGGCATGTATTGATGGTCCAGGAGTAGTTGCAGGGTGTCAGTAGTTAAAGGCTTGCAATTTTAAATTTGTTTGAAATAATAGATATTGGCAGTGCATTATCAATATGTTCAAGTGAGGCATGTATTTACAAGTAGAGATATGGAAACCTTGCACATCAAGATGCTGATATCTTGTGGAGAGATAATGAGGTATATTGGAGGTTACTGCAGGCCATACTGTTTCCTAAGCTGGTATTATTTCTGTTTGCTTTTACTGTTCAAAACTTTTTACAGGCCTACGGAGGTGCTATGATAAGTAATTAGTATATGCAATGGAGAGGCTTCACTCGATTTCCAAAATATATGGAACATAATATGGTAGTGACTCCACTGTTGTCGGCAAAACTCAATAGCTTGCTCTTCGGTTAGCCCTCAATCTAGTCTCAAAGTTTTTGCTCTCTTTGGACATTACAGAGACAACCTATATGATTTGCGTATGAGTCTGATCCTGCCCATAACGGCAGTCCAGAACTGAAATGCCTGTAAGTTGCCTCTGCACAAGAGATACAGCAACCCTGGTTGATCATGTCAGCCTTTCTTGTGCCTTGTCAGCAAGTTGTAGCTTCTATCTCCACTAGGAACAGTGTTTTAGGCCAGTGTTCCGTCTTATTATTTCCATAGGAGATTGCTCCATCAGCCCCAAGCACTAGCACAAAAGTCTCACTGATCCAGCCACATCCGGGAATATCGGGATCTTTCCATGGAATGCACCCATCAGATCAGGGATTTTTTGAAGGTGTGAGCTGTGCTTCGGAGTTTGACCCCAGTCCAATCTTGGCCTAGGTGTGGTGGTGAGTTTGAATATAAAGAATAATCCAGGCACTCCAGCATATTCCAAAATGTAGGCAATCTTTATTGGAACAAGGAACCAAAAAGCAACGTTTCGACCCCTTAGGGCCTTTGTGGTGGTGTGTTTGGGAACTGGACTCTGCATCCTTAACCTCTTCTCCTGTCTCAGCTCATGCGGTGACCTTCTGGGGACATTCAGCGTAACCTCCCTCCCTATGTTGTTGTCGAGGAAGTTAATTCATGAAACATCTGGCCTGGAGCATAGATGCAAAACCAATTGCTCATTTATGTAGCATAGTCTATTTGGAGCATAATCGATCAAAGGGTATATAAGAAGGTCCATGTCGGAGGTTATAAATGTGGAGGTATGTTGTAAAGCATACCTTAGATCGATGGCCATCTTGAATAGTAGCCAACTTTGCTGGGCCTCAGAAGTCTCCCAGTAAGGTCTAGACCAGTTCATCAGTTGGGATCAGGATATTCCCCAGTGGTTCGAAGTGGGTGGAATAGGGCCCACCTCAAATGTGTTAGCAGCCACGCAAGGAGACCAACACTGTGAGTCCAGCTAAATAAAATTCAAAATGCTTGGCTTGGTATATTCCCTATTGAATAGAGCAAGGTACTTAAATAATGGGGTTTCCTATGGTAAAAGGCTGAATTTCAGGTTTGCCTTGAGGACCACCAGCTACATGTGACTGTCTCAGTCCGCCCCTTTGTTTATTTAAATGCAATACACATAGATACGTTTTTGCCCAGGTCTAGCTTGCAATATCCCTATAATTAAAAGGAATAACGGTTCTTGTCTTTTTCTGCAGTCTGTGAAATACAGTTTTTGGTGTTTTACCAAGTTTCATGTTGCCATAAACAATGAAAGCTGGTTTGTGTGTTTCTACTGCCGATCGCATGCCAAGAGTATTGCTAAAAACTCCTACCCAGATAGAGACTCTGGAACAAAAGGGGTTAATCATGCATAATTATGTGAAGAGCTCATTGCTCTCTCTAGACTAATTAGGGGTGTCTAGCTCAATATGCTGCGTTAAGTTCCCAATATGGTTTTTGCATTAGCAAATTTATCTTTCTGGACAAGGGAAATAAAATAGAATTCCAGTATCTTCACTTGTTAGACCCTTCTTCAATTTGTTAGCTAAGAGCAGAGTAATATTTAGTGTGTGTAAATGTGTATAAAGCTATCTATCTATCTCTCTATCTCTCTCTCTCTCTCTCTCTCTCTCTCTCTCTCTCTATCTATCTATCTCTCTATCTCTCCATCTCTCTATCTGTGTCTGTCTGTCTATCTATCTCTCTATCTCTCTATCTATCTCTCTATCTCTCTATCTGTGTCTGTCTGTCTATCTATCTCTCTATCTCTCTATCTCTCTATCTCTCTATCTCTCTATCTCTCTATCTATCTATCTATCTGTGTCTGTCTGTCTATCTATCTCTCTATCTGTGTCTGTCTATCTATCTCTCTATCTATCTATCTATCTCTCTATCTCTCCATCTCTCTATCTGTGTCTGTCTGTCTATCTATCTCTCTATCTCTCTATCTCTCTATCTATCTATCTATCTATCTATCTATCTGTGTCTGTCTGTCTATCTATCTCTCTATCTCTCTATCTGTGTCTGTCTATCTATCTCTCTATCTATCTATCTATCTATCTCTCTATCTCTCTATCTGTGTCTGTCTGTCTATCTATCTCTCTATCTATCTATCTGTGTCTGTCTGTCTATCTATCTCTCTATCTCTCTATCTGTGTCTGTCTGTCTATCTATCTCTCTATCTCTCTATCTCTCTATCTCTCTATCTCTCTATCTCTCTATCTATCTATCTATCTATCTATCTATCTATCTGTGTCTGTCTGTCTATCTATCTCTCTATCTATCTATCTATCTATCTATCTATCTATCTCTCTATCTCTCTATCTCTCTATCTCTCTATCTCTCCATCTCTCTATCTGTGTCTGTCTGTCTATCTCTCTATCTCTCTATCTATCTATCTCTCTATCTATCTATCTATCTATCTATCTCTCTATCTGTGTCTGTCTGTCTATCTCCATAGATTTAGCGGTGTAAATCTAAATCAACAAATAAATATACTAGACCATATTTTATGTAGACATTTAATTCTCTCTCTCTCTCTCTCTCTCTCTCTCTCTCTCTCTCTCTCTCTCTCTTTCTATCTCTCTCAAAAAAAATATATGTATATATAATATAAAATATGGTCTAGTTACTTTTTTGTCTTGCGTAATACAAGGAAAATAAATAAAACACTGGCTTAGAGGAACTAGAAAAGAAAAAAATATTTTCAAAATAAGAACATCTAAACTGGATAGATTGTGCAGACAGAAGATGCCATTGAAGACACAGTTCGCTGTCTGACACTACACCTGTCCTTGATATTTCAAATAATTTCATTATGTGAATGCTACTTGGTTTCTGTGCATCTGACATTACATCAGGACTTGTGCATAAAAATAGTTAAAGGAACACTATAGTGCTACGGATCCAAGTATGTACTCCTAACAGAAAGTGGTGCACTGTGTGGCACAAACCACCATCAGTGCATATAGTGAAAAGCTAAAAAAAACGTACACTTACCCTTGTATATTAAGGGACTAGTATGCAGTAAAGTGCTGTACAAAAATATAGTCTGTAAATAGAGCTGTATATATATAAACACTAATACTCCAAACGCACAAAGTATAGAGCCAGATAGGACAGGCTTAAATCACATGGGCAGGTGTGTCCCGAAGTGACACAAACCCTCTTCTGTCATTATCCAATTGGATTCAGGGAAAATGAGACAAAAATAGACAAAAGCACTAGCTTGCTGGTGAAGTATACTAAGTGTAGGGGTAACCAATATGTAAACTCATATGTCACCTGCTCACCTTCTCTAGAGTCCTTGCTACTGGCTCTAGGTATGATAGTTTGTGTGTCAATCTAGGAGGACACAGCTATAGCTTGGATGTGGACCAGATGCCAATGTTACTGCTTACTAGACAATGTTGTTCAAATTGGCAAAATTATATTACAAAAACTTTTTATACAGTAATAAGAGAAACTAAAAATAAGGAGAGCAAAAAACAAGTGGCAAGAGAGTGCTGAGAACGGACAACAGCTCAATTAGCCAGCCCTTCGGTGGGTCCCCGCTCAGTTCTCGAGCTGGTTCTAGCTGACCCATTGCAGAGAGAACCAGGCCATTCGCATCTCAGACTGATTCCACCCAAAAGAGCAGAACAGATCCGAAATACAGGCCGACTCTCTCTGCACGAGAGATACAGCAACCCCAGATGATCGTTTCAACCTTGTTAGAGATCATCAGTGAGGTATAGCCAATATCTCTCTAGGCACCGTGAGCAAGGGGTGCACGTCTGGATTACCCTTTAAACTTAAGCAGAGCAAAAAACAAGCCGCAAGAGAGTGCTGAGAACGGACAACAGCTCAATTAGCCTGCCCTTGGGTGGGCTAAAATAATATACAAAAACAGTTAGTGGTGCTCCAACCCTCTCAGATCCCGATTCCAGTAGCTTTTCCAATCAGTATCAGTAATGTTTATGTACTTCTAACACTATAGCATTGGACTATCTTTTAGAGTCCCCAGCCTCCTTTCTGTGGAGAAATAAGGTGATTAAAATTACCTTTTCTTTTTCACCGTGCCTGGCCCCGCCTCCATGGCTGAGATTATCAGTCTTGGTGATCTCAGTCAAGCCAATGCTTTTCCATAGGAAAGGATTGGGAGGCTATTGCGCGTGCGCAGAAAATCACCTCACTGTGCCAGTCAGCATCTTCTTATAGAGCTGCATCTCCATGGGGAGCATATAGCATCTCCATGCAGAACTCAGTGTTGGACTAGAAAGAACCTCTCTAAAAAGTTTACAGTGCTAACACTGCAGGGAAAGACTATAGACGCAAGAACCACTACATTAAGCTGTAGTGGTTCTAGTGACTATAGTGTCCATTTAACTGAATTTTTGACACATAATTTGTTGGTAAATGTATCAAAATTATACATGTCAAGGACAACATGGTGTTCTGACTTTTGTTAAATGATAGTTGATTTTTGCCAGTATGCATGCATGAATGATGATAACATAGACGTTACGGTGGGCAGATAATATTTCTTTAATGTTGTTGTAATGCTGTACTAGTGATAGGACATAGGACGGTTTATGGGATAAGACCAAACCAAAAAAACAAAACAAATTGGAGTGTTTAAACTTGGTGCGATAAGGGTTCTGCGTGCAACTGTAGGTAGACCTTCGAAGCAGTACCAGGGACCTGGCACCCAGACCACTTCATTGAGCTGAAGTGGTCTGGGTGCCTATAGTGGTCCTTTAAGGATTTTTTTATTTAATTTTTTTTTTTTTTTTTTTTTTTTTACTTTGGCCTTTAATGCATTATCTTTATAATAGATTAAAAAATACAGTCCAGTTATATCTTAACTACATAGTCTGTTTAATATATACATGTTTGATGAAGCCTTTTGTAAATGACCCTTAATAATTATAGTGCTACAGTTAACCCTTCTGTTCTTCCTCCACATCACAGACTGGCTCTCTGATTAATACTGCTTGTTGGATGTCTAGCAAAGCTATTGAGAACAACTTTGTATGTCAAGATCTTGACTCTGGAATATGCCCAGTCTGAGTCTAGTCCTCCAGCATGCTCAGTTTGTTCCTTGAACTGATTTTTTTAGTTTACCCTTTTAGTTTGCATTGGGACGTTTTCTCTTCGCCTGCCCTCTTTGGTTTATTCAGCATCAATTGGTGGAGTTAATGAAGTCCTATAAAGATTATGAAACATTTGACAGATCTTGATTGAATGCAATGCAAAACAGAGATTGGGATCCATTATGCCAAAAGTACTGTATAGGTACAAGGGCCTGCCATTAGCAGTTCATATATGGCAGGGACAGCAGGATGCCATGCTGACTTTTTCATTCAGGGGGAGTTATTTTATTATTCCCCGTTATGTGACTTTTGTTGTACGTGGCACCTAGTGTCATGTCTACCATGCGGTACTTGTGTCTCCATCGTCAGTGCTCTGTGAATTGTAAGATGAAGCCTGGCAGTAAACGGTGAATGTATTTCCCGACATTCAGTCATGGCATAGAAATGTAAAGGCAGTGAAGGTTATGTAATCATTGTATCCCTCACATGCCTTTTTGCAGTGAGAAATACTGAGTAGCAAACAATGGCGTGTGGCCCTTTGTCCAATATGGAAGGAGAAAGGGAATTTTTACAGTGCAGATTAGAAGAGATGGGTGCCTATAAATCTATATAGTACAGTCTGTCAGCACAGACTGGGGAGCTTTTCTCTACTTGAGGAAATACTCAGCATCCTTAGTTTTGCACAATTGACCTCTTTTATTCGCTACATAAAGCAGTAGAAAGTAAAATGTGTATTAAGTGTTAAATGTATAACGGCTAAAGTACCCAGGCCGCTAGACCCAGGGGGGACCTAGGGGACATTTCATATCACGCTACTTCCCTGATGTCAGGCGGTACGAGGGAGTCATGAGGAGCTCTACTTGGGCAAGCTTTAAACAATATGTTGTGGACTGCATTTTCCATAATGCAAAGCATCAGAGGAGATGTAGTTCACAACATCTGGAGTGCTGAAAGTTGAATACTTATAATAGATTTATTTATTTATTTCATTTATTTATTTCTAAAATATTTTACCAGGATGGATACGTTGAGATTTCTCTCGTTTTCAAGTATGTCTGGGCCAATCCAATATACCCATGTTGCCGTTAATGTGAACATTTTCTAGGTAGTCTTTTCGGGAATTATTAGGAACTTTTTCTCTATCAGGACTAGTTTAGCTAGGCAGATGCACTACAAATCGTGGTTCTTGATTGGGCCTAATCATTCTTTTTCTTAATTTGTCCATATATTCTAATGTGAGAAGGAGAGTGAACTGTGTCAGTAATAAAATGTCATGTCCTGTGATGGATATGGTTTAAAATCTAAATACAGCATACAAGAGTTCTTTCACTAATTACCACCTTTTAGTGAATGGAAATATGAAATAAAGTCCATGTTAAAATAGCCATCAGATTTTTTGCAAGCCAGTTATTGTTGCTTAAATTTTCTATTCTATTCAGTTCATAATTTAGTGAATAAGTGCTTTTATGTATCTTTCTCCAACACTGCGTGGTGGATGAAGTGTATGACCCGACCATGATATTATTTTCAAGCTGTGTGTTTTATTTATAAAATATTTTACCAGGAAGGATACATTGAGATTTCTCTCGTTTTGAAGTACTATGTCCTGGGTCCACAAAACATTGTATTGATACAATTATACATTATGGTACAATAAAATATAAAAATAATATTAATACACAATATAGACACAATTTAACATAGAGCAGGTAAGAAATATATACTCAACCATGACACGTGCATTCTGTTTTGAGGTATGTAGAGCGGGATCTCTTGAAGGGTTTTAGGTTTGGGAAAGATTTGAAAGTGTGCGGGAGGCTGTTCCATAATTGCGGCGCTCTGTAGGAAAAGGAGGATCGAGCCGCTTTCTTAACATATGAACGAATGATTGTTTGCAATGCATACTGTTAAATTTTATTTAGTTTTAGTTTATATCATTGTAATACTTTTTTGGAATAACTAGAATATGCATTCACCACCCTCCACTTGATTCCTGAATTATATTCTCTTGGTGTTGTGCATATCTTATTGCTTTTTACCACTTGAACAGTAGTGTGCATTTACGTCAAAGTTTTGCCTATTGTCTCCTTTCTGTGATTCTTAGTACAACAATGAACCAAGCAGAATGTCTACTGATAAGTTAGTGTGTCTCTTGGTGTCCCTTTCTCACTGACCCTTCATACTCCTTTGTCCACCGTTCCCCCCCCCCCCCAGATCTGTGCTCTGCTGAGCCTTTTGATGCATGCCCCACACCAAGCTGACAGAACACTCATGCCCCAAGAAGACAGTTCTGTACTCCTACGCTCATTTGACACATGGTTATGCTAAATAGTCAAACAGCATGAGGCACACGTCATTAACAGTAATTAACTTAATGAAAGCCACCTGGCTTTTTTTTCTTTTCTTCAAGATATAATTAATTGCTTGTAAATAATAAACTTGGATATAATTTATAGTCTTCCCAATTTTATTTAGCGTATAGTCACAGCAGGAATCATTTTAAACATTCTGGAATTTGGTGACTGGACTGAGTTTTCATTCACCCCAAATCACTAGTTACTCAATGTTTTTCTCAATTCTGCTTGAAGAACTCTACAAAGTCATTCATATAAACAGATAGTGAGGCCTTTACCTGGCCCCTGATAACTGTATTTATTTTCTCTTTTACACCTAGTCTAGGCACGCCACCTCCTTTTAATTTCTGATTTGCCATCAGTGTTTCAGTGTTTAGGAAATTAAAGATGTTGTGTACATTTCTAAAGCGTGCATTGTTGCAGCATCTTTGCTGCAATTTGGGCATGAATAAATCTATATACTTCTGTATGCACATAATAATAACAACCGTTTTGATGGGTTTTTGCATATCAGAAAAGGCAAACGATAAGATACAATGCCTTAAAAGTAGTGGTTTTCATTTGATTTATTTTTATTATTCGTACTGTACATATTGTTTAATCTTGTGTGGTAAAGTGTAAACATGCAAACTACACCATGCCTCTCGACATTGGTAGTGAAAGGAACTCTGGACAAGGTGGTTGGCATGTGTCTGTAAACATGGCATGTTCTCCTGGCTTGCATGCATGCCAGCTTCACAAACATTGCTGGAAAGCATCCAGCCAGGACGGCCCATGTGCAGAGCACTGATGAAGTGCTTTGGTATAGGGTTCAGATTCCCTGGGCTCCTTGCGCAGTTGCGAGCATTTTAATGACAGATGTGCTTTATGAGGACTTTTCTATGCTGTCACCAGAAGTGGTACATCAACTAAAAAACCAACAAAATAAAATACAGGATGGCGGCACAGTGGGTTCCAAATTGGAATTCTTCTGCCGGCCTCCCCAGTGTGTATGGGGTCTTCGCCATATTGGGAAGGCAGTACATCCATGGTAAACAATTTATTGTGACTTGGGTCCCACCTCAAGTAGTTAATAACAACTGGTTTAGAGGAACTCTGTAATCCACAAAAACGTGGGAATGATAAATATTAGATTGGGGGGGCTTAAAATTTAATTTCCTAAGATACTAGGTGGGTCCAGCCACCATACTCCGAACCCCCAGTAATATCCTTCACATTTTTAACTGAACATTCAACATATACTTAACAAGCCAAAACACACCACACACGCATATTGTTAAAGCCCTGATCTTTGTCAGTTATTTTAAATATATCAATGTCCTGTGTTTTCCATACTGTACTCCCTTTCTAGGCATCTCTGCTTGCTTATCTTTGCCTGTGGGGGGGGGGGGGGGGGGGTTGCTAAAGATTAAGAGCTCTGAGGTAGGTATGGAATTTAATACACTAATTCTTCAGTGAACTCTACAAGTAAAGATTAAAAAAAAAATAATACAACTATCGACTCCAGTGGATGCTTGTGACTCGTATAGTTACATTTTGTGCTAGCACCAATAAGTGGATGGGATTTCTGGTCACCATAGCTTTTCCCGTAAACTACTCCCCAAAGCAGGTTTTTGGGATATATTGTTTAACATTCACTATTTTAAAGGAACACTATAGTCACCTAAATTACTTTAGCTAAATAAAGCAGTTTTAGTGTATAGATCATTCCCCTGCAATCTCACTGCTCAATTCACTGTCATTTAGGAGTTAAATCACTTAGTTTCTGTTTATGCAGCCCTAGCCACACCTCCCCTGGCTATGATTGACAGAGCCTGCATGAAAAAAAAACTGGTTTCACTTTCAAACAGATGTAATTTACCTTAAATAATTGTATCTCAATCTCTAAATTGAACTTTAATCACATACAGGAGGCTCTTGCAGGGTCTAGCAAGCTATTAACATAGCAGGGGATAAGAAAATCTTAATTAAACAGAACTTGCAATAAAGAAAGCCTAAATAGGGCTCTCTTTACAGGAAGTGTTTATGGAAGGCTGTGCAAGTCACATGCAGGGAGGTGTGACTAGGGTTCATAAACAAAGGGATTTAACTCCTAAATGGCAGAGGATTGAGCAGTGAGGCTGCAGGGGCATGTTCTATACACCAAAACTGCTTCATTAAGCTAAAGTTGTTCAGGTGACTATAGTGTCCCTTTAATAATTCAGTTTAAAGGATTCATGGATTTAAGAGTATGGGATGCACATAAAAAACAGTTATAATGAACAGACTGAAGATAAAGAAGTTAATTTCACCATGACCTGTCGTTTCAGAGTCAAGCTTGGATTGTCACCTTTTTGCAGATTGTAGAGTACATTGTCTCTTGGAAAACATGCTGTTCAGGAAATAAAACATTGACACGTGTTTCAACATGTGTTGAAAAAAACTTTCACCCTAATGTGGTCCACAAGATTCCATTACTTATGGAATATTCCTTCTACCAACTGAAGAGGTAGAACCAATCCCAGAATGCTCTAAAGTTTCTTTTCACTTCCTCCTTCCTGCTCCAACCAAAGCAATTTTCCCAATTTAATTTCTGTCTCCTGTGCAGATGATTGGACTTGATTGAGCTATGAAAGTTTTATTATTTTCTATTCCAATCAGGGTGCAGGGCCGGCCTTAGGCATTTGGGCGCCCTGTGCAAAAAATCTTCACAGCGCCCCCCTTTCCCGTCCCCCCCTCCCTTACTCCTTACCCCTTCCCACACACCCTGTCACACACACACACACAAACACACGCGCAGACAGTCACACACACACACGCGCAGACAGTCACACACACACACGCGCAGACAGTCACACACACACACGCGCAGACAGTCACACACACACACGCGCAGACAGTCTCACACACACACACACACACACAGGCAAACACACACACACACACACACACAGGCAGACAGCCACACACACACTCACTAACAGACATACACACTCACAGACACACACTAACAGACACAGACACACACTAACAGACACAGACACACACTAACATACACACACACACACTAACATACACAGACACACACTAACATACACACACACACACTAACATACACACACACACACTAACAGACACACACTAACAGACACAGACACACACACTAACATACACACAGACACACACACTAACATAGACACACACACACTAACAGACACAGACACACTAACAGACACAGACACACTAACAGACACACACTAACATACACACACACACACACACACACACACACATTAACACATTTTTTAACATTTATTTAGACCCCCCCCCAGCCTCCTTACCTTTGGGAATGCTGGGGGGGGGGGGTCTCTTTCTCCCTGGTGGTCCAGTGGCTGCTGGGCTGGGCGGGCGGCTGGCGAGGGAGCACTTCCTCTGAGCTGTATGCTCAGCTCCCTCGCGCGCTGCAGAGTGAGGCTGGGTGCCGGAATATGACGTCATATTCCGGCTCCCAGCCTCACTCTGCGGCGCGCGAGGGAGCTGAGCATACAGCTCAGAGGAAGTGCTCCCTCGCCAGCGCCGCCCGACCGCCCAGCAGCCAGGCATGTCTGTTAGCCGCAAGGCTAACAAGACATTTGCCTTGGGCATTTGGGGGCGGCTTTTTTTTGCCGCCCCCTGGAAAATGCCGCCCAAGGCAAATGTCTTGTTAGCATTGTGGCTAACAGACATGCCGTGTGAGCTATGCGGCCGCAGGGCGCCCCCTGCACCATGGCGCCCTGTGCGGCCGCACAGCTCGCACACCCCTAAGGCCGGCCCTGTCAGGGTGTCCTACCAAAGGGTCTTCTGCCCAGCAAGTAACATGTCAATGTCGTGATAGGAAAGTTAGTTTACGGACCTGCTGTCCTGGAATCCCTGTCTCTAGCACTTTACAGACTCTCTCTGGATTAAGAGGACCATTCTCAGAGTTTATTCTGCAGCATTCTCCCTATTTTCTAGCTGATTTCATGAGCAATTACCGAGTTTGATCTGTTACTGCAAGAGCCAGTCCTCTTCTTCTGTGTCTACCCTGTATGTCTTACAGGAGCCCTGGAGTAGTGTGCTACCCACTAAATGTTTATGCATATCACACTGGTATCCAGACTCGCCAATTGTGGTAGTTATAATTTTGCCCAGGGCACTTTATGTGGAATGCACAATTTAGTAACAGACTCGTATTTTGACCATTAGCTGCCTGATAATTAACTCTGATGTATGCACATTGCTTCTTGGGACTTTTGTATCAGAGTTATTCACTAAAGTAAGAATTCAAAGTGACCTTAACCTTTCAAATTTAAGGTAAAAATGTCCAAACTAAAAAAAAATTGTAACTCTGCTATACTTCCAGTTCGGCTACTTGGATTTGAAATTTGAAATTTAAAGGGATTCTCCAGTGCCAGAAAAACAAACCCGATTTCCTGGCACTAGAGGATCCTGGAGCGCCCCCTCCTTCCTACTCTCCATCCTACGTCGCTAAAGGGTTTAAAACCCCTTAGGACACTTACCTGAATCCAGCGCCGATGTAACTCAGTGCTGGGTCAGGCTCCGCCCACACTCCCCCCCCGCTGACAACCGCCGACGGGGGAAACCTAATGCACATCCGCGGCAAAGGTCGCATGTGTATTACACCTCCCCATAGGAAAGCATTATTCATTGCTTTCCTATGGGGATTCCGGCGACGCTGGAGGTCCTCATGCATGACGTGAGGGCGTCCAACGTCGATAAGACGACCAAAAGTCGTCTAAGAAGCGGGATGTCCCTCTAGTGGCTGTTTGGTATACAGCCATTAGAGGAGGACTTAACCCTGCCAGGTAAATATTGCAGTTTATAAAAATTATTATTATTGTCTACCTCTCCCCCCATGAGCGGCTAGTGTGGGCCCTTTGTGACACAAGAGGCCTTAACAGTTTAATTATAATACAGTTAGTATCATGGTGTTTGCAAGGTAGCACACTACTGTGATCGGTTATGTTTACCATTGTATCTATTGCTTGTGACACTTCCCTTCCCATCCCAGCATCATACTTGCACAATAGACGTGTGCGATGCTTGCCCTTACATGAAATAAAAGATAACAAGATTATTAACAAGTACTGAAGTAAACCTTTAGTGTTGCCTTGAGTAGTGAATACTTGGTATCACTATATCTTATGAGAGATGATAAATTGTCAGCGGCCGCCACTGAGGAGCCTCCAACAAATCAAGAGACTCCTCTGTGGAGATTACCCCTCGAAATGGAGATAATAGTTGGGGAAGCGTCACCGAATCTAATTGCGTTGGGCAATTGAGAAACTTCAGGTGCCCCCCAAAAGTACTCATATGAGACAAAACTCTGAGTCTAATTAAGATACCGGTACTTGGATTCGCTGCAGGCTGGGTAATCGGCGTTATTAGTGTACTGTAAGTCAGATTGAGGCAGTTAGATTGCACTACCCCCTTAGTAACCGAGGTAGGCCTCTGTATTGCCTAGTCAGAGGATGAAGGGAGTGTAGTTAATATATAGGACATGAACTGAAAAGAAAATTCATAAGATAACTATATACACCATACAACATAAGTAAAAATTTCTACATCCTTCACCATCTCCTCCCCAAAATGGCGGCCTTCTGGAGGACTTATAATATACTTGTGACTTGAAGCCATCATAGACCCACATAAATTTGGACTAATTATCAGGAATGGCATATTTAGTATGAGATATACAAATGGTCACCCGGCCAACAGAGAGGGAAGCGGCTCAACATATTCTGAGGGGTTACAGCTCCATCTAAATAACATTCTAGCAAAAAAACTTTAATAAGGTAACTATGTACAGTCCTGAACCTAAATAAAGGATTCTTATCATCAATAGTAATGCCCCCTCTGAAGGAGAGCGCATGGCCAACCTACAGTCTATGCATCCTGTTCAGCAATACGCCCCTCTTCTCCATGGCGGCAGAAGTTTGAGGAAAAATTGTTACAAAATTATGTAGGCGGCATTGTCTACCATTTTGTCGATCCCATATAACCTTATATTATTTCTCCTGCAGCGATTCTTCAGGTCTCCTAGTTTGCGCTCAGAGTTCACCACTCTCTCTTCTAGGGCTTCTTGTGCTACTGCCATGTTGTAGTGCGCCAACGCCAGCTCCTTCATCTTGCCCTCTTAGTTTGTAGTTCTGTCTCCTAGGCCCTTAAACTCCTCTCTTAGATAGTCTGTTAATTTGTGTATGCTTTGTTGCAAGGAGCTTTGCAGCTTATCCCACAATTATTTGTGTAAGAACTGTTGGCCTGTGACCAAACTGGTAGTTACGTCACTGCCTGCTGAGCTAGATATTGGCGATGGAGGCCTGCAGTGGCCATCTTGTTCCAGGTGCTCCTGTGTAGGAGTGGAGACGTGGAGTCCTCCTCTGCTACCGTTTTACATTTGTTAAAATCCCAGGTTTTGAACTAGATGCTTGCTGTGTATAGTCGCTGAGCACTCACTCAGGAGCACAACACCAACACGTCTGACCACATTGGCTTATGCACACTCGCCCCTGCTGAAGCATTTTTATTTTTAATTGCACGCGATGACTTTGCTTCTATAAGGGATATTGTTGTAGTTGCCTATTTTCACCACCTTCGTCACTCTGTACGTGTTTCCTCTTAGGGGTTCCTGTGTGTGAGGTGTGTGCCTTAAATGTCTGCTATGCCTCAATCTGCTGCCGGGTAGATGGGCTTTAAGAGGAAAATCTATATTTATACTTGCATATAAATACATTTTTATCTGTTTAGTCAACGTCCACAAAAGGCACCTCCCAGTTTCTTTATCTTCGTAGGGTTCTTATACTTACTGCTTTTGCTTCTTTTGCTCTCCTCTTTTTTCTCCTGTGCTTGACTCAACACATGACGGTGGAGTTTCTGGTAAGTGGAATGAGGAAGTGTTTGCAAGGTTCTATCTCTCCAGGTGCGGAATGCAATTTCATATAAAAAAAAAAAAACAACTTATCATTTTATTTATTTTTAATATAAATATTTTGGGAAAACACCTGTGAAAATTATTTCAAGGTTTATCTCAAGAATGTAGAATCCTTACATCACGTGCTACATGATACCCATGCAGCATTACCAGCTACACCCAAATAACATATTTGGAGCATGGCACAAATCATACCAAATTTTCGCACACACAATCCGTGCCTCTCTGTGACCCCACTGACACTAACATTGCACACCCGTCATCTCATATCACCCTTGTGACACCGTAATCACAATCATCAGACGAGTATACTCCCATATGGCACTTGGCGGCCAGCTACCAGCAATCACACAGTATACATACTCGATCTTGCCATTACCCATTGAATGCATGTTGGCACACACTAGAGCTTCCCAGCCAGCTGTTGCTGCATGTGAGAAAGATGGTATTGCTTGAGTGACGGCAACATTGGGCTTGCACAAATTCTGTTCCACACTGTTGCCTGCAATCTGCACGCTCTATGAATTATAAGTTCACCAATAAATCGGGCAATGCACTCATTTTGACCCAACTAGCGATATATAGGTCTTATCATATACAAGTTCAAAAAAATTACCCACTTGATAGCTTTCTCTTTTGATTTTTATTTTTTTATACATACTTGATTAAGACATTGGAAAGTATCACACCTAATTTTATTATGTTCATTGTGCTTTGTAATGTACGCAGTGCTTGTTTGTCAGAATTGTAAATTGCTATAATATTGTCCTATAATGTAATATTAGTTTTATTTTGTTTATGTATTTATTGAGCTTGGTAAGGAGGAGGTATTCAAAGGGCAGTAGAAACATTTGAGTTGTTTTGCTCGATCAGGATAAGTTTGAGGCTAAACGGATTGTCTTGCGTCTCAGCTGTAACCCGTTATCTGCCGTCAGGTAGCACAGTATTGATGAGCAGTACGAGAGCAGCGTGTCGCTCTATCTGAAGAGTTAACCGTGCATTCAGCTGAGAAACGTGATGCAGACTGAAAGGAAATCCCTGTTGGAAGAATTTCTTTTCTTGTTGCTCCTTTGCCAGGTGCTTTGACATAGAGTTGAGTAGTGGATGGATGAGGCTTTGGAAATGACCAACTCCAAGGGAAAGTGGCCTCCTGCTGAGAATGTTTCTATATTCAAAGCACCATCGTTTTCATTGGGAATGTTAGAGGCCCATATGCTGCTACTGATATTGAGTTAAGTCCCCCTTCCAACCCCTCCTTGTTTTTCTTCATGGAACCCCTTTAATAAAAGACAGCTACCAGAGAGGGTTCCCTCACTGCTCAAAAAGTGAATTTCAATATTTTGCCAATGAGTTAAGCTGCATGTTCCAACTGCAGCTGATAGTTTGTGGGCCTGGAAAATGAATACAGATCTTGCCAACACATGAGGCTGCTGTTGATTCTTACCATAGCATGTCTTCTCAGTCTTCGAACCTTTCTTTTTTTCCTTTCCTTCCTTTCTCTCTCCTATGTTTCTTGACCTAGCCTTTGTCTGAGCTGTCCGTCTGAAACAACTTTTGCGTACTTGTTTCCATGTTCTCTTAGATTACAGGGCAGTGGGGCTTACCTTTGAAGCTGACTAGCCTTTTGTCTCCCCCCATGCACTCCAGTAATTAACTTTGTCCATCTTTTATTTTGTTCCAGTCAATCGCAGTCCACTCTGCTGAGCATCTTCTCCCAGGAGTACCAGGTTAGAAGTTTCCTTCTTTTGTGAAGCTTGACAGGTGCTTAATTGAATGATGAATGTCCCTTTATTTCTTTGTAATTGAACTGCCAGCCCAGTGATTGGTTTGGAAGATGTAAACCCCTTCCACCCTCCTTCCCCTTCGCTCTACCCCCCTCCCCTTATCAAGCGTTGCCTGATCCTGAGTGGATGCCTGCCAAGCTTTACCCATCCATCTGTCTAATAACATCTATCCTTTGCTTATTTGGTGGACCCGTAATAAATTATGCTAAACCATTATTATTCTGACAATAATAATTTCCCTGTGTTGCACGGTTCCGTGTGCTAAATGTTTGCTGACTTGCACTGTCAGGGCTACTTTCCCTCGCTGACAGAGATTATGATAAACGACCCTCTCTTGGAGTGGCAGAAGGCAAGAGAGGCAGAAAATGGAGTCATTTATCATCCAGTGACGGGTGTCACTCATATGGCAGCCCTCCAAGGAACAGTCACTGTTTATATACTTTATTTTTTTTTTCCCTCTGCCTTTTCATTCCTTTTTTTTTTTTTGTGTATGTGTGTGTGTTCGAGTTTATCTGTGTGTGTATACGTGTGTGGGTATGTATATATTTGTGGATATTTATATATGTATTAAAGAACTGAATAGAGTTAAAATTACTAGGTCTGTCTAGCTTAAAGGTCTCACTAACCTTAAAACGTGTTCCGTTTCTGTTAATGTATATTGTGGCTCTAACTGCTTTGTTATTCCCTTCTATTCACAGCAATTGCATGAAATTAAATGCCTAGTCATACGAATGGGGAATGACTCCTAAAATAACAAGTGAAGTACTCTTTGTATATGTGGAGCCTCCCAAAATAAATGGAACATGATTTGCTTTCTTATCTTGCTTTAAACATCTATTTCCTCCAATCCATAATTAAACTAGTACAGGCATAGGCAACCTTCGGCACTCCAGATGTTTTGGACTACACCTCCCATGATGCTTTGCCAGCAATATGGGTGTAAGAGCATTATGGGGGATGTAGACCATAACATCTGGAGTGCCGAAGGTTGCCTACCCCTGAACTAGCATATTCTTCTTCCCGCAGCGTCTTGCATGCTCTGTGTCAGTGGTAGGCACTGCTCTATGTAACCAGAATATACCACAAATAGAAAATAAAAAATGCTATGATCAATTTATATAGAGATCAAGACTTTTAATCTAGTTATAATTTCTGAGGCAGTTACAGCTATGCATTATGTAAGCAAGCTCTGTTTTGGTTTTTTTTCCTTTTCAGAAACTTATGAAGAGAACTCACAGCAAGCACCACACCCCTGAAGCTGTTGAATTGTATTATAAACGGTACGAATTTCTCCTTTGTTAACCTCCCCAAAAAACTACATAAACAAGTTGAAATAGCTTTTTCTAGTGCCAGAAACGTTATGGAATTTTCTCTAACATTAAAGGACCACTATAGTGTTAGGAATACAAAACTGTATTCCTAACATTATAGGAACCCTCTATCTCTAATGTCCCACAGCGGTGGTTTGGTCTCCTCAACTGACGTCCGGAGATGGGGGGGAACCTATTGCGCATGTTCGCCAAGCGCATTAGGTCTTCTCGATAGGAACGCATTGACTCAATGCTTTTCTTTTTTTTTTTTTTTTTTTTTTGGTCAATCTTTATTTTATTGTAAGTTTTCAAGAACAAACGAGACACAAAGACAGGTTCAAGGGGTGCGTTATACATAAACATTAAAAACATAATCAAGCATACACTCTGGTCTCACGTTATGGTCCTTTTTCAGTGTACGGTACAATTGTGTGGGGTTGCCCCCATTGCCACTTAATCGTCTTTGTAGTTAATGGAGTTAGGCCTTAGTTCACAGGGTAAATATGTATCACAGGCATGTCAGTATAATCGTGTGATCAGACCGTATTGTCAAGTGTTAGTATCAACTTATGACCGTGGAGTTTAGCATTAGTTGTTCCTTGTATTACCCAATCATTCGGTTACCCAACAGTCATCCCTATTCTTCCCTCTTTGGACCTCTGTCAATGTTAATTTCCTGTGTCCGAGAGGGAAGACTCAATGCTTTTCTATGTGGATTTTCAACAGGCTGGACTTCCTCATGCAAAGCGGAGTCAAACTCTGTGATACTGCTGAGAGCACCTCTTGTGGCTGTCTGGTAGGTAGCCACTAGAAGTAGTCTTAACACTGCGATGTAGACATTTCTGTAAAACTGCAACGTTTTACACTGCAGGGTTAAGGGAACAGGGACACTGCACCCAGACCACTTCAATAAGAAGTGGTCTTTGGTGCCTATAGTGTCCCTTTAAACCGTAACTCTTTCTTCACCACTATAGTTTACCTTAATTGCTTATCTTTTGGTTGACCTGAATTTTTATAGTGATAACAAGATGATTCCCTTCTTTGATCTTTTTGAAATCTTTTGTTGAGGTTGTCTAACTGAGAAATATGCTTATTGATTCATTGTTAAACCACAGTGATCATTAAATGGACACTACAAGCATCATAGCAACCAATGTTTGAATCCTAGCTAATGGTGCATGGACCTTCCACACCTCTGGTTCTCTGTACTTGGTTGCAAGTCAACCACTACCTGGATTTGCAAAAGCTCACGATGCAAAGACCAAACTCTCCTGGCATTTTGAATTCATGTTTTTTTAAACTTGTCCATTGAGATATAAAAAAAAATAAAATAGAAAGATCAATAATTACAGATCACACAGATTCAAGATCCTATACATTTTTAAGAATAGCTGCTCACCTTCAGCAATATGGAGGATATTAGTCTCTTGCACTTGGCGGTGTTTTTCATGTTATATCATACGACCTCCTATTTTTCAGGTACTTGAAAGATGTGATGGAAAACCCAGCAGCGCCTGTCCTGTTGGACTTGGCTAATGAGGTATGGGCCTTTTGCTGTTTTTCTAATCTAGAGCTACTATAATTAGATGCAGAGGAGCGTGACCGCAATAACCTTTTTTTCTACCTGAAAATTGTAAACATTGTTTTCATTTGTGTGCAGACTTTAGATTTAAGACTGGAATAAAAATAAGATTTTACTATATTTAGGGGGCAAGGGAGGACCAAGGGGAATTAATTGTGTTTTTAACACTATAGTGTCAGGAATACATATTTGTGTTCCTGACCCTATAGTGTTCCATTAAATAGACATCTGTTTGTGCAAAGCATTACATGACATCCCATAAAACTGATACAATGTAACAACACTACATAAATGTTGTGTGTGTGTGTGAATTGATTATGACAATTCAAAAATGTATGCAGTCCTTTTTTTGTGTAAAATGTGGCTATAACCAATATCTTGTACCAGGTAAGTTGTAAACCTGTTTGTATGATTGCTGCGCTCAAATTTACTTCCCAGAGAAATATTTGGCTTAAGGCTTTTCACCAACCTACCAGAATAAAGCTACAAGCTGTGGAAGTTGAGTTTATTGAAGATATAAATATAAATAACATACTTGAGTTTTATTGAATAAAACCACATAAAAAATCTGTGTCTGTATTGTTGGTAGACGTACCTAATATGAAATTCTTCTGTTGAACTCTAAAATATTTATTTACATTAATAATGTGGATGCAATATTGGGTCCGACATCATATACTGCTTCGATGTCAATCCTCCAAGGAGCAGACTGTAGCGGCTCTTCAGAACTGCAAAACAAACACACGCTAACCTGTTCTGTACTTTCAAAAATTGCTATGCATTATATCTTTTTTACTCTTGCAAGATTTATAAATCTCCTTTTTAATTTTTTATTGTAGTTTTACAAAAAATGTGAAATGGAACATGTTAGCTTGCCTAACATAAATCGAGGAATATATTTACAATCAGACCATTCTTTTTTGACTGGTTGTCGTCAAGCTTGTCATTATACACATAGTGACGAATATTAAATGCAAAAATGTATAAAAGAAAAAAAGTGTAGCATTTTTTCCATTGAGTAAGTTTGAATGTTAACATGTAAATCTATTTAAACGATCCATCTCTCTTACATCTGGTCATTTCACTTTCTATCAAATATGTTGTTGTTTGTGAGCGCCAAATCCTTTCCTATTTACTTAAAGGGTTATTACAACCACCATGATCACGTCTGATTTTAGAAGTGGTGATGGTGGCAGGCATCTGCAGCGTTTCTGCTTGAAACGCTGCACATCCAGAAATATTTGCATTTTTGTGAGAGGTACTAGTTACACCACCAGCACATGTGACTTAGGCACACTGAAACTCCTAATATCAATTTTTGTAAAAATATTATGTCTGTCGATGCTTCAGTGTCCACCCTTCTTGCACTGCCCGCCTTTGCGCTTTGCTCTGCACTGGATTCCAGGTATTTTTTTTTTCTTTGTTTACAGGTATACAAGAAGGCTGATCTAGTGAATAATGCCCAGAAGGGCATTGTAAACTAAATGTAAGCAAACTCTGTGGATGGCATTCTGGGATAACACAAAACAGACATCTCATCTGCTGGTTTCCATGCACTGAGCAAGGGTATACAGTGATGTGTGCCATTCACAGAGTTAGACATTTATTGCGTGAGATGAAGTTTTGTGATTTACTGTAATTTTAGTAATACAATATTCTTTTAAAATAGTTTTTTTGGATTTTTTTTTATTTTTTTCTCAATTTAATATTGCATACATTTTGTCTCTGGCTAGTATAACTTTCTATTGCCAAATATCCCGAGCAAGAAGTACAGAGTAGCAGGTTCTCACTCTAGCAGACACATTTGCTAGGAAAAATATTCTTAAAAAACGGTTCTTGTTTTTTTTTTTTTTATTTACTTTGCTAATTCTTTACTTACACCGTTTTGTCTCTGAAGCACCCTTATTCTGCATCCCTATTTCCATGCCCTGGGCCTTGTTTTGTTTCTCTGTGAGTGTTTCTTAATGCATTAGGGAAATGTTGCAATAACCAGTAGCACATTATTACCTCCAAACAATCAAGCTGCCATTTTTATATGATACTTAATATTTAAATGACATCTCGCTGCATCTGCTGACGATTGATGTAACGGCACTACTTTATGAGTCAATATATATTTAATCAGTGAAAACTGTAAAATCTGATGAGAGGTGTATAACATAGTGGCAGGATATAGTTGCAGAAGGCCACTTAAAGCTGCAGCTCTGTGCTGTGATGTTGTTTTGCATGCAGCTGAACACACACTCATATTTTACCTGAACTCTCCTGCATATATTAATCTTATATCTTTATACACACACGGGGCATTCCTACAGCTGCCACATATTACTATTTCATTCTAACAAAGGCAATGTCTAAGGTATAAGATTATTTCTTAGTTTATTACAGAATATGACAGTATGGAGATGCAATAAAGTGACCAGAATTGCTGTTTGTTCTTGTTTTGGGGGACACGTGTTAAAAAAATTGAGTTTCTAACATATTCAAATACATGGTACAATTTAGTATTATAATGGTATCAGGACAGCCTAGCTCTCATAGACTAATGTTTGCCAGTAATTTTCGGCAGGCACAGTGATTTTCCCCCCTGTATTATTCCCTGTACTGCACAGTTTAAATGGCACAGTGCAACTAGTGTGTTGTCTCTGATCTCAGATTAGTGGGAGTTTCACTCCTGAGTGGTAGCAGATGTATGCAGCTGCCTCCATTTAAATTCTGCACAATTCTATCACCATTGCCAACGTATCACTGTTTGGATAGGGCTGAATCAATGGCATCACTTGCAAATAGAATATTAATGCAACTCCCACTAATTTAAGCCGAACCTATCATTACAAAAAAAAAAAAAAACCCATGCAATATTACACAACAGTGAGTCACATATTAGAGAGAAATAATGTCCTATCTGGGTTTTGGAGAACTCTGACGCAGCGATCAATGGATTAACTCCTACAAAATACACAAAAATAAGCGCTGCGCTCAGACTCCCACTACCCCTGGGCGGCAGCAATGAACATAGCACACATCACCCCAGTAAAACCTCCAGGATTTGGGATAGTGCACAAGTGACTCTTTTCTTTACTTTTTATTTAATGGATAAACCCCCTCTACTCTTCTCCAACTTCCAGCACAGACTCTTTAAGTCTTTGTAGGTTCTCTTAAGGAACCAGACTGCTAGTTGGAAATATCTTATGAGGGGAAATATGTAAATATTGAACTGAAAATGAAACAATGGAAGTGTGTGTATGGAGACATGGAAGGGCAGAAGGTATGGTCTTGCGAGTAGTAGAACGGGTGTTAATTATGAAAAACTAAATGGGTTCTGCGGAAGTTAATTGACAGAATATTGGTTGAAGGAAGCTTGGTATTAACAAAGTATTTTTATGAATGTTTCAGTATCATGTATCCTTCACACAGTGTAGATATGGTGCTTGAAAACAATGATACATCATGCCAAGCCGCCAGTCACAAGATATAGCTTCTTTGCTTCATCAGTATTGGGTCCACCATCCTTGGTTATACATTACTTCATCAATATTGGGTCCTCTTCTCTTGCTATACATTGCTCAATCAGTATCAGGTCCTCATCCCCGGCTATACATTGCTCCATCAGTATCAGGTCCTCATCCCTTGCTATACATTGCTCCATCAGTATTTAGGGGTTAAACTGTGTAAGAATGGTTTAAGCCATTGAGGTAAGTGTGCCTCCAGGGCCCTCCTTGCACCATAACAACTTAATTTAGATAAAGTTGTTTTGGTGCCTGGAGTGTCACTTTAGCTTAGTGGAGCTAAACTCTAGGTAGCATTTGCTCAGAGGATCTGCCTTGCAAAGCAAGTAAATGTCAACCAATATTAACTATGAAATGAAAACTTAAGGCCCAAGTAGCTAAGCTGGAACATAGCTGACCTGGAGATTTTTTCAATGTGACTTTTTTTGGCCTAAAATATGAAAATAGTTGGTATATTAAAAACAATTCACAGCTATGTAAGTAACCTTTATATGTAAATAACCTTAAAAAGAAACACGATTCATCTTTTCTCTTTCTGTAACACATTTTTAGATCTATGTTAACTGATAATACTTAACAGTACCTTTAAAATTATCTTATAACTGTACCCTTTCCAACCCCTCTCCCTCCCCCGCCCTCCCATTATATGCTACTGGATTACATTTGCTGTGATGTTTTTGTGCTCAATTACATCAGTAAGACTATACTAGAACGGGAGCCTACCTTCACCCTTCATGTGCCACTGGACTACAACTCCCATAACTCTGTTGACAGCCGTAGGCATGCGTTGTAGTCCAAAAAAAACCCCTGTCATGGTGGAGCTTGATAATCCTGGTGTATTGAATGTTATGAAGGGCATTACAGAAGAGCGAGCACTTTTAACCAAACGTTAGTGGAAGATCCAAACAAGTCAACATCTCAACATCCATCTGCTCATTTCAAAGCCTTTTCCAAGTTTCCAATTTAAGATAAAAGGATGGTGTGATTAGAAACCTTGAAAAGCTGTCAGAATATTCATTATTCAATGATATTCAAGCAAGTCACTGTGTCTGCGCGTTTTTTTTTATTCTTCGACAAGTGAAGTGTTTGATGTAGATACAATTTTAGGATGTTATATAAGAGATTTTGTGTTTTTGTTTTGTTCTTTTTGGGGCAAATTTAGGTTTTTTTATTGCCTAGATTTATTGTGATCTTAAAACCAATGTGCTGTTCTTAAAGAGGTACATAAAAGGTATAATTTTAGAACGAGAAAGTGGTCTTTGAGGTGTGTAACCTCATTTCGGAAAATCTTTTTTTTCTTTCTATATATATACTTTTAGTTAGCAATCTTCATAGAACTTATTTTCTCTTATCTACCATCTAGCCAATATGACCATGAGCATATAGGCTGTGGAAAACAATCGGTACTTAAAATATTTTATAATCTAGTGTTTTTTTACCAGGCCTGGGGTGCTTCATCTGTCCCAGCACCCCCTACCCAATTGTGCACGCTACAAGTGAAAGCATAATTGCCTTTGTCCATACTCTTAAATTTGCGATTATATAGCTCTTCTATTCAATACATGGTTTCCATTTCATTTCTTTGTAACTCAAGGTCTCGTAGTTACACACAACCATAGTGACGAGTAATTTGCATACATTAGCATGCTCATACATATGTATCATCCTCATTTCTACTGTTTAGCATATTGAAGTAAAAGGCTGACCAGATGGTGGAAATGAGTACTCTAGACCAGTCGTTATCAGATCAGTGCGCTAGACCCAGTGGTCTAGGTTTTCTTGGATATATTCATTGAAACATTGGACAAGCCTTGATGTTGGTAGACATCGAGAAGGGGCTTGTTAAACATTGCTTTGAACATTTGCAAATGATACAAAGTGAAATAACTCAGGCTTTTCATTTTCTTGACAAGGTATTATGTTAGAGCCGTGGTAATGGTCAGGCCATCTCAGTAGTAAGTGTCCTTGGGTAAAATACCTAGTGATAAATATCTGCCTATCTGAAATCCTCATAGATCGTAAGCTTGTATGAGTAGTGCGTTCGCCACCTCTAAATATCCACATTTTATAATTGTAAAGTGCTGCATATATGTTGACTCTATCTAAATGCTAATAATAATAACCTGGTCGTCAGCTATGCAATTAAGTGCAATTCAATATTTTAACTCCTGTGCACAGGCATGTTTAAATTATACACTTTTAAATCTTCTCTCCCTCCCTCCCTCTCCCCCCCCCCCCCATCTCCACTTTGCATTTCCTAAAGAGGGGGGAACAAGTTTAGTTTTTTGGCAACTTTCTCAAGCATCCCCTGTGCCCTTAGTCATGTCTCCTGTTTTTACATAACATCTTCCTGATAGGAAGTTTGTAGGAGTTGCATTCCTGTTTACTGAACTACAACTCCCACAAAGCTTTTCTGTGCTTTCTGATGATGCATACCACGGTTTTATTAAACACTAGAGGTTGGAATAGAAAGGGAAATAAGACAACACATATGCAGATGTAAGCACCAGCAAGAAGGATCTATTATGGAATTTGGGAAGCGGCATGTTGCAAAACATACATCTAATTGTTTATTTCAAAAGCTGTGTACAATTGAATATGCAAACAATGCAGATAATTATCTAGATGAAAATCTTTAAAATGCCTAGAAGTTCCATTTGTGCTTGGCAGTACTTTGTAACATGTAAGCAGTTGGATCTGTAATAGAGATCTCTTTCCTTACAGGTGGATTTTTCTCCTGCGCTGATGGCAAGGACAATATTGGAGAGATTTCTTCAAGACCAGGATGGTCCAATACGTGAGTAGAATTTCCTTTTTAAAAAAACATTTGTATAATTTCAACAAATTCTGTCAAATAATTCAACATGAATTTTTAAAATTGAGACCAAATTAGCAAGACTGGAAATATTTGTTGATTTGGAGAGTTTTTTCAGATTGGCTCCTTTAGCCTTGAATTTGAAATTCACTTTGCATTCCTGACAGTTTTTGCTTTTTAGAGAATAACACTGTTGGTATTCACCACATTATTATGTATATTTGAAAAACATGCTTAACCGGCTGTGATTTTTGCATTTTTATGTCTACATTTTTAAATGCAAAATGTCTCACTGTCATCCCTTTAAATAAATTTCGTCATTTTTTATTATGTAGTTTTAGATGGGGTGACATGGGAACAAGCATCTTACTTTTGCATTGCACTTAAATTCAAAATGTATAAAACATGTCCAGGATCTGTAGACAAGCTAGTAATGTGTTTGAGTACAATTTAAGTATTATTTTCCCTTACTATGATCAGAGGGCTATAGTGAATGCAGTTAAAGTGTTTAATTCTGTGGATTTCTCCATACGAGTGAATGCTAGCTGTTCATGTCCAGTAGAGATGCTTGAGTCCCACTTAAATACAGCAAAACAACTTTAGCTTAATGAAGCAGTTATGGTGTATAGATCATGTCCCTGCTGTCTCACTGCTCATGTCTCTGCCATTTAAGAGTTAAATTACTTCTGCTTCTGTTTACGCAGCCCTAGCCACACCTTCCCTGGCTGCGACTTACACAAACTACATGAAATAAAATCTCCTGCTCTGTAAATAGAACTTTAATCACACACAAGGGACTCATACAAGGTCTAGTAGCCTACTTACAGAACATGAGATATGGAATTCTAAATGGAACACAATGTGCAATAGAGGAAGTATAAACATTAAATCTTTCTTTACAGGAAGTGTTTAGGAAGCTCTGTAAGTCACATGCAGGAAGGTGTGGCTAGGGTTGTATAAACAAAGTGATTTAACTCCTAAGTGGCAGATAAGTGAGCAGTGAGACTGCAGGTGCATGATCTATACACTAAAACTGCTTCATTATAGACATCAAGACCACGTTATCTCATTGAAGTGGTCTGGGTGCAGTGTTCCTGTCCCTTTAATCCTGCAATTGTAATTATTGCAGTTGTTGAGAAACTGCAACAATTACCTTGAAAGGTTAACTCCACCTCTAGTGGCTGGAATCAGGTAAGTGACAAAAGGGTATATACCGTATATACTCGAGTATAAGCCGACCCGAATATAAGCCGAGGCCCCTAATTTTACCCCAAAAAACTGGGAAAACTTATTGACTCGAGTATAAGACTAGGGTGGGAAATGCAGCAGCTACTGGTCAATTTCTAAATAAAATTAGATCCTAAAAATATATATTAATTGAATATTCATTTACAGTGTGTGTATAATGAATGCAGTGTGTGCATAATGAATGCAGTGTGTGCATAATGAGTGCAGTGTGTGTGTATGAGTGCAGTGTGTGTATGAGTGCAGTGTGTGTGTGTGTTGCAGAGCCTTGGTGGGGGGTGGGCAATTTTTGTATTATTTAAAAAAAATTTATTATTATTTTTTATTTAATTTCATTATTATTTTTTTATTATTATTTAATTTAATTATTATTATTAATATATATTTTTTTCGTCCCCCCTCCCTGCTTGATATATGGCAGGGAGGGGGGCTCTCCTTCCCTGGTGGTCCAGCATTGGCAGTTCAGTGGGGGGGGAGGAGGGGGGCTGGCAGAGAGCACTTACCTCTCCTGCAGCTCCTGTCAGCTCCCTCCTCCTCCGCGCCGTCCGTTCAGCTCTTCTGTCAGATTCCACTGTAAGTCTTGCGAGAGCAGCACTATGACCCCGCGGCTCTCGCGAGACTTACACTAGGAGCTGACCGAGGTGCTGAACGGACGACGCGGAGGAGGAGAGAGCTGACAGGAGCTGCAGGAGAGGTAAGTAAACTCTCTGCCAGCCCCCACAGCCCCAGTCTGTATTATGGCAATGCAAATTGCCATAATACAGACTATTGACTCGAGTATAAGCCGAGTTGGGGTTTTTCAGCACAAAAAATGCTTATACTCGAGTATATACGGTAATCCTTTATCGGCTGTGAGGCAGAGGGTGGGAGAGGGTAGACGGTACTTTGCATTCCAAGCACTTTTGTCTCCCTTGTAGCTAAAGTAAATTAAGTTCATATAGTGTACCATTTAAGTACATTTAATCTTTTGTGATAGGGAGCCCTTTTACATGAGTGACATTTTATTTTTATATATTGGCTAGTTAGAGCAGTGGTATCGTCACTTCTTTAAAACTGGGAGACCAGTGTTCGAGGTTTCTTGGACTCTTAACCCCTTAAGGACCAAACTTCTGGAATAAAAGGGAATCATGACATGTCACACATGTCATGTGTCCTTAAGGGGGTTAACAATAGATATCTGCCTACCTTGATTCCTCCTTGATTGTAAGCTTGTTTTTAACAGGCAAAGCCTTTACCTCAAAATAATTGTTTTCTAGAATTTTAAAGAGCTTTGGAGTTTGTTGGCAAAATGTGAATGCTTATAATAATAATTTTATGTCTGGACTGTGCTATTTCTCTTTTCATTCGTTCCTATAATGTGTTGCATGCCAAGCTGAATAGGACAAGGAACATGGAAGGGGAGATAAATGTTTTGAGTGTATTTCTGTCATGGTAAACTTGATATCCCACTAATCTATAACGACTCCATTCTGTTTTTCCATTTTTTATTTTTTTTATGACAACCCTTAGAAGTGTGGTGTTTTTTTTTTTTGTTTTTTTTATATATAAATTTAATAAAATCAAATCAACGAGACAATGTGGAGACTTTGCATGATTATATAATTACCTAATTTGGTCCTCCATCAATTGAACTTCCTAAAATGTTGTCAATATATATTGCTACAATGTTCATGCTCTTTCAGAGTGCCAGAATAATCATCTTGTTTAATCTATTTTTGGTGAAGGGCTTCAGGTTCTTTCATACCGGGTTAATATGGCGTAACAGCAAGAAAATCATCTATAATTTTTTGTTTTACCGTACTACACCATACATATAGCAGTAAACCCACCCTTTAACCATAACTCCAACAGGAAGGTCTCGTCACATGTTGTGCTACGAGCCTGACAGGTGTTTGAAATGTCTTTCCTGAAATCACGAGTACGTCTTACTCTGGTGGTTTAATAATATCTTAGACCAGTGTTTTACACTAACAGTCTAGATATTATGTACTTCCCAATAATGTTCCAATGAAAGACTGATTAAACCTGATACTTTTGATGTGCTTTGAAAATTAGGTTTAGGTACCACTTTCTTGGACCATACTGGTCCTCATTTAAGATGTGTTCCAGCACTACCTCCCACCTACATGTATCTCTAGGATGTAGCTCATCATCATTTTGGAGTAATAATTTGTACAGTTCCAACCTTTTTTTTTTTTTTTTTTTTAATGTTCTAAGGGGTCTATCTAGATCCTACCTACATGAGACAGATCTGTAGAAGGGTTGTTCTTTTCTAGAGGATATGTAGATGTAGTTGGCACCAAAGCTGTAGTTCCACTCATCATATAAAATGAGTGGAACTTCTCAATAGGTGTGTAGCAGCCGTACCCCGGTCTGGCTCACAGGTTTGTGAAATAGGTTAGTGAAATAGTATGCTGAACCGCCACACGTGAATTGCCTTCAAAGAAAAGTTGGTTGAGTCTCTAACAGCAAAATAGTAAGAAAGAAATTATTGTTTTGAGAGATGGGGGTCAGGCTTATCACTGTCGGTAGAAACCACCCTAGGCAAGAAGACCAAGTGCAGAATACTCTATGCTGTAACCTTTGCAACAAAGCGAAGTTGTTGGGGTGTTTAGAGTGACCCTATAACATGTACTTTGTATTCCATGAATAGCTCAAAGGGAGATCCAATCACAGCTATGTAGGACCATTTAAACCTATTTTGGACCTTAGTAAATATTACTGAGCGAGGTTGCGTGTTGTACCATGTGGCTTCATTGTTGTATCCTTGCTTTGTTTTATGTAAACAAACATAGCCCGGAGCTCAGCCTTATTCACTCTCTCACTTTTGTGCTCTGATAGCTGATAGCTTGCATGGTACTCCTAGCCGTAGATTCTTTTTCAAAGCATACTTTCAGAAGCCGTTCATGGACAACTATTGAATAAGCTATAGAATGTTGGCGTAATTAATCGAGAGAATGGAAGCATGATAAAACCATCATGTGCCGAAGAGATATGTAAGCTGAGGTGATAACACAGGATTTATCACTGTATTGGACATGAAATTGTATGGTTTTCACATTACTATTTTGGTGATTTTATTAGATATTGGAGTACAAATGTCTACAAGAAGGATTTGTTTTTTGTTGTTGTTTTTGTGTGTGTGTGTTTTTTTTTACCTTTGGGTTAACAGTGAGAGCATTGCTTTAATCATCATGGTAGGTGATGAAATGGTTAATTGTGATTCAGTTTTTTGTTTGTTTGTTTGTTTGTTTTACGTATTGTTCATTCTGCAAGCTTAGCAATAAAGCATCATCCTCCTGCAACACAGCATGCACATCATAGGAAATAAAATGTCTTTAACATTAAATGCCCGCATTCCGCTTGTGAATTCACCACTTGTGCTGATATTTTGTCCTTCCGCCCTGAAATCCTCCTTCTTGCACAGCAATGTCGGCCTCGGTGAAAGAGTAGGAGGAAATACTCTGCTGCTACTAATAATAATAATAAAAACACAAAAAAAAAAAAATGAAAGGAGATGAAAAGAGCAGCGCTTCAGGAGGAGGTTCAAACTAAATTAATTTGCCACTGAAAAAATACATTTTGTTATTTTCTCCGTGTCAACTGCATGATTAAAACTGGCTGTTAAGTGAGCTCAGGGGATCTTCTCGTAAAAGATTTATGAGTAATGTTCACTGCAATATTCAAAGTGAGCCATGAATATCAGGGTAATTGCTCTCTCTGCTGCTTCTTTTACTAGGCACGAGTTTGTCAACTACGCCATAAATATTTGCCTAGTCTGGTTAAAAAAAAAAAAAAAAAAAAAGACAGTTCCATTGCCTACGTTTTTTATTACCTGGTGTTATGTTTACCTTTTGAGTCCCGCCTTCAGGCACATAGGTAATCTGACAATAAAGAAGAAAGACAGCAAATAATTCTTTGTGGTTTTTCATTTCTTGTGCCTTTTAATGCAGCTCATTTTTAAAGCGCCATTGTACGGCTCACGCTATGGGAAGTTAAACCCTGCTTGCTTTACAATACATCAATAGGATTGCCTTACTTATTACTGGTGCTTTACAGACTGTTAAATATACTCCCCATAAGAAAGCGGTTCAGAGTTTGGAAGGCTTTGAAAGGAAGGTACTAAACAAGTCTAGAATTTGAATGTTTATTTAAACGACTGTGTATATGTGCACGTATGTATGGTGTTTATTCAGTTAAACATGTACATACCCACGTTTTCTAAAGGAGGCTTAGTGCCGTATCTCGGTGACTGTCAGGGTGATAAAAAAAAAATAAAAAAAAAAAAAAACTCACTGGAGATCCCATATAATGTGATCAATAAACTGTTTATTGGAAATGTACACATAACCTTCTTATCCACATTTTGGTCTCTGTCATCCTAAAACTGAAATGTTAATAAAGCGTTTATGTATTAGTTTTCAATAATTTGTTTATTACTTGGAAGACCCAAGGGCATGTGAGGAGATGTCTTGATTTGTTTCTCTCTCCACCTTCTTGCGAGAGAGAAAGAAATAATATATACTGTAGATTGTGTGTGTGTGTGTGTGTGTGTTTGTATATTTATTATTATTAATATTATTTTTTATGTTACGAGCAATTGAAGCCTAGGATTTGTTTTTTTTCTTGGCATGAGTGTTGCTGTTGTTGCATTCCTATGAGCTTTACAGTGTTAATATCTGTGGCAAAAGGAAAAAGAGGAACTAAATCTAATAAAAAAAAACAAAACACAAAACAGTGTCCGATGCATATTTGGGAATGGGTGATTCCTATGTTACTTTTCAGGGACGTTCTATTCAGTTTAGCACTTTGCATTCTGTCTTCATCAGAGCTCCTCTTAAAGAACTGGAAATATATAACCTTTCATACCCAGCATGCTGTAACGCGCCGACGCTTTGTGAGCAAATCACATGATGTCAGAACAGCACGGCTTTCGATTTAATCAAGAAAGAGATTAAAGTGAATGTGTCTCCACTTTCTCCCTCCCTCTCCACAAGTCTGCCGCAGCTTGGCCATTTGTCAACGTCAGGCGGTCTGATTGCTTTGGACCTACTGCTATCCGACTCTCGTCAGCCAGCACAAGGGCAAAGCAGGCAGATTAGCCTGTATCAGACCTGGTAAAGCAAAATTCATTGAGTGGGGTAATTGCAAAGTTAATAGACTAACCATAGATTGAATTGGTATTAATGCATTTCTTTTTCAAAACGCCTAGTGTGCTTGCATTTTTTTTGTTTGTCTTTTTTTTTTTTTTTTTTTTTAATTAAAATTTGTAAAGCATTACTAAGTGTGGTAATGTGGTCACTTGTTCCATAGTAATTCAGTAAGATTTACCTCTTAAAGAAATGATTTACCACCTGTACCTTACCGCAAGGAATGTCTTCTTTGCATGCTTTAATTTATAGCTTTTTGCTTTCATTGTTTAAAATAAAACAAACAAAAATATGAACGTTCAAATATTGCAGATCTACAGATCCGTAAAGGTGCAAATATTGCAGATTTTTGTAGACGCACCATGTGAACTATGTTATAACCTACTGACCCAGTTCCCCAAGTAGTAACCCCCTTTACCATAGCGATGTGTTGGTATTCCGTGATTGTTTTTGGTTAGCCCCTAACCTCATCTATCTTGCTGTTCTTCCGGTTGCAACACCACAGTAATATTCCTATCCTACCACATTCCATAGAGTTTCAATAATTTTCATCTCATCTCTCGCACTGTCTCCTAATAATAATTAAACACAGTGCAATTAAAATGATGAATGCTTTTCCTTCCAGTGCTTGCTCAGCAATGTGTAGACCGTATCTGTCCCAATTATATGGCTTCTAAACTGCAAGTGGCAGGAGAAGCTGTATTTAGGAGAGTTTGGTTTTCACACCCGGCCCATGTTTCAGCCTCCCCGGAGAGGTGTGTTACCTACAGATGATTGATTTGACATATGCTTCTTTTTATGCAGTTTTGTCTATTTTGTGTGACTGGTGTTTGTAGCTTATTAAGGTTATAGCTGTTTTAATGTCTTGCTGTCAGAGTGAAATATTTTATGCAGAGAGAGATACATTTATATAATATTATAAATATTTATCATATATACTTGTGTGTTTATATTTATTTACTATTTATGAATGTAAATGAAATATATTGCTTTATGTATGTATGTATGTATGTATATATATATATATTTATATATGCGCAGATATTTTCAGTATGAATAAATCCATACATCCGCCCATTGCTTTGCATTTCTAAATCTTTCAATATGCAGCTGGTTGGTACTCATTTAACACCGGGCTTTCCAGTCATGGCACTCCAGCTGTTGGCACACTACATTTCCCATGATTCTCTGCCCCCCTATTTTGCCATCACCATTGTTTTTAGTTGTAACAGTCAGGTCATGACCTACTGCTTCGGAGTTAATGATCACACGTAACGAGACAGAATCTTCAACACAGAGTTTTGACTTTACAAAATAAAGTTAGAAAAAACAAAAATAAATTTCTAGCACACTCACAGGCCTTCTCTTCCCTGTTAAAATGATAAACTGCGTCTGCTTGTAATTACGGTTTATGTTCTCTCTCACATCAATTGAATATGATTTTTGAGTCAGGGCTGTTCAGTCTTGCCCTCATGCAGTTGCTGGGCTATAGATACTGACGATATCATTAGTATGTATCTATGTAGTGCCAACATATTCTGTGGTGCTGTGCATTGGTAGTATTAAAAAAAGACAAAACAGCAATGGCTAAATAAGATTGGTAAAGGGTTTACTCTAAGTACCATAAAAACATCAGATTCCTGATATGGCTACAATGTGAGCATCTATCTGTTACAGTGTTAAATCTCAAAAGCTATCAATTCCAAAATACTTTCTTTTCTTTCCCGAGGTGTAGCTTCAGTAAGCCAGGTAACCTCAAAACGTAGTTTACAGACTGGCTGCATCGATTTTGTACATGTCACCTGTCTAATAAATGAACACCTTGAGCTAGGCTCTCTCTTCTCCCAAGATACGAAATGCCAAACCACAGACCCCTTCTGTATGAACCACGACTCTGCCAGCAGCATAACTTAGCCCAGTTCACTAAACAGTGTACTGGGTTATGGGTAAATTGCTAACCGCCACTTTATGGCAGTTCCACTCACTGCGGGACTTGTCTGGGCAATAAATTACTTATCCCATACACCCCTGCTGCGTGGGTGTATACATTTTTTTTTATTTGTCCATGTTCATATGACTTGAGTCTTGAAACAGGAGGTTAAACCAAGTGTAATAAATGTGAAGCTGGTTTTGTACAATATTTTAACGTTAAATAAAATAAACACAAATTCAGAGGCCGTGTTTGTTGAAAATGACTTAATCAATACACAATTTTAATAGCTTCGATTGAAGAAAGCAGAGGAAATTTGTACAGATACACTTGTGGTATCGCTAGTAAATATCTGGAGACTAGTGCAGTATAGGGAAGTCCTTCAAGGAATGTTTTACAATACTGTTTGTGTCTTTTGGCCCAGGGGAAGAAGAAAAAAAAACTGATCTAAGTTTTGCTGTCGATTGGCACCTCAATACAATCTTTTCAACACAACTGTGTTGTGGGGTTGCTGTGTTTTTTTTTTTTTTTAATTATTTTGTAACAACTTAGAATAATTGATATATCAGTAGTTGTGGCATATTTACTAATGACTAAGTTCTGAATAGGATGTGCTAATGTAAGACTAATATAAAATGTTACTGTTCATGTAGGAACTATTTTTAACAGTGTTAAGTGTGGTGGGATTTATTGGTTTTTTTGGAGGCAGTAAATCTTACCTCCAGCACACGTGGTTTAGCTGATCAGGACCTCTTTTCATTTAGCGAACTGTCGTGAGTTAAAAAAACTGATTCTAAATTTGGCATAAAATAGCAAAAATATAAATGGGAGAATTTTTACAAATTGGTCACTGTGTCCTATATTTTGCCATCCGATTTTTAATTCAGCACTGTTTGCCATTTGGTGAACAAATATATTTAATCAGTTCTGCTTTTGAAGTTTCATTGTTTGCTGCAAATCCTTAGGATCTGCAGCCCCAAGCAGTCTTCCCTGCGTAGACTAGGAAGTGCCTTAAATACTCTCAGCCTATCCTAGCCATCATGTTGTTTTCATTGGATGTGCTTAAAGGGAAGCTTCCTCTGCCTTCCCCTTCCCTTGTGCCCCCCCCTCTACCCTCTTCCATCAAGCGTGGGTGAATAAAAATGTATAAAATCCTTTATTTACTTACCTGATTCCCAGTGCCGATGTTCCTCGGCACTAAGTCCTGGCTCAGGCCTCAATGACTGCTCCTGACGAGCAGGCGCTAATGCGCATGACCTCCCCATAAGAAAGAATTAAATCAGTGCAGAGCGTGAGGACGTTCAGCATCAGATACCAAACCAAAGGTCAGTTCAATACAGGAAGCCGTGTAGTGGATGTCTGGTAGACCGCCTCTGTGGGCAGACTTAGTGCTGCAATGTAAACATTGCAGTTTCTATGTGATTGCAATGTTTTACATTGCAGCACTAGATGCAAAAGGGACACTGCACCCAGACCACTTCAATGAGCTGAAGTGGTCTGGGTGCCTACAGTGTCCCTTTAACAAATTCCTTAAATCTCTATACTGATGGTGAGACTATACTTGGTGAAAAGGATAAGTGACTCTTTGGTGTCATCACTAGCGCAGGCACTGTATTTGGCTTTTTCCACTGCAGACCTTATCATGTGTGTCTCTAATGAGCAGTGCAATAGAAGATATAAAAAAAACAAAAAAACGCTTATATTCCCAGCCCAGTACTCAAGGCATTGTGTATTCCAGGATTTAGGCATTTTCAAAGCTCTAATAAAGATGACACTGGTAAAACATAAACTGTTGGTGTGCCTTGAGGACTAGGTTTGTAACCACTGATTTAGGCTATAAATAAAATGATTGTTATGATGTCCTGTTTAAATATGCAACATTACTCCTCCTAGACCACAGCAACAAATTACATAATAATAACTGACAGGAAATGTACAGGTTATGCTCCCCCTTGCATTGATTAGACACAACAGAGGGATATTGGACATTCTTAGATTGCCTTGTTACGTTTAAACAGAATAAATGAAGAAAATATAGAATTCTTGTTAATGCAGAGCTTCATTCTACAAAGGGTTCATCGGTAACATGCTAATTTTCTCTCTTTCTTAACTTTGGCACTAGCACAACTGTAATGCATTTGATATGTATTGGCCTCATTAATAGGATGTATTCTTTTGTTCTCATGCACAAATTATTTGTTTGCATTCTTCATCATAAGCCTGCCTCCTTAGGCACGCCCCCTCAATTAAGAAAAATACTTCCTTATCAAATGCATGCACAGAGCACAGCCATTGACAGCATGCTGGCGCTGAACTGCTGAAAGCCAAACAACCTGCATTAGAAGGAGAGGACACCCAGGCATCATTATTTCATATAACAAACAGAGCGTAAGGAAAGTATTAGAAGAAAAAACTTAAACGGACACATAATAGATAGACATGGAGTTATATACTTATGGTTCTCTGACTATTTCCAGCTTGGCTGTGTATTGGTAAAAGCAGCTTTGTTGTGTATTACAAGTGAGCAGAGGCAAAAGCTGGCACATGGGTTAAACCACGCACCCCATGTACAGCGATTAGACCTGCTTACTGTGGTAGTGTTCTGAGCACCGTTAAGTCTGTCATTGTTCGTATTAACTGCATTGGTAGAGGTTTGAAGAAAAAAATCAGTTAAAATGTTATACTCTATTCAGTTCTGTAAATGCACTTTTTTCAGCTCTTTGAACACCAGGTTAACCATCCTTGGGTGTAATGTTTGTATCATGTAGTTACTTTGTCCTGCTTACTTGTAATAGTAAATGAAACTGCTTCATTTAATCCACAACCAAGCAGCAGACAGAGCGACAACCTATAGACATATATTGATATATTTGAGGTGTGTCTGTCTAGGTTCCCTATCATAATGCAGGCTGTTTGGTTTCCTTCGTTCCTATCAGTGGCTGAACTGTGTACGTACACTGATGAGGAAGTCTTTTTCTGAAATAAGGGGGTGTGACTAAGGAGACATGTGTGCAGCTATAAACATTGTTGCAAGGGTTCTCAGCAATTGGTTAGTAACAGCTAATCTGATGTATTTTTGAATGTTATTTTATAAAGAAAAAAAATCTGCAGTTTGTTACAAATTCCTTCACATTGAGTAAGAAAAAAAAAAGGAGGGTTGCACTTCTATCACAAAACTTAAAGGACCACTCTAGTGCCAGGAAAACACTAGTTTTCCTGGCTCTAGAGTGCCCTGAGGGTACCCCCACCCTCAGGGTCCCCCTCCTGCCTGGCTCTGGAAAGGGGAAAAGGGGTAAAACTTACCTTTTTCCAGCGCTGGGCGGGGAGCTCTCCTCCTCCTCTCCGCCTCCTCTCCGCCCCGTCGGCTGAATGCGCACGCATGGCAAGAGCTGCGCGCGCATTCAGCCGGTCGCATAGGAAAGCATTTACAATGCTTTCCTATGGACGCTTGCGTGCTCTCACTGTGATTTTCACAGTGAGAATCACGCAAGCGCCTCTAGCGGCTGTCAATGAGACAGCCACTAGAGGATTAGGGGGAAGGCTTAACCAATTTATAAACATAGCAGTTTCTCTGAAACTGCTATGTTTATAAAAAAAAATGGGTTAACCCTAGCTGGACCTGGCACCCAGACCACTTCATTAAGCTGAAGTGGTCTGGGTGCCTAGAGTGGTCCTTTAACACAGGGTGCACTGAGCATGGGTTCGCAAACCCCATACAATCTACATAAATGAAAAAATCTCAGGCACTCACTGTGATATGTTTAAGGCAGTTTTTATTGGATCTGCATCGTTTCGACCTGTACCCAGGTCTTTATCAAGCTAACACCACAGTAACAAAACAACGTTTTTATACACACATAACAATCAATTAATGTGACTTTACAAAATTCATTAACATAAAAAGTGATAAAAAAAAACAGATGATCAGTTAAATCTATGTATAAGTACCTTAGAAAACATAGAAAAAAAAAAGTACATGGCTTATATAAATAAAAAACCCAAGGTAAAACCAAGACAGAATTACAGAAAATCCATATATAAGAGCAGACAGAAAAAGTCATAATTCAAACACACCTTCCTCATGATAGGAGGAATTCACATTGAGTAAGATCTGAAAAGTGGTATCCCCAGTTTTGGGCAGGATGAGATGGGCCTAGGCTTAACCCCTTAAGGACACATGACGTGTGTGACATGTCATGATTCCCTTTTATTCCAAAAGTTTGGTCCTTAAGGGGTTAAACATGCTGCTTAATTGAAGTCAGACTTAAACTTGTGGTATTACTCATAACTAAAGCATATCCATCTAGCAAGCATGCATTACAAATGGAAACAACCAACTAGGCACCTGCTCGTAAACCAAGTGTTGACTCTGTCAGTCGGCAGTGATGCATGTACGTTCACTTAGTGACTCACATCCAATGGAAGAAAAGTGAGACATTTCAGAAATACTTCAGTTAGTAGTTGGTTAATGAGTTAATTTGGCGTTCCAGACTGGGACTGTACTGATGGTTCCTGGACACTTGGTAGTTATAATTTAACACATATATATAATGTGACGGCAGATAAGAACCATTCGGCCCATCTAGTCTGCCCAATATTTCAAAATACTTTTAATTAGTCCCTGGCCTTATCTTAGGTCTAGGATAGCCTTATGTCTATCCTACGCATGCTTAAACTCCCTCACTGTGTTAACCTCTACCACTTCAGCTGGAAGGCTATTCCATGCATCCACTGCCCTCTCAGTAAAGTAATACTTCCTGAAATTATTTTTAAATCTTTGCCCCTCTAGATACCTATGGTGTACGATTGAATTATTTCCCGATCTTTTCCAGTAGTTTGAGAGTCAAGGGACAGCACTGACCACATGAGCATCTTCCCGTTTACAAAGGGAGACAAAAAAATTAAACAATTAAAAAACTAAACTAAACTTGAAGCACTTGTGTGTATGAATAATAGCCATTGTTTATTTGAGTGTTCTTCATTCATCCATTCATTCTTATTTCCTGATATATAGAATACGGATAAATTCAAAAGTAACTATAGTGCATGGCCCCTATTCTACTTTTATGGTCTATCGTCTTAGTAAAGTCTTCTGTAGAGGAGGTTAACAAAATCACGGCTGTTATAAATGAGGCTTTACTAAATTTGTAATATAAAATATAAAGTTTCCTGTTCTTGGTGGGATTAGTGCAGTACGAAAGAGCTTATCATGTATTTCAAGTATTTTGTTTTAGCGTTGTATTTTCCAACCTAATGATTTGTTCTGGGAAACGCAGTCTGCCTTTTATATTGTGCCATTCCCTTTCTCCTCTCAAGCTGGCATCGAAATCTTCAGCCACGACTTGTTTTCCCCCACCATTTATCAATTTGTCACTTAACGGCAGTGTGGGTCGGACTGGAAATCTTGTTACTCCGCTAGGATGTTAACGGAAACTGTTCCCTATATGTTAAATGCGTTTTATTTATATATTTTTTTTTATTTTGAGTAATGAGTTCGGAGCAGTTCATTAGCTTCTGGGGACAAAAAGACAAGTGATAGTGTGCCAAGGAGAAAAGCAGGCTCTAATTTGACAAGTAACACTCGTTTTGCATGCCTGTACGTGGCTCCTTCTAATTTGAATTTGCACATACATGCAGCCAAAATTTGCTAATGGATATTTACCAATATTAATTGTGCCAGACATTTGATGTTATTTTTTTCCCTTTTTTTAAATCCACCTAGCAGCCTACAGAGTAGTGATTTTATTGCGAAGAGCCTTCGATCAACTGTGCAATGGTGATTTACTTTACCATGAGACATACGTATATATTGCTCTGGATTCCAAGCATATCAAGGACTAAAGATGCTGCTTTTTCACTTTTTATTGACCTCTGCAAGAAGTGTGAACAAATCCTGATATTTGTAAAGGTATTTTAGGTTCACTAGCAAAATGAACTATTTTATCAGAATACTTTTTTTTTTTTTAATACTTTTTTATTAGGTTTGTAGTAAGGGGGGTGAGGGGGAGAATACAGAAATTAAAAAGAGGGGGTGTTATTGCATGTCAGATACAATTGTAGCATACAGATGGGGGGTACAGGTACATACATGCATTTCACATTTCGTCGCCCATGACAGGTCACGTTAGTAGTCACTGGTACATCTTGTCTATCCCCTGGGGGACATGAAGTTCAATTAAACTTTTCCTGTATTGATTATAGTGCTTGGTTATATGTAGTGACTTTAAAAAAATATTAAGTGCACTTGAGTGCTTATCTTCAGATTTGTCAGCAAGAGATACCATTCATTGTTAACATCTTTTACGTATTTACGATCTCCATGTATCCCAAGCCTATATGGCAGTCTGGGCGGGAGGGAAAAGGTCATTGTATTGGCGCTCATAAGCTCGTTATACATCTATCTCCGATAGTAAACCAGAGGCAGAGGGAGCTCCTTGGGTTTTCCATGCTCTTGCAATCAGGCGGTGCGCCGTTAACAGAATGTGGTAATTAATTTTTGCAGGTGGGCTGGGATGTCTACAGGTAAGCACATTATTAAGTATACTCATGGCTCAAGGGGCAGTGAGCGAGCAGTGGTTTCAAATATTAGTTTTTTTTTAATAAAGGTCCAAAAGGTATCCAATAGACTACATTTCCACCAAATATGCAGGACAGAGCCCTTGTGGCTGTGGCATCTCCAATGCAGTGAGGAGGCTGAAGGAAAAATGTTATGTAGTCTCTATGGGACCATATACCACCTGTATAACATCTTACGCTGTTGTTCCAGAAGGACAGCAGATTTGATACGTTTTTGGGGCTTCCTATTGAGCTTCTCCCATTGTTTCTGGGAGATCTTCCAATTTAAGTCTGATAGCCACTGAGCTGCAGGTGCTGAATTAGCAAAAGGTTGGAAACAAGTAGCATTTTGTAGCACAAGGGGAAAGAAACCCCGCTTGCAGGACTTGGCCTGTAGGGCATGCATACAGTGCGAAGATTTTCTGTACCATCTGAGGAGGGAATCCATAAGCTGCCAGAGCCCTTTGAAGAAAGGTCCAGCCAAGGCGGTCAAATGCCTTTTCAGCATTCAATGCCAACAATAGTCCTCCCCCGCATATGTCCCAGAATTAATGACAGCTTACGTGTGTTGTCCTGTCCTTGTCTCCCCGCTACAAAGTCTGTTTGGTCATCCCTAATAAGGCCTGGCAGTTTGGGACTAATCCTCTTGGCTAGTATTTTTGCATACATTTTCGCGTCGGTGTTCAGCAGGGATATGGGGCAATCATTTTTACATGCATCAGGGGCCTTGTCGGGCTTTGGTATAGTTACTATGGTAGCTAACAGCATCTCCGATGGGAGTGTTCCTTCAGCTACCGCTGTGCTATAGATCTTTAGTAGTTCAGGGGCTAACACATCTACAAATGTTTTGTAATAGGAGTTCAGGGGACCATCAGCTTCCAGGGATTTGCCTGGTGGTAACGCTTTGATGGCCTCTCAAATCTCCTGCAAAGTTATAGGTCTCAATAGTTCCCGCACTTGTTCCTCCCCTACTTGCGGTAGAGGGATGCAGCTTAGGTAGGTATCAATTTCATTTACGTCTGGGGTGTGGACGGTAGCGTCATCCTGTAGGTTGTAGAGTTTTGAATAAAACTCGCAAATTCACTACTTATCTCATTGGGGTCTAATCGTTTGCGTTCATCTGCTCCGACAATCTGCACTATTTTAGTTGAAGCATACTTGTTACGGAATCTGGCCACTGATAACTTAGTCACTTTACCACTATAGTGATAGGTAGTGGCCTTAAGTCTATTTATCATAAATTTGGTTTTGTGTGCATTCATTTCTGTAAGTTGTCTATACAGGGAACTAAATTTGTCTGCTAATTGTTGGGTGGGGTTTGCCTTGTTTTGATGTGAGAGCAAGGCAATTTGTCTGTGATAATCTAGCATCACTGTCTGTTGTTGTCTTTTCAATTAAGAGTCGCGTTTTAAAAACAGCACCCTAATCACAGCTTTATGAGCTGACTAAACAGTGAAGTTTCTAGAGTACTAGTATTGGTAGCGAAGTACTCTTGGAGTTCAGTCTTAATATGGGATGTAAAGGCTTTGTCCTTAAATAGGGTGTCATTCAGGCGCCAAGTGCCTCGACCCTTAACTGAAAGGGGTTGTGGAGTTCTAAATAAACTGGGCCGTGGTCAGACCAAGAGATGTCTCCCATTGTGCATTTAAAGAGTTGGCTTAACGTAGTGTGATACAAAAAGAAATGATCAATTCAGGTGTAAGTGTTATGCACTCTTGAGTAGAACGAGTAATCTCGCTCTAGAGGATGTAATGTCCTCCAGGCGTCATATAAGTCATGTACTAATAATAATCGTGCTAGGGCCTTACACTGGGTCGTTATTCGTTTCCTGTGGCCTCCAACTAATGTTGCGGTAGTGTCTAATTTGGACAAAGGGATAACATTTAAATCCCCGCACAGAAGCATCCCTGTTTGTATTTATGTATTTTGTTCAGTAGAGAGTGGAGGAAGTTCCTCGGGTTGTCATTAGGAAAGTAGACTGAGACTAGGGTATACTGGACATTGTTAAACAACCACAGTAGAATGATGTATCTTCCACATGGGTCGATGTAGCATCTCCGTTCGGTGAAGGCTAAGCCTCTATGTATAAAGATGGACACTCCCTTGGACTTATTTGATGCTAGGGCGTGATACTGGTTTGGAAACTGTTAAGTGAAAATAGCTGTCATTTTACCCTGTTTAAAACGTGTGTCCTGGATACACGCAATGTCAATGTGGTTATGTTTAAGGTCTCGGAGAGTAATCTCTGCTTTCCAGGAGTATTCAAACCTTTAATGTTTAAGGACACTATCTTCATAATTATATGTTGTAATCTGCTTAAGACTTCCTTTTTGTTTTAGGTCCTGTATATCGTCCATGTCACAGGCAGTCTGCCTCGTCCATAGTTGCAGCAATAGTGCGTACCCCAAAGTGCATGGGTTTACTTTTGCAAGGTTAGATGTATTGGTACTGGCTCGCAGTAGGGAGCTTCAGGGAGTAAGGAGGGGAAACCAAGGTAAAGAGAGGGAAGGGGATATACAGGTGGGCAAAACACCCAACAAGGCTCATTGCCTATGAGCTAATTTGTGCCGAGAACAACTCGGTCGCAAGAGTGTGTGGGGGGGTGATGATTTTTGTAATTTTTTTCCCTTCGGTAGCAGTCTGTCCTATCATTCATTTTGTGTGACCTTCCCTCCCCACCTCTCCACAAGCTGATGAGGAGAGGGACTGAAGGTCAATATCAGATTGGCAGAGCCGTGATCTAAACGAGATGTTGGCAATCTCGCTATATATTCGTAAGAAGTGGTGTTTGGAGAGTGAGTCAGCATCTTACCCAACACAGTAACACACTACAGATATACATAAACCAACAACGAAATTAAACCCTTATGAAAACATAGCTACAGTGGAGGCACATTACAGGTAGTGATACATACGGCTCTCCGAGAACTTCTGGTACGTTGTCATGCAGAGGTCCATTCTTGTTTACATCCTAGGCACCTTGGCTTGCGTTGCTGGGAATAGGTGGCGGCGGAAGACCCCAGTCCTGGATTTTTTTCTGGCCACCTTCTAGGGTTATTATAGCATGCAGGGCATCTTGATAGTGTACAAGTAATTTGGCCGTATAGCCCCACCTGTAGGTTATGCTTTGAGCCTTCAGAGCTACATTCCTTTCCGAAATTATAGTCGCAGCCAATTCACAAAGACTTTTATTGCTCCATATGGCTCCGGCATTGGTGAGTTGCGACAGGCTCGCATTATCTTCTCTTTTACAATGAAGAAATGCACCCGCGTGATTACATCTCTGGTGGGAGAGGCAGGCAGGTGTTTGGGCCTATGAGCTATATCCACTATTAGCAAATCAGGATTTATGGCTGGTGTGAGCACCTGGAACTTATCAAGAAGGTAGGTATGCAGATCTGACGTTACCACCGACTCTGGCATACCTCGTATCCGTAGGTTATTCCTTCTAGATCTGTCCTCAGTGTCAGGGAGCTTGATTTTATATGTTTCCAGGACAGCATCAATTTCCTACATTTTATCCGCCAAGCTGTTGTGCGCCTCAGCAAACTCGTCCATTTTCTTTTTGACGTGGGATGTGCGTTGGGCTATCTCCTGGATCTCTTTTTTGAGATCCGACGCCAGTGTTTACAGCTGAGTTTTCATATTGACCTGGATCGAGTCAGCGAATTCGCCATATTGACCTGGATCGAGTCAGCGAATCAGCCATCTTGAGAAGGTAGCGGGTCATCTCAGGGCTTCAATGCTGCCGCTTTTGTTAGGAAGAATGAAGCGCGGTATGCTTTTGCAGCTTTATTTTTTTGCCTAGGAGACATTATGCTTGTGGGCACAAGATGCGTTGGTCAGGTATGCTCTGTAGTTCGGTTATTTAGGCCCTTAGTCGCCTGAGTCTCGGGAGCGTCACAGACACCCGTCCATTCAGCTCAGGCTCCAAACCACGCCTCTTATCAGAATACTTTTGAAGGTCTGACTTGCTTAATATTTTCATATGCTGTCTCAAAGAGACGTGGAATTGGACACATTCCTGTAAATTTGTGTTTGTGTCCCTCCATCTGTGTATATAGATAGGACAACCCAGCTTCTGCGTCCAAGGGAACTCAAGGGAAAAATTTACAAATAGTGGGGAAGAGAAGCAAATTTCATAATACTAATTATGAAAATTAGGATTTCATAAAGTTAGAATCTTTATAAAATACTAATTTAACTACCGTATATACTCGAGTATAAGCCGACCCGAATATAAGCCGAGGTCCCTAATTTTACCCCAAAAAACTGGGAAAACTTATTGACTCTAGTATAAGACTAGGGTGGGAAATGCAGCAGCTACTGGTAAATTTCTAAATATAATTAGATCCTAAAAAAATTATATTAGTTGAATATTTATTTACAGTGTGTGTATATAATGAATGCAGTGTGTGTGTACGAGTGCAGTGTGTGTGTATGAATGCAGTGTGTGTGTACGAGTGCAGTGTGTGTGTACGAGTGCAGTGTGTGTGTATGAATGCAGTGTGTGTGTGTATGAGTGCAGTGTGTTTGTGTATGTGTTGCAGAGCCTTGGTGGGGGGTGGGCATTTTTATAATTTTTTTTATTTTGTTATATTTTTTTTTAATTGTATTATTATTTTAATATTATTTTATTTTATTATTATTATTTTTTTTTTCAAATTAGAGACTTTGTCTCTGTATTTTTTCTATGTCTGACACTTCTAGACCCTGGACCAAGCTACCGATCTATAGAAGTGTCAATTCCCTTCCAGGGAATTGACTTTGTCTATGGAGGATCTTGCGAGATTCTCAATGCTATACTCTCAGGCCAAGCCACCAGACCACTAGTTGTGATGTCACTGTCGAGGGTCTTTGCAAATTCTGCAAACTCCCCAGACAGTGAAAGTGCTGCTTGAATACTGATGTGGGAATGCTCCGTTAAACAGCAATGTTTCCATTTTCTTATTTAAAATATGGGAAGTCTCTCGGATGTTCAGTATGGGTAGAGGGCTTTGCAACATGGGAGTTTCCTTCCTCTTTGTATTGTCTCAAACTGATCCTCCTCGATTTAACATCACACTTCATTGGTTCGGGTTCCCAGGACAAATTTACCTACTTCTTGTACCTTTAATGGATTTGATCATACACTTTTTTTTATATATTTGTTAACTACCATGACATGAGTTGTTAAAACATGTATGTATTTATTTATGCATTTTTTTCAATGGAGGTATATTTAAAAACAGCTTGCAAAAAATGCAAAATTCTTGTCTGAAGCTTTTGCAAGCCCTCCCCTTCCTCCTAGCCCAGACCCTCTGTGGCTGTCCAATCACAGACTTCCCTATGCTGCTCAATGATAAGTTTTTGCAAGGCCAGTGCTTGGAGCAATTGCTGCCACTTTAGCTCCACTACCAAAATGTAACAGGACCATTTATCTGAGTGATAGCCAGGGGAGTGTAAACAGGTTAATTTATGAAAGTGCCGATTTCTACTGAATGTTGAATTTTTTGCAAAATGGAAACAAAAGAACAGTCTTCACACATAAAGCACTAATGTGTTTTGGGATTCAAAGTGTCCCTTTAATACATGCATCTTGGTGTTAATAGGTTTTTAAAGTGCAATAAACTTTTGTGTATGGTTTTTGAGAGAAAAAAAGACTACATGCACTGTGGAAAACAAAGAAAAAAATTTTTTAGGAGAAAATGTTGCAAAACAGCATCTGAAGGGCCAATTAATGTGCAGTAATATCTACCATGCATTTGTACACTCGCTGCTTAGAAAGCAACAACTAAACCATTCATGGTTAGGGTGCTTAAACTGCCCCTTTAAGACTTACAATGGCCCAATCTTGGCCCATAGAATTGGCCATTGATGTTTTGTATTAACAACTGTGTGATTTATAGTCCATAGTGACTTATTTGTTAGATAGAATGCTCTTATTAATTATCTCAAAGGCATGGTAATTCTCTAACTTATTACTTAAAGTGAACTGAAGTCAAAATGACAACATTTAGGCCAACATAAATGATCTTGAAAATAATTATACTGTAGTCCTTAGATTGTCAGCTCACGGGCTATGTAACTAAACAACAGTCTGCATAAAAGATCTTCAATGACTAGTTCTCAGCTCACGGGCAAGGCCCTCGCTGCCTTTTGTATCGATCTGTGTATATTGTACAGTTTTTATTCCCCTTATCATACAGCGCAGCATAATAGTTTGGCGCCCTGTAATTTTTAGTAATTAGAATAGTAATCGTCACAGCATCGCTGCTTTAGCTAACTAAAATCTGGAGTCTAAGTGTCCGTATTATTCAAAGACCTTGGGAGTTGAGAAAATTTACACAAAACTCTAATAATTTTCAATCTCATTTACTGGCGTAATCAACCACTTTTAGCCTTTATGTGTACTGGTTACTTGCATCCACTTGCAATTGTGTAGTATAACGATTTTCAATGACGATATGATCATTTTAATTGGTATTACTCAGGATAGACCGCAACCTTTAACATTTTGAGAACTCCAGGGTGTAAATATGCAGAAATTCCTTTTCAACTTGTTTTTTATTATTTTTTTACATCTTCCGTACTGTGGCACTGAACTGGTTAAAGCTGTAGTATGTTGCAGCGCATTGGTCTGATAGTTTGCTGGTCTCTATGGATAGTCCCTTTGCCAGGTGAGTAGGAGCAGGTGGAAGCGGATTAGTTTATTTATTATTGCCATTTATAGTTCTGCCAGAATAGCCTCCCCCCCCCTCCTACGTCTGTCGCCTCCTGAAGCAGCACAAGGGAAAAATATCAGCACTTTTTATTTTTAGTGGGAAGATAAATTTAAAAGGAGTAAATTGGAAAATCAAATGAGGGCTGTGGAAGCCGGAGAGATTTGCAGAGCTGTCTCCCGGCGTTTGAATGAGCCATTCATCATCCCTTAGAAGTAGTCAATTCCTCTAGTATCTGTAAATGTTTTCAGATATTAGCCAATTTATATGCTCTGAGATTCATCATGGAAAATCAGCTTTACCGATGCGCATTATCTCCATCGGAGATGAAGTTTGATGTATGGGCATCTTTGGAACTCAATGAGATGTGCGTTCAGAGAGAGAGAGAGAGAAAAAAACTGGAGTGAAAAAAAAAAAGCTGCGTTTTTAATTAATAAACAAATTTGCTCAGGAGCTCATCAGTGTCAGAAACAATAAGGACTGTCGTTCATTATTGTTTATTGCGTTCCACCCTCAACAAATGTTGTCTTCTAATGAGATTTTGTTTCCTCTCCCCCCACCCCCCCTTTTAATCTGGTTAATGGCATTCTCGGAAGAGAAAATGCAAATTTATCTCAAGCGCAAAATAAAATTGAGTAAGTTGAAACTACATATTTCTGGTATTACAGCGAGTGTTCTGAGAAGGTTTGCTGTCAACGTGTGCGCGATGCCAACGCAGCCAGTAACCGATCTTGCAGGGCAGAACCCTCCCACAGTGGATTGAATTAATGTGGTCATTGTGACACTGGATTTTGACTAATGTCCCTCGGCCCTTGTTAGAACATCAAGCCTTTTCTCACATGACCACCTTACTAAAGTTATTAAATATCAAAAGATGTGCTGCCAACCAATTAAATGGGGCAGAGTGTTTTCTTTTATTCTTGTGCCTCGAACCAATTAAACGGAGTAGAGTGTTGATTTAAAAAAAAAATAAAACATTTTTATTTGTACTCGAAAATTGATCTTTTTCAATTCATATTACTCTGAACTGTGCTCTTGGTCTGTGGATATTTGGTTAAAAAAAAAAACATGTCAATTACCTTTTTATGTAAGTCTATGCCAGTCCAAATGTTTTAAGATTATTTTCCGGTTCATATAATTTACCAGTTGTTATTTATCAGAATACTTTTAGTACAAGTATAATATCATAATATAAAAAATATATATATATATATATATATATATATATATATACACACATGTATTGTTTTAATACATATATAGATATATAGTGTGTTTGCGTTGATATCCATATTTATGGAATATTATTATGCTGACTGCTATGGGCATGCTTGTTCTGCACTGGAAATCTTCATATAATGACATTAATTCAAATACTTCTAGCATTCTATGCAGCCTAGACAAATCAGTGAATTGCACATTCTTTCAGAGTTAATGCTTATTATGCCTCAAAGAAACTGCAGTGTCCCCTTCACGTCTAAGCTTATACAGCATGCTGTCGCTGCTATTTAGATGTATAAATGCGCAGGCTCCTTCTTACGACATAAACGAGCAATCCAAAAGCTGAAACAACGTTGCAGTTATCAGGTAATTTGGGGTAAAGGGAGAAAAACCATGAGTGAGCAGAGGTTGGATGAACATATGCATATGTATGTACACAGACATTACGAGTGTGATTATGTCTAATTTATATTGAGAGGTGAAGTATATCTCAAGCAGCTTATGCTTATTACTCTCCCCCCCTCCTAAGGCATTTTATTTCCATAAGTCACGGCGGGAGATATTTTACATCTCTGGGTGACACCTGGCAGGGGCGGCCTCCGCCGCGTGTGTTTGTCAGATCCAGGTGCAAGTCTTCTTTTCCCAACACTCTGCTTTGTCTTTTCCTTAATGCAATCTAGCTCCTGCTGTTTGTCGTCCTTTTTATATCCGTCCACACTGCTATTTACATGTACCTGTGGCAATGTATGGTTAGGGCTCTGTTTATTGCGCCCTTTTTCTTATTGCAGAAATACACAATTTCTTTTTTTTTTTTCTTTTTTTACGTGTCATGTCTCTTAAATATTTAATGGCAACCTCTTCTCCAAAAGCCTTTAATTAATCCAAAAGGCATACGTATATATTTTTTTTTCTCGTTCTACTATGATAAATTTAATTATGGAGTTTAATAAGTTTGTACATTGAGCACAGCAAAATTTAAATTTGTAATTTTTTAAAATAAAAAAATGCTATATATTGAAATTTACTGTAAAATTAATAAAAAGGCAGATTACATTTTTTTTATTTATTTTTTTACCTAAGCATTTGGACATGCTTACACTTCTGGACAAACCTGCCTTTTGTACAACACTGCAGTATATGTGGGAGCTTAAAAAATATTAAGCCGGTAATACACATAGCTCTAAATAATTTGTAGTGGAGCTTAAGTCCAAAAGGTAAAGCAACTGTAGTCAACATCCATCCAAATTGTATCTAATCTAGAATGGCAGTAAATTGGAAGCAGCACTCTCTGTAGTCCTCCTTCCTTACCAATCTGGAGTTTGAGCATGCACGGCCTGTTAATTAGGAGCGAAGACTCTTGTATTTATTTGGGAATATGGAGCAACGCGGTAGTATGTCAAGTTGAATCCAAGAACTTTGCACCTCGAATTGTTTGTTGCACTTAGCCCTACTAGGTTAATGAACCGCATTACTGTTAAGAGATGTGGAAGAAAAATAAATTATTGTTGGGATCCACACAAGGGACCACTTAAGGCATTTAACCTTTTAAGTGCCGAGGGGCTGGTAATACATTAAGTGAAGGTGTTAAATGGTTTTTATTTGCTGCAGGGTTAGTAAAGGCTAGACAACTTTCCTCCCCCTCCTTCATATTCGCTTCTGCATTGCAGCTATGATGAATGAGCATTAGGGTAACTCATTTTAAGACATACTTGATTTATTGGTACCAAGGTCTCCGTTTTCCGGCAGGTCAGTGCTTTACTGAAACACCCAAAGTCAAAGTCAAGGTCACGATGTGTTTACGTGTTGTTGTTTTTTTTTTTTTTTCTTTCCCATCTTATACAAATGTATGAAACATATCATCCTTTTAATCTATCCTATTAGCAGATACAAAGTCTGGAAGGAAAAAAAAAAGGGAAATCTCTCTTTTGGTTTTAGTGGGGAACAAAAATCATTAATATAATAAGGGGGTATAACAGCAATGTGAACATATATATAAAATAGAATTAAAAGCTAACCGCTGTGTGGGCCACACTTCAATTATGACTCCCTAGTAAGACAAGGGTCTTAATGGTCACTGTTTGCCTTCGGGGATGTTTATTACACACACAACTATTTTGCAGGAGCAGCGTCAAATCTATAAAACTACCATTAGGCTGAAAAATCAATCAAAATGCCATTAAAGGGGAATAAGTTGCCAATATTGCTGATGTGGTAGCAGCTCTTTCGATTTTCCTTCAGATTATTAGGTACAGCCTAGTAGTGACTTTGTTAAGGAAAAGAAGTGTTGTTCAGATGTAATATGTCTCTTTGGCTTCATAAAGTTTGTGGCCTCATATTTCCCACTTTATTGATTAACCATTATCATTTCTCACAAGGCGTCCTAACTCAAGGGGAAAATATAACTCTCTCTTGTTTCTCACTGAACGGCCGTGCCATTATAGATCGGGAGGAAGGTATTTCAGATGAACCAGTCTAAGAGAAAAATGAGCTGAAAACAATATGAGAAGTGTGCCTTCCAGGTCTTTCGGTTAGAAGTAAGAACAAAGCTTTGTCAGCAATCTCCCCTTCAGTAGTCCCCCCCTATACTACCTCCTTTCTCCTCTCCTTGGTATAACTCCCCCGTACCACAGCATCTTCTATCCTATCCTCTCTTGCAAAACAATGAACAGCTGGAATGAAGTTCCTGAGCTATCAGTAACCTTAAAGCGTTTCTGTGCTATGAGTAATTTGCTCTGAAAAAGATAGTAGGTTAACGATTTATACAGCTCCTAAAATTCCAAGTCAACTGCTGTGATGTTTAAAGAAATAATCTTTACGGTTTTGCTTATTTCTTCCAATGCTTGTTTTTTTGCATCCCAGGTCATGCAGCCTCACTTTTTCTTTTTTTCTTTTTTGTGTAAGAAGGAAAAAAAAATAAACCAATTGTATATATCTGTGCTACAAAATGTAATTCGATGTATTAACTGAAAAAAATAAATATATCTGAGCCAGAATATTAATTAATATTTGTAGTCGGGGACAAAAGCCGTATACATGATAAGTTAGATATATGAGCAAGTCGGTTGTGGTGTGCCGAAACCGACATATCGGGTAGGCCTGTAATAAAAGAGGGCCCACCTGTAATAGTAATATGTATAAGGGGAGAGGTGGGAGGGATGAACCAGGCAGCATCAGCCCTGTGGTGTAGGGGGGCTGAGTTTAAATAGCCGGGTAACCCCTCCCACAACTTCAGGCTACGCCTTCTAATTTGTAGTCGGGGACAAAAGCCGTATACATGATAAGTTAGATATATGAGCAAGTCGGTTGTGGTGTGCTGAAACCGACGTATCGGGTAGGCCTGTAATAAAAGAGGGCAAAAAGTTGAATAAGATACCTTATTACACATCTTTACGTTGCAAGATTCATAAAGGCTTGTCCTACTCAACTCTAGCTCTGGTTGCGGTATGTATCTAGTAATATACTGTGGATTTCCAGCGTCATAATGTTTATGGTGTGAGCAGGGACATTTGTCTGGAAGCAGCTGATGCTGCCCTGATTCTGGAGGAATGTCCTGAAAAGACATTGGGGTTGAGTCCCCGCCTAGTTAAGAGGGTTCTGAGGTACATTATGAATTTAGCTGTAGTGAGTAATTTGCCCTGCAGTTAAATAGGGGCATATTGAGATTTGGTCCAGTGAGTGATAACCTGTAAAGTTCTGACATTTTGACCGGCACCTTATTGTCCGTAGGATAGTCCTTATGTTCCTACGTATTACATATGGTAAGAGGATGTGAACTGTTTGGTACTAGGATGGGCACTTAAGATATGGTGTATTCCAGCCAGGTAAGTTTTGTAGTGTTAAGAGAGATTTTATCAATTGTGTGGGCAAAAAGGAGAGGAGTGTCGCAATGGCGACTAGTGAACGAATATCGGTATTATGGTAATAGTGGTAAACTGGTTGTAAAGGTGAAATCTCTATTGTATGCTTGTGATGTATAATCAGAGAGAGGGCAGCTCAACCCAGAAATCTGCCAAATGCCATGAGGCGAGTTAGTGCAGTATTAAGCCATGGAATGTGGGTATAGCCAGCTGCTTTATTGTCAGAGAAACACTTGACAGGTTGACCTATCTACTCATACCTCCCCAGGCCTTGTAGGCGGCCACTATGGGGTAGATTCCAAAGAAATGTTGACGAGGAATGGAAATTTTTTTTTTGTTGTTGTTTTTTTTGGTTTTTTTTCAAGAGTCTCAACTGGCCAGGCATCTCAGAACCAAAAGTCACCAAATTGGCTGTGAAATCAGTGTGTGCGGACGCATTGGTCCATGTAACTGGGAAATGATGAGAAATGGCGGGAATAACCTGGCCTCCAATGTGGTATGAACCTGAGCCATATGTGTAGGTCTGCTTACAACTAGTGCCAGAATGGAACTGTCGGTGGGAAGAAGACTCAGCGGTCGAGAAATAAATGTGCAGAATAATTCTCATGGCATACCTCAATGTGCGCAGTAGGACTGTAGATCCATTCTCCCCCCCACCCCCGCTTGTTCTTCAGAAGGAAAGGTTCCCAGGATTCCTGTACCTTCTCTGTAGGTGGACATGTTCTGTAGCTTATTAGTGTCAAGATGAATGCCTAAGAAGGTCAGTTTGTGAAAGTGGAACCGATAGTGAGGAAAAGTGCCATCGTCTTGTGAATACTAACCAGAGCGGAGTGAGGGCGTTCTATCGCGAGGTAGTTATCTAAGATAACGGGTGACTGCAGGACATTAGCTAATATTGAGTGTTAGTCAACATAGTGTGTTAGCAAATAAGACAAACAGCTTGGGGTTACACGTGTGGGAAATTCATGACAATCCCTCCATAAAATGCCATGAACATGCCCTTGGGATGGCTGAATAGGTAGAAGCTTGGAGGCATAGGAAATATCTGTCTTGCCCACCCAAGCTCTGGTCAACCCCTTTGGCATAGTGCTGGGAGAATTCCTTTTAAGGAAATCAATGAGTTGAGGCTAGGGGTGGGTAATTAATATGGTTGAATACCTTCTTAAGCAATGTGATTGTGTTGCGGGGTCTATTAATATGGACAGAAGGTTCTGACACTCGCGAATACCGGACAGGAGTGTGACCAGACCTGTGTGGGACTGGTTTGTAGAAACCTTGATGTAGAAGTCGACTGAGTGACTGAAAGTGTGTGCTTAGAGGTAAAATTCCAGGTTGTTGATGCAAACCTTCTCTATGGTGAGGAGAAGTAGAGCCACTTACGTCACGAAAGTCTGAAGGCTAGGTTGAATTCTGGGATAGTGAGTTTCTGATTGAGTTTGGGATTCTGGTGTATTGAACGACGTACAGATCATCGTAGTAGTAAGACTTGTACTCTAAGACATCGTGGGAGGCAATCAGTAAGGAGACTAAATTAACCTTGCCAGATGTCTTTGCGTATGGTCAGGGACACAAAGTACGAGGGAGTAATAATGTAAACCGATGTGCTAGGGGCGGGATTTGAAAGGGTAACATAACCATGAGAGGGATTTGGGAGTCCTGTGGCTAGGATGTGCATCAGTGCCTGTGGAGATTCCAGTCTCTGTAGTCCATCGTTGATGTTATGTATGGAGGCAAGTAGAGTGGATATCAACTGTTTGACTTCATGTGATTTGGCCTAGTGGGCAGGGGCCACTGAAAGGTGTGGCAATAACGTTGGCCTCTCGGGGACTGTAAAAAGAGTCAATATAAGAGGCCATGCTGGGTGAGGCCCTAACTCGTAACCTGGAGAGGTTGATGTGAGGCGTTCGCTATGTGTTGGGCCGAGGGGCGTATACCTCCATATGCGGATGAAGATGGGTGTTGGCCTCACGGAATTGATAATGATGAGGCTAGTTGTTGACATACTGGATCCGAGAATGGGACGGGTGATGGGTAGTAGCGAGGTGGGTAAACATACCTTGCTTGGGGTAGAATGTGGTTTCCTTGCCAGAGGAATGAGATATTGGAGAACCTAAAGGGAAATGATAGTGGGAGGCAATTTGGAACTGGAATTGGGCTTGACTTACTGTGAACGAAATACACATAATCGGGGTGGTTGTTCTTGAGGCTGGTATATGAATAGGTAACCTGAGGACATAGTTGTTAGAATCCTGACCCTACGATGGTGGGTACAAGATTCATAGGACATACATCAAATATCCCTATAAGTGAGTAGGCCACTTCCAGAGACCATGGGGAGTGTTTAACCAATACTGCGACAATAATGGGGGATAGGCAGAGTCATAAGTGACCGCTAATTTGTCCTGTGACTTCTGTAGCTAAAATACATATAGGGGGAAATGGAATACCAAGCTATGAGGGCAGTTTTGAGCTATCCCGGTAGGACTTAGAATATTTAATTATGGTCGTGCCAGCATGGGAAGGGGGGTGTATGTGTGGGGAATTAAGGATCCCCGGGCGTGGGCCTGTGTACGACCTGGCGGAGGAATTGCGTGCCAGCGTTGGCTGATGTAACATTTAGGAGTAGATTTGCTGTAGGTTTGGTGATACTATGCCTGAATATCAAGGGTCGGTTAGGATGATGAACTTGCTTGAGTGGAATATAGCAGCGATGAGTAAATAACCTTTTGCATAATACGTGATTATTTTGAGGTAGAGTCAGGGGGAACATATGATGGTATGGTAAAGCCTGGTACACTAGGGTTTGTCCCAGGGAACATGACGACACATATACTGAACATAGGAGTGTGGCGTGTTACAACAAAGGTTTAGCGAATAGGTGGTCGTCCGCCAAATAAGTAATAGACCTATCATGGGAGCAAGTATACAGATTGGCCATAACATAACACCACATGGTAACAAATGTGATCGTGATTAGACCAGCTTGTTTGGAGTTTTAGGCAGTCTGTGTTGATGAATAAATAAAAAACCACTCTGAACAAGTGTAGACTCCAGGAGCTGGCTAAGTGGCTGATGGCTAGAGCAAAACAAACCAGGAGATGCTGTACCTTTAAATGTCTAATAGGTGCGATATCTCTTTAAATCATGAGAACATAGTATAGAAATGCAGAGTAGACTCAACTGCAAATAGATATAGAAAAGAGAATCTATACTAAAAAATAATAATAATAAAATAAAAAATAATAAAGAAGAGACTCAAATTGGATGAAAGTAATGTGAGACTCTAATACCTAACTGGATATGTGGCAAAAAATGCGAGGAATAAGTGACCGAGTCCTCAATCAATGAGGGTGGATGATACTTTCTTAAATCATATACTTCGTATCAGTAAAGCTGGAAAGTAACTCTACAGTGAGTGCTACAGTACAAGAAACTGCAGGCTAGGCAATATTATTGTATATCGCTAATGGACTGAAGCAGAAAACTGGATGCGATTTAAAAAAAGTACCCGTTTATTCCATATGTAAAAAATAGTAAAAATACTAAAAAATACAGGTAGAGAATAAATCAGAGATGCGTTACCAGACTATTGTGCCAAAAATTGATTGCAAGGACCTTCAGATAAGTTCGGATGGATATAGATTGGAATAAAATCCGTATTCTGGCTGCCGGTGAGGACGGCGTTCATCTGCAAGCACGTACCGAACTGGAGCCTCACTTCAGAGGATCACGAAAGACAACTTAACTTGGGCCAGGGAGGGGAGAGCCTTACCCCTGGTGGTCGGCTGGGAGGGCTACACTGGAGGCTGGCTGCTGCAATCAGGACCGCTGGGGAGTCTGGGAGCAGTAGAAGTCCCGCCCAGTGAGGCTCCAGTTCGGTACGTGCTTACAGATGAACGCCGTCCTCACCGGCAGCCAGAATACAGATTATTCATGTTCCCTGGGACAAACCCTAGTGTACCAGGCTTTACCATACCATCATATGTTCCCCCTGACTCTACGTCAAAATAATCACGTATTATGCAAAAGGTTATTTACTCATCGCTGCTATATTCTACTCAAGCATCAAGGTTTTTAGTGATCCCTATGTGTTCCAGTAACTGAGCAGCCTAGTGCTAGTCTATCTCCCTCTCTCCTGTGTGGTACATTAGGTACACCAGAACTATCTCAGTCTGTGTTTATGACCTTTGAACCGGAAGTAGAAATGAACCAGTCAGCATCAGCCCTGTGGTGTAGGGGGGCTGAGTTTAAATAGCCAGGTAACCCCTCCCACAACGTCAGGCTACGCCTTCCAATATGTATCTGATCATTTCAAAGATATTTGGGCTTATTCCGTAGAGTGGCAATTGTGCAAAATAGAATTGCAAATTTCAGACCAAATTAGACGACCAAGAGGAATAGCTCGATTTGAGAATGGTTCCAGTTTGATTATTTAGGTCTAAAAATTGCAATTCTCTAAGTCAATTTTCAACAGTTGATTTGTTTAAAGACTACATTTATATTTTTTTTCAATTTTCATGCATGAAAATGGTACTGTTTCAGGACACTTTTTCCACAGTTTCAAACTAAATGGTGTGTTGTGTTTGAGGGAGGGGGTGTGGTGTTATGGTTAGTTTGCATACAGTGCCCCATTAATGGGAATCTCTGGACACCATAGCAACTTCATCGGAATCCAGTAGTTATGGTGCCAGTATTTCAACACTTTATCCGGATGCTGTTGGAGAGATTATACGTAGCCAAGCTGTTCCACAGAAGTTTTTATCGTCTCAGATGAGGGGATCCGGTGCTGTATTGGCCTGGGACTCTCAGTTCTGGTGATTATTAGTGCCAATATTGTATATATTTGCTTCCCAAAATTTCCGCTCCTCTATTTAGGGATCAGGGTTTCAGGGTTTGGGTCTTTTGCTAACTCCCTTGAGGTGTTTTATTATATCATGACCCAGTGTTAACATGTATTTTTGAGTTATCAACACTACCTCTTTATTCTATTTGTTTCTTAATAGCCATGAGGTGCCCTGTTTACATTTTTATTTTTTTTTCAATTTGACAATTTTTATTTTGCAAAGTTTAAGAAAGAAAATCGGGTTAAGGGATGGGGATTGGGTCGATTGCACATGACATTCCATTGGACCTTTACAATGTTTTACAGACATTTCGTACTTGGTTTCGGCCCCCTATGGGGACGGTGTCTTTCCAGGTGAGCGGTGTTGTAACCTTTTGTACATTTGTTTACCCCATGTTTTGCACCATTTGGATACATTCATTCTAATACCCTGTGGAAGAAATTTGGCTTCGGATAGACTGTTTACATTTTTGAGTTGTTTTTTTTTGTTAATCTTTCTTTATTCTCAATCAACAAAACCTACAGGCAATCATTTTGAAACAACGTGAGAGAATAGTAGAGGAGACATATGTAAAATGCCAAAAATTTGAGTAAAACAATATTACAGGATTGAGGGTTTTATTGTTTTTAAATGAATTGCATAGGATTTAAGTTGTTTGGTTGGAAAATGTTGCAGAGTTATATGTGAAAATGTAATACAATTTGCAAAATTGGGACTTTACTGGAGTAGTCATATTTTAGCAAATTGTACTACATTGTCACATATCACTCTGCACCACAAATGGAGGGCCAGGTCGGATTCTGTCACCAAGACCATATTACATTTTAAGGATAATGTCTTTCATTAACCAAATGAAATGGAAAATCCATTTTCATTTTTAAGTTGTGTAATCCATTTATGATAAATTTATAGCAAAGACTAAAAAGAGCTACTAAAAAATGTCTCAATTACAAACGAGGGAGCACGATAGGTGAGCCGTTTCCATGGCAAACAGTTAAAATGGGCAAAATAAGACAAGTCACATGCTCTTTACCTGACATGTAACCGTTTGAGATATCCCTCCCATAGGGTCTGGCAGTCAAAACCTCATCAGCAAAAAAGCACGTAGTGTGTTAGAATGAGTACAAAATACACTCTCTGGCGCTGAGAGGTAGTATATTTTTAACATCTCATTTTATTCTGCAGTGACAGAGTGCCTGAATCCAAGAGCAGGAAAATCGTAGTAACACTGGTGAAAGAAGAGTCACCCAATATGATATTGATTTTCTTCTGGATTGTTATATCTTCTAAAGTAATAAGCAAAACTTTTTTTTGCAGAGAGAAAATATTTGGTGTGCAGACACGTCTGTAGCTTGTATTACAGTGGAATCCTGTCTATAAGTTTGGCTCACGGTTACTGTATGAGTTATCGTAGAATGATTGTAGAATTCTGATTTTAGGTGTCACTCGGATTGATAGTTACAATTAAAGAGAAGGGTCCAATATTATGATGTCCAATTAGTTGTAGGGTAGTCATTTGAAAAAGGAATGTGCGTTTTTTTTGTTTTGGTTTTTTGATTTTCAAACACATCTGTATACTGACATATGAGTTGTGTAACTGAAACTAAAGGCAGCCTGTACAGTGAATGCTATGAACAGTCTGCAAATTCATTGCCTGTTGCCTAATTTGTCTACAGAAGGGGGGGGGGGGGGGGGGGGGGTGGTGTTAGGTTGAAAAAAGTCTCAAGTACATTATGCTCTCCCTTCCACACATCTTTGTTACTGATGTTGATCAAGAAGCAGGTGAAAAGGCCAAAAATTGTAAAGAAAGAAAGAATCCTTATTGACTCCAAAATGGCATTCGGATTTCTTCTTGAATCACACTTACTATTTAAGCTATTATATCTTTAAATATTAAAGGGACACTATAGTCACCCAGACCACTTCAGCTCAGTGAAGTGGTCTGGGTGCCAGGTCCCTCAGGTTTTAACCCTTCACATGTAAACATAGCAGTTTCAGGGAAACTGCTATGTTTACATTAGGGGTGAATCCAACCTCTAGTGGCCGTCTTCCTGACAGCCACTAGAGGCGCATCTGCGACGCTGGATGCAAAATTTGCATCCAACATGCAAATGTCCATAGGAAAGCATTGAGAAATGCTTTCCTATGAATAGTTTTAATGCGCGCGCAGCACTTGCCGCGCATTCCGCTCCACTCGGGAGCTGACGTCAGCGAGGGAGGAGAGGGCACCAGCGCCGAGGGAGCCCGGCGCTGGATTAAGGTAAGCGGCTGAAGGGGTTTTAACCCCTTCAGCGCCACAGGAGGGGGGCCCTGAGGGTGGGGGCACTTTTCCTGACACTATAGTGATCCTTTAAATCTTTGTTTAAAATATCTGTACACCATCTGACGAAAAAGGCAGAGAACTCCACATGTTTATGGTTATCACTGTAAGCTACTCTTTCCTCTGATAAAGCGGCACTGTCATGCAGAACTTACCTTTTCCTAATCACTTCCTCTTCTCTTCCTCTCTCAGTATCTGTTCTTCATTTCTTCCTGTCTGCTCTAGTTTTCTTTAAAACATAAGACAAAGTAGGGACTATTTTGTCTTATGTATATTTCCTACGCCTGACCAGCTATGACCAGCGGAGGAGCAAAGTGTGCTCCATTTCGTGTGGTCAGAGAAATTTTCCCACAATTCTCATCTTTCCTCCGTGATCTTGCAATGCCTCCTTTCACTTTTCTGGAACGTCCTGTCATTTAGACAAAACGCTGGCAAAACTACCGAATTTCGTCCTAACAAAAAATGAGAACAGGTTGTTCATTCATGTTAGGATGACAAACGGTACTTTAGGTCTGTCCGAAATTTAATTTGCTTAGTAGATAGCTCCCTAATTCCCACGGTATCTGGGAGCTATCTACCAAAAGATTACTTAGAATTACTTAGAATTAGTAATTAATCTGCCCCTTCTCGCTATATTGCGAGTAAGGACATGTCTAATAAACAGTGAGCAGCTCACTGTTATAAAAAAAAATAAAGCAACCCCCCCCCCCCTCAATAAATGGCCCTGTGGTGGGGCATCTCTTAGCTAGCAGAGGAGGACAGAGTGTCATCCCGGAGCCCCCACCTGTGCCTCGCAAACGGGTGCTATTCAACTAAATGGGGGACATAGGGTCCCCCTGGGGCCCACACCAATGAGCGGTGGTTGTGGGGCCCTAAAAGCTAATGGGGGGGACCTATTGTAGTCCCCCCGGCCCCCACCCATTATCGGCAGATGGGGGTCCTAAAACACAATGGGGGTGAGGGGCCCACAGTTTCCTGACTCTTCTATTTTTACATATTACAAGAAGGGAGCTGCATGCCGGTAGCTCCCTCCTTGTAAAAAACTGAATGAAGAAACGAACACCGATGGTGTTTGTTTGTTCGGCTAAAATTTACTACAGTGTTCCTTTAAGGACTGCTCCCACTGTAAAAAGAGTGCTGCATATTTATCATATATATATGATTGCATTATAAGTGTACTTTGAGATATATACATATATCTCTCAAAATACACTTATAATGCAATCATATATATGCATTATATATGTATAATAAAACATGATTTAATTATTTTATAATATATTATACATATATAGAAAGTGTGTGTGTGTGTAAATATATATATATAATACAAATTTCAAAAACAGATGAAACCTGTACATTGGGGGTACTGTTGTACTAGTGAGACATTTCTGAATGCATTCGGTTAAAATGCCACGCAGAACAAAGAGGTGAATTATGGCTGAACCACATACAGTGCAAATTCCAGGTTTTGTTTGTTTTGTTTTGATCACAACTTGTACAATTGGCTCAGTCCTTAAGGGGTTAAAACAAGCAATAATAATAATAATATTTAATAATAAAGGCAGTGTTTACATTGAAAAGCCTGCAGTGACAGTCTATAGACACCAGAACAACTACATTAAGCTGTAGTGGTCCTGGTGACTATAGTGTCCCTTAAAGTATTTTTGTTGTTGAATATAAAGCTTTGTAAGTTTAAAAAAATCTGGCTCCTAATTTTTTTTAGCTGGCTCCTTGATTCAAAGCAAGTTTTTCAAGCCCTGTAGTAACTAATGCTATTATTGAACAGGTGCCAGTGGGCAATATACCTCTAGCCTGTTTTCATTTTCAGTGAGAAAATAATCAGCATTTTGTCTGTTTCAGCACGTGTCTTTTTGTTGCATGTATGTGCATGTGCACTCCATCATGGGTTTGACATATTCACATAGAGTGCCAGGCTGTGCGTACACCAAGGAGAAGCTTGCCCTTGCTTCCTATCACACACAGAACGTTTTTCTGTCCCCAATGTGTGAGCCAATAGGAAGTGGCCTGTGCATGGATTGTACGATATTGAGGAAATACAAGCACTGAGCTCATAAAATGTTTTCACTTATATTTAAATAGAAAGAGAACACTTGAAATCTGTTTGTAAACTCTGTTATTATAAATACCGTATGTGTGTTTAGATGTAGTACTTTTGTGTAATTGCTGTGGGTTTTGAAGTCTCTACTGGGGAAAACAGGAGCAAGTTTAAAGACTGAGATGCAGATTATTAGGATTCTTGAAGCCAAAAACAGCTAGCTCCCTGGCAGCATTTTCTAAAAAGTAAAAAAAAAATAAAAAATGGAGCTACAGTTCTTTGAAACAAACCGCATGAACTAAAACAACAAATGTGGCAGTTACATTTGATCAACACTTAAAAGGGGTATATATATGTGGTGGAATCTCGGTAAAAATAAATTTAGTAGGCCGAGATTACCACGTGGCATGTGTACGTGCATATGCTGACGTATCGATCAGTTGGTTGCACGAGGCAAGATACGATCAGTAGTGTACGGAGCATGTGCAAGAATACAGGATATAGTATTCCCCTCCTCCATTGTGCTGGACAGGCCATGCGGTCAAACAGGAAGTTAATTCTTATTTGTGTTGATTGGTTAAGAGAATGTGCGGGTGGAGCTTAATATGGGAGGAGTTATATGCCTATATAAGGAGCCTGCACTATTGTCCGGGGCTCAGAACTTGTGGTATTTTGGTGACGCTAGTCCCTCTGAGTCCCGATCGGTGATCCAATAAAGAATCTCTTCCTTCCTGAAGAAACCTGTGTCCATCTCTCTGTGCTTGGCTTCCGTCAGTTTCTCCGGTATCATTTGGTGCATTGGCCGGGAAGCTCATCGTTCAACGGTAGCTGAGAGGCAGAGGCGTGAGACGGTCTATCTTTGCCCACGTTCTCTACGGCTGCACCCCTGAACTTCTGCGTGGACCTCCCTTCGTCTCGGCGCCACTGGGCCGTTGTCCAGGAGATCATCGGCCTCTACGTGAGAAGTGCTGGGGTGTCCCCGTCGATGAGTGTGAACTCAGGTTCAGGAACGAGGAGGTAAGACAACTGCTGTTTTAGACGGCAGGACCCACTAGGGGTATACCGATTGTGCGGTAGGCCCAAAGGAGTTTTTGAATCTGTGTATCTGCCCCCTCTGTCGGAGGGAAGGAGCGAAGGCGCACCGCTCGATCGAACGCTCTTTAGTCAGACCGTTTGATTCTGTTAGTCAGGCGGGGCTCTGGTGTAAATAGCCCTAGCCGGACACCGGTGTCTTGTCTAGACTAGCGTTCTAGGGTGTACATTTTGTTCGCTAGGTCGGAGGGACCGGGAGACTAAGCGGCGTCTGTGTAAATTCGGTTCGCTAGTTCTCATCCTATCTGGGCTAAGTGGGAAGGCGTGTAAATTTGGAACCCACTAGACTTTTGATAGTGCGACTAAGAGGCGTCTGTGTAAATTCGGTCCTCTAGCTCGCTATATATGTGGTGATTGGGCAGTGTGGCTAACCAAAACGTATGTAGATTGTTTTTAGGTAGTCCATTCAAGGTACTGGCCAAATAGTTTAGTTGGGAATTGTAAATGTGTTAACGATTGTTTAGTAAAGTGTATATCTTGTTAGATAGCGCGAGCTCAGCCGTCTAGCGAGAGTGTTAATAGTGTGTTGCTGTATTATAGTGCACGGTACCATAACCCTGTATATTTATTGACACTGTATATAAGTACTAATCACTGTCGTCCATTGCATGTTTTAACACCATAACCACTAATAATTGTATTGTGACCTTAACTTGTGCTTTGACCTATGCTAACCGTACTGTAACCGCTATTTGTAAAAGACGATGTTACTGGGGTGTGTTATAGACGGGTAATTCGTATATAGAGAATTATAGCGTGGGTGACTGTATAGTTACGCCAAAGGGCATAATATTGATTATATAGTGACTGGTGTAACAGCTGTGTGTGTACGGGAATTCCCTGAGTGTTTATTGTTATTGTGTACGTTTCACTTGGTAACCGTACCACGTGGTGCTGTTGCCAGAGGAAACGGGTGTGACTGTTGAATAGTACGTGTGCATAGTATTCGTTGTCGACGACGTTCCATTGTTAAGTATGGGTGCGTCGCAGTCAACGATTCCGGATCCCTTAGGTTGTATGGTGAAGAATTTTAAAAAGGGATTCAAAACTTGTGATTTTGGGGTTAAGATGTCTCCTGTACGTTTGGTTACTTTGTGCACTAGGGAGTGGCCTACTTTGGTTGCGGCATGGCCGCCACGTGGCAGTTTGGATCCAACTCTGGTACAGCGCTTACACGTGGCTGTATCAGGTAGGCCTGAACTTTACGGCCAGTTTCCTTATATTGATTGTTGGAGACAGGCCGTAAATGACTCGCCAAAATGGCTCCAGACATGCCACGAGGAGCAGTGTCGCCTCATGGTAGCTAGGACTTGTTCGTCCACTAGGACTGGTGTTAGGCCCATTTTGTACACGCCCCCTGAGTCCGAGATCCCTTTGCCGCCCCCTTACTTTCCGTTAAGAAGAAGTGACGCAAACGCAGGAAGTCCTGCACCCCTCCCCTCATTACCCCCATCCACTTCCGCTTCCTCCTCCAGTACAGGATCCACCCCCCCTCGTACTAAATCTCCCCTTCCGGAACCAGAACCCACCCCCATTAGAAACGAATATCCTGATTTGGCGCCACTTCAGACTTCCGGTCAAGCTTCATCTAGCTCGGCTCGAAGTGTTTTATTTACGACCTTTTCCCAAAACCAACCTCCCACATCCCCATACCCTATCTCTCCCCGACCGGAACCCATGACTGACGCCTCTCTACGTAGCCCCATCCAAACCCGACAGTTGACTGGTGCCCAACAATTAAAGCACTATCAGATGCCTCTTCGCCTAAATCCCGGGTCAGCTTATATCGATGCCGCAGGTCAAATGGCACACGCTGACCCAGTCTTCGTATATGTCCCATTTACCACTACCGACCTTTTAAACTGGAAGACCCATAATTCCTCGTATACTGAGAAACCACAAGCCATGACTGATCTGTTCACCTCAATAGTACAGACGCATAATCCGACATGGGCTGATTGCCAGCAGTTATTAATGACTTTATTTAACAATGAGGAAAGGACAAGAATAAATCAAGCAGCCATTAAAGCACTAGAGGATAGAGCCCGTGCTTTGAACCAAGCTAATCCAGCAGCATGGGCCGCAACACATTATCCCAACACTGATCCCGATTGGAACGTAAATGGTGCTGATATGGTTCAACTCAGAGCCTATAGAGACGCTATAATTGCTGGCATGAAAGCCGGAGGAAAGAAAGCTATTAACATGTCAAAGACAGTTGAGGTGATTCAGAAAAGCGATGAAGCGCCCAGTGTCTTTTATGACCGATTATTGGAGGCATACCGCTTGTATACCCCCTTTAATCCGGAAGACGCAGATAATTCCCGAATGGTTAACTCCGCCTTTGTCAGCCAAGCTTACGGAGATATTAAGCGCAAGCTACAAAAGTTAGAAGGGTTTGCAGGTATGTCCATCACCCAACTAATGGAGGTAGCAAATAAGGTTTATATGAACAGGGATACAGAAAGTAAGAAAGAGGAAGAGAGCAAGATGCGTAAAAAGGCTGATATGCTAGCGGTAGCGATCGCAGGCGTAGATAGACGGGGCCCGGATAAAGGCGATAGTAAGTGGAATGAGGAACCTCTAAGTAGGAATCAGTGCGCTTACTGTAGGGAAGAAGGGCATTGGAGAAATGAGTGTCCGCGAAGAGAACAGTCTGAGAGAGACAGACCTAGGTCAGGTTACGGAAACTTTAGAGGCAGAGCGAGAGGTAGAGGAGGCCCCGGAGGGAATAATGGGTATAGAGGGAGTAATGGGAACAGAGGAAGTGTTAGGGAAGATAGGTATATTCCAGCAGCGCAAAGGTCCCGCGATAGAGAAGGTAGGGACTTTGTAGGATTGGCTGACACGGTCATGGAGGACTATTGATACCGACCGGGCTCCATCCCCCTTGGTCGAGCGGAGCCTATGGTCGATGTATCAATAGGGGGAAAAAGGAGTGCGTTCATGATCGACACTGGTGCTGAACATTCAGTGGTGACTAATCTAGTTGCTCCTCCATCTGGAAAGACTATTACTGTGATAGGAGCAACTGGAAGAAGTGCTGAAAAACCGGTTCTTAAAAGTCGACTCTGTACATTGGGAGGCCACATAGTAAAACACCAATTCCTTTATATGCCTGAATGTCCAGTCCAATTGCTGGGACGTGATATGCTATCAAAATTACAAGCGCAGATTACGTTCCTACCAAATGGAACAACATCTTTAAAGTTTAATGGACCTTCAGGTATTATGACTTTATCCGTACCAAAGGAAGAAGAGTGGCGACTTTATACAGTGTTGACTAGCCAAAACCCTAGGAGTGATGAGACATTATTCAACATACCAGGAGTTTGGGCAGAGAACAACCCACCAGGACTGGCCCGCAATATTCCACCTATTAAAATTGAACTAAAACTTGGGGTTTATCCAGTAAGCCTACGACAATACCACATCCCGCAGAAGGCTAAGAAGAACATTCAATCCTATCTGGATAAGTTCATACGGTATGGTATCCTAAAATTCTGTACTTCCCCCTGGAACACCCCATTGCTGCCTGTTCAAAAGCCCGGTACAGATGAGTATCGACCTGTGCAGGACTTAAGAGCAGTCAATGATGCGGTTGTTAGTATACATCCAGTCGTGCCCAATCCATATAACCTGCTTGCTTTAATTCCGGGCGGGGCTACTTACTTCACAGTCTTAGATCTCAAAGATGCCTTCTTTTGCCTCCGAATTGCCGCAGAAAGTCAATGTATTTTCGCTTTCCAATGGGAGAACGCTGTAACGGGCTCAAAACGCCAGATGACTTGGACAAGACTGCCCCAAGGGTTTAAAAATTCACCTACCCTATTTGGTTCAGCTCTAAGTCAAGATCTACTGGATTTCGAGTCTATCCCAGGAGAGTGTGTATTGTTACAGTATGTAGATGACTTGTTGATAGCAGCAGTTACAAAAGAAAAATGTCAGCAAGCAACGCACGATCTACTACACATTCTCTGGAAGGCAGGATACAAGGTGTCTAGAAAGAAGGCTCAGTTGTGTTTGCCAACTGTCAAGTATCTGGGATTCCATATCTCTGAAGGTCAAAGGATTATGGGGCCAGAGAGAAAAGAAGCTGTCTGCCAAATACCAATACCCAAGAATAGAAGACAAGTGCGAGAATTCTTGGGGGCAGCAGGCTTCTGTAGGATATGGATTCCCAGCTATGCGATACTGGCAAAACCTCTGTACGCAGCCATCAAAGGTACAGAGCACGACCCCTTCTTATGGACCCAAGAACAGCAAACGGCATTTGAAGATGTGAAGAAGGCTTTGATGAGTGCCCCAGCATTAGGTCTACCTGATCACACACGACCATTCTACCTGTACGTACATGAGCAAAGAAGAATGGCTGTGGGAGTATTGACACAGTACTTGGGATCATGGCAAAGACCTGTTGCCTACATGTCTAAGCAACTGGATGCAGTGGCCAGCGGACTTCCACCTTGTCTAAGAGCCGTAGCTGCAGCCGCCCTGCTAGTAGCTGAAGCCGATAAACTCACTCTGGGTCAAGAACTTTATGTACGAGTCCCACATGCAGTACAGACGTTGTTGGATTACAAAGGAAATCATTGGTTTAGTAACAGCCGTATGACCAAGTATCAAGCAATGTTGTGTGAAAACCCAAGAGTGCATTTAGAGACTGTAAACACCTTAAATCCAGCTACCCTTTTGCCGCAACCTACTGAAAGTCAACATGATTGTTTGGAAGTAATGGATGAAGTATTCTCAAGTAGACCAGATCTTCGTGATTTTCCCATCCAGAACCCCGATGTTCAATATTACACCGACGGCAGTAGTTATGTGAAAGAAGGGATCCGCTATGCAGGATATGCAGTAACAACAATAGACAAGGTGATAGAAGCTCGGCCACTGGCGAAAGGAACATCAGCACAAAAGGCAGAATTGATAGCACTGACACGAGCGTTACAATTGGCTGAAGGTTTAAGAGTAAATATCTATACGGACTCTAAGTATGCGTTTTTAACCACTCATGCCCACGGAGCTTTGTATAAAGAAAGAGGACTACTGAATTCAGAAGGCAAAGAAATCAAATACGCAGCTGAAATCCTACAACTATTGGAAGCAGTGTGGGAGCCGAAAGAAGTCGGTATTATACATTGTCGAGCGCATCTGAGAGGAGATGGTGATGTAACCAAAGGAAATCGGATGGCAGATAGTGCAGCTAAGCGTGCTGCTGAATCAGGAAGACAGGAGTATGTGGGGCATATAGCTGCTCTAATACCAACCCCACTGTCTCAATGGACTCCAGTTTATATAACTCAAGAAGAGGAGTGGTTAAAGACTGAACCGGGAAAGTATTTGGAGAACAAGTGGTATCAGCTAGAAGATGGAAGAATAGTTATACCAGCATCACTAGCAGTAGAAATTGTCCAGAACTATCATAACGGGACACATTCTGGGAGAGACAGTACAGAAGAATCTCTCAGGAAACATTTCTACATACCAAGATTGTCCAACTTGACTCAGGCCATTGTACGTAGATGTGTAACGTGTGCTAAAAATAATGCAAGACAAGGACCAGTAAAGCCACCAGGAGTCCAGTTTATGGGGGGACTCCCCATGTCCGATCTACAAATAGACTTTACAGTGATGCCTAAGTCGGGTGGACATCGTTACCTGCTGGTAATTGTGTGCACCTATTCAGGCTGGGTAGAAGCATGTCCTACTCGTACAGAGAAAGCAGGAGAAGTTGTGAGATTCCTGCTACGAGAGATAATACCCCGATATGGACTACCCTGTTCTATAGGATCGGACAATGGTCCAGCTTTTGTTCACCAGTGCCTACAACAACTGACTCATATGCTTGGTATAAAGTGGAGGCTTCATACTGCATATAGACCCCAGAGTTCTGGTAAGGTAGAGAGAATGAATAGAACTATTAAGAACCAGTTGGCTAAAATGTGTCAGGAAACCCAACTTAAGTCGAACGTTCTCTTACCTATAGCCCTATTGCGAATCCGCAGTACCCCTACCAGAAGGATGGGTCTCTCTCCTTTTGAAATTATGTATGGGCGACCACCTCCCGTACTTGGTAACTTAAGGGGGGACTTGAGTCAGTTGGGAGAAGGAATTACCCGGCAGCAGGTTGTAGAGTTGGGTAAGATTATGGAGGAGGTACAGAAATGGGTACAAGATAGATTACCTGTGAATATTTATCCCCCTGTTCATAGTTATCATCCAGGAGATCAAGTGTGGATTAAAGAGTGGAATAATGTACCGTTAGGGCCCAAGTGGAGAGGTCCTTATGTTGTTCTTTTGTCTACCCCTACAGCGATAAAAGTAGCCGAAGTGACTCCGTGGATACATCACTCCAGGGTTAAACCAGCAGCAGTTGATTCTTGGCAAGTTACAGCAGACCCAGAGAATCCCTGCAAGATCCGGTTGAAACGCACTACTCAGTCGGAGTAACGAGGAATTATTGTGGATTACAAATTTTATTGTTACAGGTGTGAGTGAGAAGGCCATAATAAAGCCTGTCCGCTTACCAACACATAGTGTATAAGCCAGGGAAGTCTCGAAGGGACACCTGTGAAGACGAGCAGAACTCCATTCCCTGCAGCCCTCACATCCTGGAAGCTGAGGTTCCATCGCACGGACGAAGACTGAGGATGACGGCGAAAGATGTGCTTTTGATTGTGTTTATTTATATGTGTTTTTATATTCAGGAAGGTAGAGGTACCGACACTCCTAGCTGTGAGGTATGCATTAAGACTACGAGAACAGGTAACCATATTTCCCAAACCCTAATTTGGCATTCACAATACGAGTGTAAAGGAGAGGTATCAAGATGTAGATACCTAAATATAGACTATAGTGTGTGCCATTTAGGAGTAGGAGAACCTAAGTGCTTCAGTCCAGAGTATCAACCTCGTACAATTTGGTTGACTCTCAGGAATGGAGATCCTCAGGGGACCCTAATTAATAAGACGGTGTTAGAATCCGTATATTCTTCGGGTGTTCTGCTATTTGATGCATGTAAGGCGATATCAAGTGGTAGAAAGCCGTGGAATGTATGTGGGGATCTTAGATGGGAGAGGACGTATGGATCTAACGATAAATATATTTGTCCCAGTAGTAAAAATAAATATGTGAGTCCTAGATGCCCAAATAAAGACTATAACTTTTGCCCATATTGGTCTTGTGTGGGGTGGGCGACTTGGGGACAGACAGTAGATAAAGACATGATAGTGACTAAGTTGCCGACTAGCCCATATTGTAAGTCTATGGAATGCAACCCAGTCCATATACTTATTAATAACCCCGACAAGTTCTTAGACAAATATGGAAATTTATTTGGGTTTCAGATATACGGGACGGGTTTAGATCCTGGGACATTATTGTTTATAGGGATAGAGACTGATACGGTATCCTCCCAGACTCATCAAGTATACCATTCCTTTTATGAAGAGATGAGTATAGATAATAAGATCCCCCATAATGCTAAGAACCTGTTCATTGACCTAGCTGAAAGTATTGCCGGTAGTCTTAATGTTACCAACTGCTATGTGTGTGGAGGTACTAACATGGGAGACCAATGGCCTTGGGAAGCAAAGGAGGTAATGTCCGGTTCTGAGGCAGTTGACCAACTAATATCTACACAAGCCGATTATCATTTGAGTGTTAGAGGTAAATCTGAGTGGAGATTAAAGACCTCCATCATAGGTTATGTTTGCATAGCAAGGAAAGGAATAATGTATAATACTTCTGTAGGAGAATTAACTTGTCTAGGGCAAAAAGCTTATGATGATGATACTAAAAATACAACTTGGTGGTCGGCTTCAAATGTCTCAGAACCATCTAACCCGTTTGCTAGATATGCCAGTTTAAAGGATGTGTGGTTTGATCTATCTATCACATCTACCTGGAGAGCCCCAGCAAATTTGTACTGGATCTGTGGTAAGAAAGCCTATTCGGAGCTGCCACAGGACTGGGAAGGGGCATGTGTGTTGGGTATGCTCAAACCATCCTTCTTCTTGTTACCGATTGAAACAGGTGAGACTTTAGGTGTTAAAGTGTATGATGTGAATCATAGGAAGAAAAGGGGACCCTTAGAGATAGGCACCTGGGAAGATAATGAATGGCCTCCCCAGCGTATCATAGATTATTATGGGCCAGCCACGTGGGCAGAAGATGGTACCTTTGGTTATAGAACCCCTATTTATATGCTCAACCGCATTATAAGATTACAGGCGGTGGTTGAGATTATCACTAACGAAACATCACAAGCGCTCAATCTCCTAGTGAAACATAATACCAGGATGAGGACAGCAGTATACCAGAATAGATTAGCCTTGGATTACCTCTTGGCAGTAGAGGGAGGTGTATGTGGGAAGTTTAACCTAAGCAATTGCTGTCTTCAAATAGATGACGAAGGGCAAGCAATAGCTGAGCTTACTAGCCATATGGTTAAACTAGCGCATGTGCCTACTCAGGTATGGAAAGGGTATAATCCAAGTAGTTGGTTTGGTAGCTGGTATGAGTGGTTTGGAGGGCTTAAGGCAGTGGTAGGTGGAGTCCTACTGATTTTATTGTTGTGTCTACTCCTACCGTGTCTTATACCCCTAGTAGTTAGGTCTGTGCAAAGCCTGATAGGAAGTATAGCAGAGAGGAAGGCTGCTGCACAGATAATGGCGATATATAAATATAAGGCTCTAGATCAGGGAGAACCAATGCAAGAAGATGAATGTTGAAGATTCACATCATAAGATAAGTCTGGTCTGGTTCAAGGTAACTTGCGGTGTAAGCAAAACTAAGGTTATGTGATGCCTCAAGTAATTGTAAAATATCAAGAGGCATCAAAGGGGGGAATGTGGTGGAATCTCGGTAAAAATAAATTTAGTAGGCCGAGATTACCACGTGGCATGTGTACGTGCATATGCTGACGTATCGATCAGTTGGTTGCACGAGGCAAGATACGATCAGTAGTGTACGGAGCATGTGCAAGAATACAGGATATAGTATTCCCCTCCTCCATTGTGCTGGACAGGCCATGCGGTCAAACAGGAAGTTAATTCTTATTTGTGTTGATTGGTTAAGAGAATGTGCGGGTGGAGCTTAATATGGGAGGAGTTATATGCCTATATAAGGAGCCTGCACTATTGTCCGGGGCTCAGAACTTGTGGTATTTTGGTGACGCTAGTCCCTCTGAGTCCCGATCGGTGATCCAATAAAGAATCTCTTCCTTCCTGAAGAAACCTGTGTCCATCTCTCTGTGCTTGGCTTCCGTCAGTTTCTCCGGTATCATATAGGGGTGATTTTATTAAAGGGCCACTCCAGACACCAAAATGCTTGGGGTGCTATATAGGTTAGTTTACAGATATGCTCGGTGTTTTAATTAAACAGGATTTCAGGAAGATGCCTGAGCAGGACCTGCATGATCAGTTGCACAAAGTGTATTGTCAACACTGGTAGGTTAACAAGGGTCTTTACCCAGGTAACTTATACAAAGTGCACAGTGTTACTGATCTTTATATTTAAGGGACACCATAGTCACCAAAACAACTTTATCTTAAAGGGATACTATAGTCACCCAGACCACTTCAGCTCATTGAAGTGGTCTGGGTGCCAGGTCCCTCAGGTTTTAACTCTTCAGATGTAAACATAGCAGTTTCAGAGAAACTGCTATGTTTACATTTGGGGTTAAGCCAGCCTCTAGTGGCTGTCTTCCGGACAGCCACTAGAGGCTCACCTGCAACGCTGGAGGTATGTTATGCCTCCATCACGCAGAGGGTCCATAGGAAAGCATTGAGAAATGATTTCCTATGGACACTTGGAACGCGCATTCAGCTCTGCTGACGTCAGACGGGAGAGCTGACGTCTGTGGGGAAGGAGAGGTCACCAGCGCCGAGGGAACTCGGCGCTGGAATAAGGTAAGCTGGTGAAGGAGTTTTAACAGAAACAAAAATGATTTAACTCCTGAATGGCAGAGTACTCTAGCAGTGAAACTTCAGAGGTATGATCTTTACAGAAAAAACTGCTTCATTAAGCTAAAGTTGTTTTGGTGACTATAGTGTCCCTTTAATATACATTACACCATTGTTATCCCCAATAAGTGCTTCTCCATCATTTTAACATCACAGTATTGACCAGACAAGCTAAGGTTTATATTGCTTTACATATGTTCCACAAAATGTCTATCAATGGCCAAACATAATTACAGGTAATGCAGGTCTAATGAAGAATATCTTGCTTTTTGAATGCCAGGTGATGAACAGCAAGTTGCATTAGACATTAAAAAGTTAACCCAAATCCCTCAGTCTTTGTTTTACACTTATAGTGTAAATGCGCTCAAAATGTTAGTATTACTCACGTTTGTCTATTTATTCTTTTTTTCCCCGTTCTAACAGCTACAAAACCGGTCTTAAGCAGCATGCTACGCGACACATCCCTAATTCCCGACCCTGTTCTTGCCAATCAAGTCCATCAGGTAATAACCTATGTCCGTGCCGTAGGGAAAAGGATCTTTTTAACCTTATTTCATTGCTTTTGCTATAAAATATCATTGGGGTTACAGCGCATCTAAAGTGCCTGAGGAACGTTTTGTGCTTTTAATTGCTCCCTTTTATAGCTGTTATAAGGGCTATACTGTATATCTTGTCATGTCACAATGCTTTAGTTCGTTCCTAAAGCTTAGGTGCTTGAATTTCCTGTGTTGTGTTTTATAGTAAAAATCTGGATATATTTTGTATCATCTGTTCCAGTTCTCCTATTAAGCCTGAGAGTTCTAAGGGGGTCATACGTTTGTTGCATGATATTACTACATTTACAAAGCTGCATGTTCTATTTTATATTGAATGAAAACCTCCAAAATGATTTTAAAAAAACAAAACAAAACACATCCCGTTTATCTATCATTTTGTCTGGCACAGATGTGTAACGTCGCTTGTAATGACATAGCTTACCTGGGGACACTCCACTGCCCAAATGCAAAACAAAAATAATTCATTATTTAGTAGATATACCACCATCAAAAATGCATGCATTTATTTACCCTTTTTTTATTGGATGCATATATAAAACCGACTTTCAAAAACTGTGTATCTCTTATCTGAATCCTTTGCACGCCCTCCCCTTATAAGCCAGACCAGACTTTCTGTGGCTGTCCAATCACAGACTTCCCAATGCAGCTCAATGAGAAGTCTTTGCAAGGCAGGTGCTCTGAGCAATTGCTGCTATTAGTCTCCACTGATCTAAACAAACCAGGAAGTAACAAGACCAGTTTGCTGATTGACAGCCTGGGGGTGTGACAAGGTTTATTTATTTATGCCAATTTGTATTGAAATCTGCACGACAAGTCTGCTATCTCAATACCCTTCAGTCAGATTGTAAGTATTCTGAGTTGCTTGGAAAAATTGTGATGGGAGAGCATATATTTAGCATTTAATTAATTTTGTGTATTTGAATAGTATACAAATTTTATTTTTTATTTCAGGCAAGTTTTTTTCATTATATAAGCAGGTACAATATATTTAGAATATTTTGCCACCATTTTCTCGCACTAATTTACCTCTTCTTCTTCTTTGGTTTCAGTGTGTCATCAATGACTGCTGCAATGGACCATTGGTGGACTGCATCAAACAGTATCCTTTTTTTATTTTTTAGAAGACCAGGTTTAACTGCATACCTACCTCCTTTTAGTATGGAATAATCTGTTTGGCCTCTATAGTTCTAAGTGGGTTATAACGCACAGATTTCTGCTATTATAATAAAGAGACAAGTGTTTAGTATATTAGCTTGAAGTATTAATGCACTTCTGTCTGATGCCAAGTGCAGTGCTCCTTTGGTGACCTTTATACACTTCGAACAGACTGCTATCATTACATCTGCTGCTATTGGCAGCCAGACATGAGTTATAATGCGCTGTAATGGATTTGTGGGTATTTAAAAAAAATATAAAGACATACCTGGTGAGGAAATAATTGATTAGCATTTCATAGAAACAATCAGGAAAATGCTTGATTGGCCTGTGGATAGGTTTAGAAATATCATGCCTGTGATATGAAGTGATGTTTCATTAGCTTATTATATTATTTCTGTCATTTTTTTTAACAGTCTGAAAGACAGAGCTTTTTTTATTTATTTTTTTTGTTTTGTTTTTTGTTGAATAAGACTGCAGGTTCTTTTTGACTGTTAAGATATGATAAAAAAATACTTTTTCAATAATTTAAAGATTGTGTTTGAATTGGTGTAAAAAGATAATGTATGTATGTACACTATCTCTCATCTTATTTTTATTTTTTTTAAAGAAAACCAGCTTATTCGCAGGAAGCCAAAACATTACCAGTGAGGTAATAGAAACATGCAAATTGTCAGTAGATTAGACTAGAAGCAGATAAAAGTAAACAAGTTAGTCAACATATGGAAGCAGTAGTATGGCATAATTAAACAGTGCCCGTTTTATACTGTTATATGATAGAATGTAGAGGCAACGTTAACCTAGTTTAAATTAACTGTACCATTATCCGAGAGGGTGCATACTGATCCAGTAAAGTGAGTTAAGTGTGGATGCTTATTTCACGGCTAGGCATTAAGTGTATGCCAAGTCTTGTAGATAAATAAAAACAAAAATAGTTAAACATGCTGGCTCAACTTAGTAGACTACAAGGCTTTGCTGCCACTGGATCCTATGAAGAAGGCTATTAGGTAACAGGCTTTCTGTTAACAGGCTTAGTGTAAGAGATTATCATAGAGTTATAAACTTATAAAGGTAACTAAATAAGTTTGCTCGGTCATCCTACAAGGTTATAAGGCTTTGTTGCCCCTGGGTCCCATCTACACGCATAGGTAACAGACTTTACCCTTGGTATATGAAAGAGAACACGTCTATTTTGGCAAATGGCGTCCATTAGTCTCTGATGGTGTTCAAAGTGTGGACCTATTTGCAGTGAGGGAAGCACGATCAGCCCACTCCACTAGTCGGCAGGCGCACGGTGTACATTGTAAGTTCACATAGGCTCTGCTTCCCCATCACGGTCTCGTGACGGAGTGAGGGTGCAATCGGCATGTGGATAGGGTACTTCGGGTGCATGATGCCGCCTTCGTGCGTAGGCAAGGGTTTCTTCCGATCCCAGGCTTGTATGGGGGCCCGTTCTGTAGTTCCATTGATTCAGGCACTCCTGGCGGTCAAGTTACTAGGGGGAGCGCTGGGGCGGCTTTGTGAGAGGGTGTCCACCCAGAGCTGAGCCCGTGTGGCGTCCAGTGCCTCAGTTTTGCGCGCTTGATGGCTCAGAGTGCCCTTATCTTTCTCATATGGGTTGCAGCGTTGGGTCTCCCTTCGACCAGCAGTGGGTGGGCGTTGGTGTGGCGGTGTGGGGCCCTGGTTGTTGGTGGGCTCAGGTGAGTATAAGGGCAGAGGAGCGGGCACTTGATTACCCTCGATGTCCTGAGGGGGCCCGCTCACTCCACATGGCTCGGCTTGGTGATCCGCAGTCCCCTGTTGAGAATCTGAAGCTGCTGCTCGTGCTTCCAATTTAGCCCAGAAGTTGGTGAATATTGCCTCCAGCCTTGCCAGGGCGCGCTTAACGGAGACACCGAGGCCATTACTGGTCGGTAGTGGAGTTGGCTTTGCTGGAGTTGGCTTTGCTGGAATGTTCGCCATTTTGAGGCTTCCTGTCGCGTGCACGTAAGTGTTCCTTTCTGACCACAGGGTTTGTCTGGAGCAGTCCAGGGGGGACCGGGATAACCCCCACCGGTCCAAAGGGGTGGGGGGGAAGGACTGAAGCAGTTCCTTTCAGCAACCAGGAGAGTGGGGAAATCGGACGCCTTTTCCCCCACCCGGTCACTTGCAGGCCGCAGCTCGTCTCCGCGGGCTTACTGCGTCTCAGAGGCTCGAGAGTGGGGTCTGTGTGATCAGCAGCTTGTCCCCAGGTAAGCTTATGGGTATACAAACCAAGATTCAGGCTGGAAATGGGGGTATTACCCCGATAATTGTCAGGTTTTGCAGGAGCTCGCTCAGCATGCGGCTGCTCAGCTCCGAGTTCAAGCTCCGCCCCCCTATCTCTCATCTTATTATATCTTTTCATGTGACAACACTGAAGAAATTACACTCTGCTACAATGTAAAGTAGTAAGTGTACAGCTTGTATAACAGTGTAAATTTGCTGTCCCCTCAAAATAACTCAATACACAGTTGTTAATATCTAAACTGTTGGCAACAAAAGTGAGTACACTCCTAATATAAACACCCGAACCGGGCTATATATTTACCCACATCACGGAACCAACGGCAGGACCGGTTTGGGACAACATGGAGTCTCAGGACGCACTACCCGAGGCAGGTCCGACTTGCGGCCTAGCAGTTGATGCGGGGCAGAGGACGCGGCCGGTCATCCAGCCCTGAAGTCCTGCAGACGCAGACCTCTTCCCCCCCCCCCCCCCCCCTTTGACCGCTGGGGTTTACCACGGTCCACCACAGCACCCCCACAAGCCTGTTACTACACAAGCCGTCCCCCCTGGGGAGACACGGGCAGGAGACTGCCACAACGCCCCACACATCCAAGATGGCGGCAATGCTCCTCACCACGCTACCTCAACCAACAAGTGGTCCCACACGCCAAAGCAGCAGGCGGCTAACAAGATCTGTGCAGCGACGGAGCAGCGGAAGCCGAGGAGGTCAGTGTCAACAGCAGTGGAGAATGCCCCACAACAAGCGGCAGAGAGAAATCATAGTCACTCCCTCCAGCACTAAGCACCAACACACTGAGCGCACCGGCAGCCGCACAACAGTGAGGCACTAACCTCAACCCAAGACAGCACGATTCAACAAAAAGAGAAGGAGAGAGCTCGATTAGCATGGACTGATCCAGGGTTTAAACTCCCCAGTAGAGCGTTGAAAGCTCGGAAGAGGACTGTTTGGCTGCATTCAGCCGAGGCGTTGGGGTGCCCACATACACCAAGCAACTGCTGTCAGGACTATCAGTACCTGTGATACTGAGCTCCCAGTATCCGCAACAACAGATGGAAAAATGCATATACTAGCATAGTTAACACTTGAGAAATCTATATCTTTTACAATAGATGATAGTCTTGACAAGTGCCCTGTGCTTGGTCAGCCTAACGTCATGTCTCTCAATTGTCTAATATGTCACAGGGGTAAAGCACTAGTATACCTAGTTTACCAAGTTATAATTCTCGCTCATGTGGTCAGCCAGCACAACGTAGGCTTTATTAACAGCAGGATTATCGCATCTTTGATTATCACCTTGTTTAAACCGAAGATGAGTGTTTTAAACGAATTGTTACCAGCACGTTCTGCAAATATGATCTTTTCTCGACTACTCTCCAGGTCATTATCATATTAAAAAAATGTGCAGTGTATATCCATGTTATTCCTTACCGAATTAATGCTTATTGTTCAAACGTGTGTATATGCTGTTCAGGCATTACAGACACATTTGTAACTGCTTATTCTTTGCACGCAAAAATAAAGAATTGAAAGAAGAAAAAAAAAAGAATTGTTGCTCTACATAAAGATGGCATAGGCTATAAGAATATTTCCAAGACCCTGAAACTGAGTTGCAGCACGGTGGGCAAGACCATCCAGCGGTTTCACAGGACAGGTTCCACTCAGAATAGGTCTTGCTATGGTCAACCAAAGAAGTTGAGTGCACATGCTCAGCGTCATATCCAGAGGTTGTCTTTGGGAAATATACATATGAATGCTGCCAGCATTGCTGCAGAGGTTGAAGGGGTGGGGGGTCAGTCTATTAGTGCTCAGACCATACACCGCACACTGCATCAAATTGGTCTGCATGGCTGTCTTCCCAGAAGGAAGCCTCTTCTAAAGATGCTGCACAAGAAAGCCTGCAAACAGTTTGCTGAAGATAAGAAGATTAAGGACATGGATTACTGGAACCATGTTGTGTGGTCCGATGAGACCAAGCTACACTTATTTGGTTCAGATGGTGTCAAGCTAGTGTGGCGGCAACCAGGTGAGGAGTACAAAGACAAGTATGTCTTGCCTTGAGTCAAGCATGGTGGTGGGAGTGTCATGGTCTGGGCCTGCATGAGTGCTGCCAGCACTGGGGAGCTACAGTTCATTGAGGGAACCATGAATGCCAAAATGTACTGTGACATACTGAAGCAGAACATGATCCCCTCCCTTTGGAGACTGGGCCGCAGGGCGGTATTCCAACATGATAACGATCCCAAACACACCTCCAAGACGACCACTTCCTTGTTAAAAAAGCTGAAGGTAAAGGTGGTGGACTGGCCAACCATGTCTCCAGACCTTAACCATATTGAGCATCTGTGTGGCATCCTCAAACGGATGGTGGGGGAGCACAAGGTCTCTAACATCCACCAGCTCTGTGATGTCGTCATGGAGGAGTGAAAGAGGACTCCAGTGGCAGCCTGTGAGACTCTGGTCAACTCCATGCCCATGAGGGTTAAGGCAGTGCTGGAATATAATAGTGGGCACACAAAATATTGACACTTTGGGCCCAATTTGGACATTTCCACTTAGGGGGTATATATACTTTTTTTTGCCAATGGTTTAAACATTAAAGGATCACTATAGGGTCAGGAACACAAACATGTATTCCTGACCCTATAGTCTTAAAACCACCATCTCGCCCCCCTGGGCCCCTCATGCCTCCATAAATATAGAAATCTTACTTATTTTCAAGTCAACATGCTGTTTGCCTCAAAAAGAAAACAAACAAGCAGTCTGCTGACATCATCAGAAGTGGTAGCCTGATCCAATCGCAATGCTTCCCCATAGGATTGGCTGAGACTGACAAGGAGGCAGATCAGGGGCAGAGCCAGCATGATTCAAACACACCCCTGGCCAATCAGCATCACCTCATAGAGATGCATTGAATCAATGAATCTCTATGAGGAAAGTTCAGTGTCTGCATGCAGAGGGAGGAGATACTGAATGTTTGGATGCATTTTAGGCAGCCATGACCCAGGAAGGATCTCTAACAGACATCCGAGGAGTGGCCAGTGAAGTTATCACTAGGCTGTAATGGAAACACTGCATTTTCTCTGAAAAGACCGTGTTTACAGCAAAAAGCCTGACGGTAATGATACTACTCACCAGAACACATTCAATAAGCTGTAGTTGTTCTGGTGACTATAGTGTCCCTTTAATGGCTGTGTGTTGAGTTATTTTGAGGGGACAGACAATTTACACTGTTATACCGGCTGTACACCTATTACTTTACATTGTAACAGAGTTTAATTTCTTCAGTGTTGTCACATGAAAATATATAATAAAATATCAACAAAAATGTGAGGGGTGTACTGACCTTGTGTGAGTAAACATTAGATCTCTATTTACAGGAAGTGTTTAGGAAGGCAACATATACATACTACACTTTAGCTTCAGCATTAATAATTTTGTCCAACTTTGTTAATTGATTGGATACTTTAGTCGCCAACAAACCACCATTAAATCGTGGTTAGTACAGGGGGTAAGAGATCTAAAGGTCACCATCATGTGAGGATATTTAGGTCATATGCTTTCACCGGGTTATTTGAGGTCATTAGACCAGATGCGCTCTTTGGTGAAAACGTTTCCCCATGCTGTTCTGTTTTCCGATATGATTGCCCCAATACACACTGCTGAAAGGTTTTGAAAGTTGCTTTATGAGAAGCAGTAAAAAATCTTTTTAAAAAAGGTCTCCCATGACCTGCCAGATCACTTGATTTAAATATCACTATAGTTTTACGGAACATTCTTAAGTGCAATGTGTGAGATTTCCACTCCTTCAGATATCACACACATGATGCCCTTTTTTGCTTGGAAATGATGCAATATTGCACTGCAAATGCTTAGATGTAAAGAGGAGCTATACTCACGGAGTCCATGATCTTAAAATATTTTAAAATAGCTGTTAAACTGTCCACTTTTTCCCTCAGCAAATTAGGTGGTAATGTATTTTCATACCAGCCCTATGTGTCAGACTTCACCAACTATTGATACAGAGTATCAGTTTGCAATTATATTTAAAGGTACACTATAGTTAGGCATCAAACAACTTTAGCTTAATGAAGCAGTTTCAGTGTGTAGATCATGCTCCTGCAGTCTCACTGTGTAATTATCTGCCATTTAGGAGTTAAATCACTTTGTTTCTGTTGTTGCAGCCTTAGCCACACGTCCCCTGGCTGTGAATGACACAGCCTGCATGAAAACAATGGTTTAATTTTCAATCAGATGTTAACTTGCTTTTGAAGGTTACCTCCTGATCTATAAATGTAACTTTATGCACACAGTAGGCACCAGCAAGGTCTTGCAAGCTATTAACAGTGCAGTAGGTAAGACATTCTAATTTAAACAGAATTTTCAATAAAGGAAGTTTAAACATTAGATCCCTATTTACAGGAAGTGTTTAGGAAGGCTTTATAAGTCACATGCAGGGCTGCATATACAAAGTGATTTCACTCCTAAGTGGCAGATAATTGAGCAGTGAGACTGCAGGAGCAGGATCTATATTTCAAAACGGTTTCATTAAGCTAAAGTTGTTTTGGTGCCTATAGTGTCCCTTTAACTCCAACCTGCACCACACTGCATCTCCACCTTGTGCCTGCTCAATGTATCAGACTGCATCTTTCCATCCTCACTATTTCTATACATCCAGCTCCCCACACGTGTTACAAACTAAATATGGCCCAAGTTATAATTCCTATCAGATTTGTTGATGTAATCTATGTAATCTTATGGTTCTGTAATTTACGGTAACATATGTACTATAATTTAGAATTATGTGAGTTTAATCTTCTGTATTACATTTTAATTATTGATCGTTCGCTAATCTATGTAAAGCCTCTGGATAAGGGTGCTATATAAGATTTGTTAAGTATACTGCTAAGGGATGTGCGCCATGTTGCTTAGTTTTAGAACATTTTAGCTTTATTATGTATTGATCAGTTATGCCAAATAATCCATAGTGTATCCAAGAACTGAAAGCTAAAATTTTCTTGTCGTGTTTTGCTGAATTTTAAAGAGTCCTTGCATTGCCTGCTTTTTGTCAATGACTTTCATAAAACCTGTATAATCAGCCTCTATTAACTAAATACACATTGTTTTGAAAGCTCCTATTAATCCCTTCTTTTATCTTGGCTCACTGTACCTTATCTTTAGGGTTTTTATTTATAGTAAATGGTAAGATAAGCTACGAAATGTATGAATAAAAGACACAAAGTGATCTATATATATTTGTTTTTTTTCCTCCTATTTGCAGGATTAAGTCTTACTTACACAAACCAATTTATATACACTTTTATTGTAGTTTAAAGTGACAGTGTAGTCACACAGACCAATTTCTATACACTTTTATTGTAGATTAAAGGGACAGTGTAGTCACCCAGACCACTTCATCTAATTGAAGTGGTCTATGTGGAGTGTCCCAGTTCCACTTAGATCTGCAATATAAAACATTGCCGTTTTAGAGAAATCGCAATAATTACATTGCAGGTGGCTAATGGACGTCCTCACGCTCTACATAAGGGCACCCAGTGTCAGTAAAATCTCCATAGGAAAGCATTGAAGCAATGATGTCAGAAGAGACGGAGCACCGAGGGACATTGGGGCTGGAGTCAGGTAAGTGACTAAGGCTTTTTAATCCTTCATGAGCCATGGGGACCAGAGGGCTCTATAGTGTTAGGAATGAAGATTTGTATTCCTAATGCTGTAGAATCCATCTAAGGACACATTACTGGGAGTTTTATTGCTGTGGAGCTCTTATACATAATAAAAAGATAATAAATGGACTGAGCTTATATCTGCAACAAAGATTAAATAATAATAATATACCTCTCAAACCAAGAGGGCTGCATACACCTGAACATGCATACGTTTGCATACATAGATACACATTCAGTTCTGTTATACAGTCAGACATACCAACAATAAGGACTCCTAGAAAAGAGGGACATTCGGATAAAAAAGTCAGTCCGAGAGATTTGTTCCCTAAATAGGGAAATTTGGCAGTTATGTTAAATCATAAACTTCCAGTACTCAAGATCTTCTTCTATATCCCAGTATCCCAGCAAAGAGTTTGGAGTATAAGTCACCATTTCCAGCAAATGTTTTTTGTTTTTTAATTCTGTTGTTGGACAAGCAATGGGTGGAATTTGCACCATGAACTGCCACAAGGGACATACTCGTGGTTGTATACCGGCCTCCAGAAAGAATTGCATAGAATGTACACTTTTTGCTTTTTATCTCAGTTGCAAATTTACAGCATATGCATTTTTTTTAAAAATTTGTTTTTTGAGTAACAAAAAGCACACTTGAGTGTTTCGCGTCAAGTGTCTGCCAACATTATTTTTGTCTGCCATTTACTTGTTTTCAAATATCCCTGTTGTAATTGCTAATAATAAGAAAATTGATAATCTTTTTAGCCCATTTATATTGGCGAGCTGGATGATCCAAAGGACATGTTAATTTTTAAAACCTTTCTAAAATAAGTGAGATTAGGTTGTTTTTGCTTTTTTTCTGACTATTAGGCCCCTTTAAATACCATCCAAGTTTATTTCTGTGTGATTTTGTCATCTGCTACAAAGATTCATTGCACAGTCTTTCCCGGCCTTGGCACAGAACTCTTAGGCCGCGTGGCCAGTGACATATGGCTGTGTGAAAGTGTTATATCAGGGCAAAAGTTTTCAAAAATTACATGTTAATTTCAGGGCACATAAAATAGTTAAAAATCAATTGAAAGTTTAAGGTTTTAAAAGCATAATGTCTTCTGAAGGATTGTGTATTGATTTTAAATATAACTCTAATTATATATGCATGGGCGAAAGCACAGAGTCGGGCTCTTTGCAAATGGCAGGGGGCTGTTTCACAGGAAGGGTTCTAAGGATTACGGGAAGAAGGGCTTTGGTTTTTCACTGGGCGGAAAATGGCCTGTGAGATTATTTACAAGTTTTGCCTTATGGTCAGCGAGATACATCAATAACAGGTAGTAACATTATAGACCAGCTCTAAGTGTTTCGGCCACTGGTACATTAGGAAATCGCTTTCACTTCTTGTATTATTCCCTATTTGTCCTCACCCCTCCACTTATCTTCTTCCTTTCTCTCACTCGTTCGCTCTCTGTGGACCAATTTATCTATTTTTATTTATCGAGTTCTTCAGTTTGGTCATATTGCAGTTCGGCTGGAGCAGCATGCGTGCTATTTATGTAATAATATGGTGTTACAAGCTAAAAGCAGTGATATATCAGGCAGAGTAATAGTTACAATACATGGCTGCGGAGGAGGGGGGAAGGTGGGTATACTGGGTACGGTTAGCTCTGTGTGCTGTATTATATTACTTCTTTAACGCCTTAAGGACCAAACTTCTGGAATAAAAGGGAATCATGACATGTCACACATGTCATGTGTCCTTAAGGGGTTAAAGATGAGCATGCTCACAATCTTTCAGTGTATCGTTAGCAGGGAGTGATGGAGAATAGTCAATTATTTACCCGTAGAACTGATTTTAACAGGTTCTTTGTTTTTTCTAGATTACTGGAGAAAGAATATAAAAGAAAAGGTCAACTTTTAGAAATTGTATTCTTTATGGCAGGAGTGGCCAAAAAGAGCTAGAAAAGCATCGTAGGAGTTGCGGTTCTACGAGAGCTGGGTTATATAACTAACACCGCTGCTATTTTATGTGTGTCATGAACAAACCATGTATCAGGGATTCCAACTTGTTGCTCTTCAGCGAGGGATGTTTAAAAGGGACAATCTAAACACTACAGCTCATTGTAGCAGTTCTTGTGCAACAAAACTCTGTGGGTCCCAGCTCTCTTAGTGAGCACTTCCTGTCAGTCAGTCCGGCCTGGTACAGGAAACTGAAGCTCCTGTACCGCGGTCCTCCCTGCTCCACTCGACCACGCTACACCGAGTGACTGGTAGGGGGAGCGCTGTGCGCTTCCTTCCTGCCAGTCACTTGTTTCTTGAACCCCCAGAGCTGGTACGCCCTAATGCGGCCGCGTGTTCCGCATTATGGACGGGCCGGCCCTGCGTGTGCTGGGCCACTGCTGCCTCTTACATTATTGGCAATATCGGTATCAATAGTGTCCGATATTTGTCAAAATCCAGAATATCGGCCAAACCGATACTCGGTCTCTCCCTAGTTAAAACATTTACAAATTCAAATACACTAAGCCAGAATAAAAAGAGAATACATTTTATTCCTAATGGAACACTACCAAATGGGCATTGTGTTGCTGGAAGTGCAATGCTTAAATATTTCCATATGTATGTATTTTTTAGTTGAAGATTGTTACCTTATTCCTGTTTCCTAATGTCGCCTTTCTTACAATGGCCCTGTTTTCCTTGATCATCTTATTTCAGCTCAGTTGGATATGAACATGAAGTTCTTCTGAGAGAGAAACTAATTGAGAGAGGTCTCGCATTTTTAGGTAAGGAAAAAAAAAACTAGATTTCTATATTTCTATATTTATTTGCTTTAAAAGGTGTATGATGTATAATGTCACTGTTTTCAAACATATGAAACATTACAACATCACTTCTAGTTCATTATGAAGGACATCACAACATGTGCAGCTCAATACTGTAACCGTTCTAATATTGAGCTTTGTGTTAGATGCCTATGACTCCACTTGGCAATGTTTGGTGCTTCATGTAAATGTGAGGAATATTTACAGGCAGATTTGCTTGTTAAGCTTTCCGCACCCGTGAAAAGTTCGTATTCCATGTTAACATTTAAAGTGAATCAAATTGCATTAATTTAACAGGATTAACAAGATTAAAAAAGGTCTTTCCAGAGATGTTACCTTAAGATAAGAGACACATCCAGCTGTTTAGACCCTCTATTGTTTATCGCTTGAAATACCTTTAAACAAAAATTGTGCTAGATTTCCCATGTACCCATATGCTGAAATGTTATAATGCGTTGGTGGACTGCCTTTGGGGTACCTCACGACCGTCTGTTATAAGCTTATGCACTACAAAAATAAAGAATTTAAAAAAAAAAAAAGGTCTTTAACAAAGAAACTTCCAAGTAACAGGTCCACTGGCAAACTAGAACTAGAAAAATTGTATAACGAACACTAAATATAACATAAATGTTTGCACCGGAACATAAAGCTTGTCCCGGAACGATATCCATGGAAAATGGGTTTTGGGTGTGCTTATACTTTAACATAAACTAGCCACATTTCTATAATGTTTATAATACTTTACGGGAACATGAAAGGGGACAATGTACTCCCTGAAGTCTTTCAGGGTAATTATGGTCGCTCTTTGGTTTGATTCACATTACACTCCTCTTTATGTGAATGTTCTTTCCTTTCTACTGAAATACTAATTTTACAAATAGTTAATAATCCAGTCTTTACTATTCATAGCAACATGCTTATATGGGTAGTCCTTCCTTCTTGGGGAAAGACAAAAATCTGGGAATGGGAATTACTTCCCCATTTACTCTTAACTCTCTAAAATGGCAGGAGTCCTGTTACTGGGCTAGAACAACTTTATTTTGTTCCAGTTTTTCTGGAGTCTATTTTCTTTGCTTAAAGGGAAACTATAGTGCCATGAAAAGTTTCCCCTTCCTTCAGGAAGGGCTCAAAATACACCTCAGGCTACACCTCTGCTCCTTCCCTGCCGACGTCAGCCGGTGGGGGAGATCGAAAGTGCAAGTACGTTGAAACGTGCATGAGGACCCCCACAGGAAAGCATTGTGTAACAGGGGTTTGGGTGACACTGGAAGACCTTGTGCATAGTGTGAGGATGTCCAACGTCATTTAGGCAACCAAGAGTCGCCCAACCACCTGGAAGTCCATCAAGTGGTTGTCTGGTAGACAGCCACTAGAGGTGGAGTTAACCCTTTATTCAAAACTGCAGTAATTACGTTTGCAGGGTTAAAGGGGTCTGACCACTTCAATGAGCTGAAGTGGTTTGGGTACCTATTGTGTCACTTTAATACTGAAAGGTTTTACTTAGTTTATTCCCCATGATTTGTTAAGTATATTGTGAGAAATGTTTTTATGCTTAAAGGTAGGCACACAGACCACTTCAACACAAGTGGTCTGGGGGCAGTGTCCCTGTCCCCTTAACCCTGCAATGTTTTAGAGAAACTACAATGTTTACATTGCAGGGGTAAGACTGCTTCTAGCGGTGGTCTCCTAGACACCCACTAGTGGAGCTTCCTTAGTTTCATGGAGTTTAGCGCTGAGGCAGAGGGACGCTGTTTAGTTAGTAATACAGTTTTGTATTCCCAACACTATATTATAGTGTGTGGTCTCTCATATCTGGCTTTCCTTCCTAGCTGCTTCTGATGAGTTCTATGGTGTCCTCTTATAGAATGCCCTATCTGCATCCTTCCTAAATAGAGCCTGCTGGACCCCTCAAAATGGAGTGGCAGTAAGCTGAATGATTTCTGCAAGATAGGTTTTTCATCATTTGGATCTGTTTCCTTTTTTAGTATCCAGAAACACACTTGTGCTGTGTTTGAATCCTTGTGAGGAGGCTGACATGCATTTCTACCTAGTTTCATAGGAAGTCTTGTAGATTATGGTTTCATTCATTGCTCCTTTGTCCTTCCTGTCACAAATGGTCCTGCCTCCTGAAGACCTTCTTAGGAATTTCCTCTCCAAATTGTTTTGTCCAAGGTCCTGGTCTAGCCATTTATCTACTTCCTTCATTTAATGACTTGGCAGTTGTGAAGTGAAATCTGTTCGTTTCTTTTTAGAAATTCTTACAATTCTTTGAACACAAATCTCTGTTGTATCTGTCCTTCAGCTTAAATTTATTCAGAACATTTATTCCTTTGTATTTTACCTTGGTCTCTGTCTAGTATGAATTTTTGAACAGTTGGAGAATACTTATCCATCTTATAGGGTATATGCCATCTTTGAAGTACAATATGGTTTGAACCATGCTTCTTTCAGATAGTGGGTCTGTTAAGTGCAGGTAGAAGGTGATTTCTTAAGGTTCTGTGGCCAGTTTTGATGAAAATACCTCTAAATCTTCTAATAGTGACTCTTACATTGATATGTTATTGGCATGTGCTTGCATCTCCTGTTTCCAAATGACATTTAGCTCATCTGGGATTCTGAAGGAAACACACTATGCTGGAACATCCGTAAACTACCAGATTATTTTGCACACAACACAATATGCATCTTTAAGACTAGTATCCTCAGCTAGGGGAAATAATTCCATGTAAATTTTAATGTGGAAATGTTTGTTGCTCGTCCCCTCCTCCCATCGCTTTCTCGTTGGTAATCCATTTTGTTTTCGAAGCATCTTGCTTTGCCATTAATGGGATCACTGCTGTCTCTCCCAGGGAATGCTGTAGGTAAGGTTTAAGAATGAGGGGAAATGATCGTTGCTACATATGATATTGCAATAGAGGGAGTTGAGGATGATTGATGCTGAACAGGCTCTTATTGATTTAGAGCTGAGCAGGAACTTTGTTATCTAATACATTGTATAAACAGCACACACTTGCAGGCGTGTAATTAATATTTTATAGAATAAGTAGCTGAAAGAAAATGCTTTAAATATGTGCTGCAGTATAACTTTCCCTGTCATGAGATAAGAGCCGTCATATAGTTCATGTGAGACCAAGAGAGGAAATGGCATTTGTGGATTTCTCCTTTCTGTGTATTAACCAGTTTCCAGCAGCCTATTCACTCACGCACATATTTATCCCATACCAGTAATGTGAAATTACATCTGAAGAGGTCATTGTGTCCAGGCATAGTGTTTTGAAAATGTGTTCCTCAACGTAACTACATCAGCAAATGTTTTATGTCTTGCACGTGCCTTCAGATAAGGTCATGAAGACTAAACGAGGCTTGGATCCATGTAACCCGATATGTAGCAAGTAGGTTCCGTCACCAGGATTCATATCCCACCAATGTTTGTTTTCCTTGATAGACCCATATTAAGGGAGATCGTGACTGCTTGGCGACCAAATCATTTTATTATTTGCATTTTGTTTTGTGCTTGCGGTTTGAGTCGCAAAGTTGAACTATGTCACTAGGGCATCTGACTACATTTGAAGTTCTTTGCTCAAGTGGCATTTGGAGTCACTGTCGTAGAGAATGGACATAATTGATATTAAGAATGTAAAAGTGTTAAATCCACATTCTTAAAAGGAAACTTTAAGCACCAGCACCCCTGCATCTTAATGTACTAGAGACCATTCCTGTAGTCTGACATTTTCTGTGAAAAGGCTGTGTTTACATTCGTTCCTAAGGCCACCTCTATTAGTCATCGCTGAGACAGCAACTAGAGGTTTCTCATATTAAGGTCCTGCACAAATGTGCCGCCTCCGCATTCTGCATGAGGAGATGCTGATTGCAGCACTGAAATGCAGTGTCTCCACCCTCTAGATTTAGACACTGAACTTTCCTCATAGAGATGCATTGATTCAATGCATCTCTGTGAGGAGATGCTGATTGGCCATTACTGTGTTAGGCCTCACCCTCACTCCACCTCCTTGGTGATCTCAGCCAATCCAGTGCTTTCCAATATGGAAAAGCAATGGATTGTCTGAGATCATTAATTCTGATGATGCTAGCCAAAATGGTACCTAAATGTTAGTTTTAAAGGGACACTCCAGGCACCCAGACCACTTCTGCCCATTGGCGTGGTCTGGGTGCCACCTCCCACTACTCTTAACCCTGAAAGTGTAATATTGTGTTTTTTTGTTTTTTTTTATAAACTGCAATAATTACCTTGCAGGGTTAAGTCCTCCTCTAGTGGCTGTCTACTAGACAGCCACTAAAGGGCACTTCCTGCATCATAGCACAGAAAACCTGTGCTAGAGCGTCACTGGACGTCCTCACGCTGTGTGAGGACCTCCAGCGTTGCTCAATTCCCCATAGGAAAGCATTGAAAAGCATTTTCAATGCTTTCCTATGGGGATCTCTAATGCGCATGCGCGGCATTGCCGCGCATGTGCATTAGGTCTCCCGGCTGGTGGGCGGGATCAGTCTCGCCCACCGGCCGACGTAATACAGAGGAGGAGCGGCGGCGGAGGAAGAAGCAGCGACGTGGGACATGACGCTGCCTCTAGTAAGTGACTGAAGGGGTTTTCACCCCTTGAGCAACCGGTGATTGGGGGGGGTGGGAGGGAGATGGGACCTGCAGTGCTTTCCTGGCATCGGAGTTACCCTTTAACACTATAGGGTTAGGAATACATGTATGTGTCACTGACCCTGTAGTGGTCCTTTAACTTGGATTAAAATGACCTCCATTTGTCTAAATATACATAGGGATTAAGGAGAAAGCGCAGGTAACGTTTTTCTTTGGTTTTTACTATATATTGGGGCTGATGTGTGTTGTAGTCCTTGCTGCTTAAGCGCAGGACTTCTCTTTTCGTATTTGTATTTACTTTGTATCACACAGCCTGGTTATAATGCTGCTGCCCATCCCATGTGTTCCCTATTAAGGGTTAATAAGTATAGGGGTGTATATAAAAAATACCCCTTTCTGTCTCATTAGAGATGTCTTTGCCAGAAGCTCAAGGAAGCAGGCTGAAGGGTCAGTGTTAGGACCCGCTTAGGGGGGTCTGCCTTGACGTTGGCAGGCGGGCATTCCCTCCAATGGCCATTGGAGCAACTAAATGACCTCCATTTGTCTAAATATACATAGGGATTAAGGAGAAAGCGCAGGTAACGTTTTTCTTTTCTTTGGTTTTTACTATATATTGGGGCTGATGTGTGTTGTAGTCCTTGCTGCTTAAGCGCAGGACTTCTCTTTTTGTATTTGCTTTAACTTGGATTAATGGAATTAATCTACCAAAAATGTAAATATTGAATGACTATACTGCCTCGTGCTACATAACCAATTCCTATTTCACGTGGAATAAGCTTTGGACTGTAATGTATCCTAACTAGAAAACTATCTTTACATAGATTTATACTCCTAAGGCATTTTATAAAATTAGATCCTATTTCTTTGATTTTTTTTTTAAATTTATTTATTTTTAAATGTATTGATTTTTATTAATTTTTTTTCATCGATTTTTATCCACCCTGGTATGTACCTGTATGTTAAATAATAACATTTTTTTTTTCATACTGTTTGTCCACTGGGCTCCATGTTGTCATGAGGAAAAAGCTATACTGACCTTGAGTCTAACTCAGATACACAAGTGTTATGCCGTTTCTATACTGGCAGCTTGTATCAGTTGCAACAGCTTTGTGTGCTGAATCAAGCTACTACTAATCGATTAGAATCACGGGACACACCTTCTACAAACTCATACAAACAACACTTGCCTCTTTGATTAAATATACTGAACATATGTCTACAAAAAATTGAATTCCTACATAAAATAATATTGCAAATATTGGGCATTGAAGCATTAAATTTAAGAAGGAAAAAAATCTTTACGGCCCATTGTAATGAAAGCAAAAGGCAGTTTAAAGGTATTGATCTAAGTAGTGAAGTGCCTGTGTTTACTTATTTGGGAATTTTGGTACAAACTTCTCCTGATTTAGTGAACACAGTACAGATAATGCAATACAAAACGTAAAGGAGGAGGAACAGGAAAAAAAAAGCACCTTTTTTTTTTTAAGTATGTAATTGTATTAACTTGGGGAATTGGGGTTTATGTGTTTTTTGTTTTGGGTTTATTTTTTTTGTACTGAAAGCAAAACGTGTTTTTTGTTTTTTAATTTAGTTTTTTTTTTGTTTTTGTTCCCACTCCTTTAATAGCTCTGAACACTCTACATCATAAACTCAAGGGTTTCATTAATATCTGCAGGTGTGGTAATGGTAGTATAAACAAAATCACTCCAAACTAAATTTATATATCTGCTGTGCGAATCCTTAGAAAGTTTAAGGCCTCTTGGGCGAGTTGTTTCTTTGGCAGAAAACTATATATTGATTGAAAAGTCAAACACAATCCCAAAGCTAAAAGTTGGAGATATCCTGGGTAGTCTAGCATATTTACGAAAGCATATACCAGAACATCGTAATAGGCCAAGTAGAATCTTGACATACCAACTCTTTAACAAGACGTGTCTCCAGATCTACAAACAAATGGTTAAAACAAAATCGATGCCTTTTACTGTCTATCTCCTTCCCTAGACCTGTCAGCTAAGACACGTTATGGCTTTAACTCAGGAAAGTAGTTAAGGAACGTAAAGAAAGAGAGATGGAGAAATTCCCCTGGGGAATGGTCCAAACTCCCAAAGAAATGCCACTGGTTTATTAAACGCCACAACATGCTGCCTCTCTGTGTTATCAAACCAGATGTGGACATGACACTGTGCTGAAGACTCCCTAATAATGAGCAAGTGATTTGGGAGACTGTCAGAATGTTTCACACTTTGCTTTGCTCCGTGAATAGTTCTATTTGAAAGTTTGTTTTCTATCCTGATTTTTAAATATATATCTATATGTTAGAGTGCGGTTTGCGCTTGATGTAATTATTAGAAATCCATTTAATTCAAGCAACAAGTAAACACGATGAGTTTTTGGTAGAAGATTCCTTTTATCTGTGTGATGATAATTGGTCATATAACCCTTTTTGTGGGTTGGGGGGGGGGGGGGGCACTCGTCTAAATTCTAAAGTATTTAATTTTGTGTTAAAATTTAGTTTTATTGTTAACAGGTTAATCATTTGATGTTTATGTTGAGTTACTAGATTAAAATGGGTCTGTAAGGTAGTTCTACCACACACTGTTACTGCAATAAAGAGATAATTTATAATCGAAACAAAAAATCTGTTGAAGATTTTACTTCTGTATTGTCACCAACAAAACGTGACATTTAAAATGTGTCATAGCAAAGTTTTTTTTAATGGTGCTGTATTCTGTGTTGGCTTGAAGACATATGCTATTTGAGGTCAGGGATGCAGTGTACCCCGGAAGAACTGTTGATGAGAATCTAATTCTGACGTTTACACAGAAGATTAAATGAAAACTGGCAATACTGTTGGATGCAACTACCATTGCTCTCAGCCATGAGTGAAGTGTGTCTTCTTTCCTATATCTATATCCACATGACCTAACTATTACCACCATATGTATTTCACAGTGCTTACATGCACAAATATGTAGTAGGCTTATCTGACTGCAGGCAATTGGCAAAAGGTATTGGTGAAGAGAACACTGATCAAATAATTTTTATAGTTTAGGAGTCTATAGACTGGAAATCCAGGATACCTTAACCCTTTAAGGACACATGACATGTGTGACATGTCATGATTCCCTTTTATTCCAGAAGTTTGGTCCTTAAAGGAAAACTCCAGTGCCAGGAAAACAATCCATTTTCCTGGCACTGCAGTTTCCCTCTACCTCCCACCCCCCAATCCCCAGTTGCTGAAGGGGTGAAAACCCCTTCAGTCATTTACCTCAGGCAGCGACGATGTCCCTAGTCGCTGCCTCCTCCTCTGCGCCGCTCCTCCTACTGACTCCGTCGGCCGGTGGGCAAGACTGATCCCGCTCACCGGCCGAGGAGACCTAATGCGCATGCGCATTAGGTCTCCCCATAGGAAAGCATTGAAAAAGATTTTCAATGCTTTCCTATGGGGGGAATTGAGCGACGCTGGAGGTCCTCACGCAGCGTGAGGATGTCCAGCGACGCTCTAGCACAGATAATCTGTGCTATGAGTCAGGAAGTTCCCTCTAGTGGCTGTCTAGTAGACAGCCACTAGAGGTGGAGTTAACCCTGCAAGGTAATTATTATAAAAAACTGCAATAATTACACTTGCAGGGTTAAGAGTAGTGGGAGTTGGCACCCAGACCACTCCAATGGGCAGAAGTGGTCTGGGTGCCTGGAGTGTCCCTTTAAGGGGTTTAACAAGGTTCACAGCTGAGTCACTCCCACCCTAATTGCCTCGTTAAAGACAATAGTTTTAGTAACTGTACTGTAAAGGATGCCTCATCTTTACAATTCTTTAATTACATGTGAGAGGTTGCACTCAACATTTTGATGTTTGATGCCAGCAATCTCCGACCTCTGATCCTTCCCCAGTTCAGTAACATCATTCAGGAAAGGGCTATCCCAGCGCTCCCAATTCACTTAAATAGGATAATTTGCGAGCCAGAGGCATTATATGCACTTGTGTGTGCATTTACTATTCACGTTTCATCCTTCTATAACAGCATTCTGCAGGTGTGAGCAGCATAATGGATCCCAATGAGAACATTGAGAACAGACTGTTATGAAGAGAGGGATAATTTGATGAAGCTAAGCTACTTGTTTGTCTTGGTGTAAATTTTAATGGAATAACCACGCATCTCTTTAGGAAAGAAGGAAAACCAAAATAATCTCTGGTGTCCTTTTTTTTTATTATTCTGATCTTCATATGTGTGACTGTGTCACAGGGTTATACACTAAAGTGAGATTTGTTAGTAATTTTGGGTGAATTGACAATTGATTCCCAACTAAACACATAGACGCCTCAGACAATTTTTCCTACATGGCTATTTTGTATTCGCTGGTTATCATGCTACCCATGTCTTCTCCTGATACTCGCTGAATTACATTTTTGGCTATGGACTCTCTCTTTTCTTCTTCTCGTGGTGAGTATCTTGGCCTCACAATGTAACCTCTTGGCACTATGTCCATGTTGAGAAATGGCAAATGTTCTCAGAAACATAAAAAAATAAATCCCTTGGCTGATAGATGAATGGGAGGCAAGCTTGCAACCTCTGGGAACTATCATTAATTCTAATCAAAGGTGAAGTAGAATATGCTCTTGGAAGGCAATGTCAGCAACCCAGCAGGTGTTAAGACAAGACCACACTGCCTTCTGTGTTACATATCCAGGTCATTAGTTAAGGTTGGATGGAGAAATAAAGCAATCACTATAATAGGTCTCTACAAAATGTTATGGATCTCTCTTGGGTTTCAAAAGTCAAGGGCAATATGTTATGACATATTGAGGGCTTTTCACTTCAATCCTTGAAACTTGAAGAAAGGGGGAAAAGGCTGAAGCTGCGTGATTAACCTCAAAGCTACTATATATGCATGTTGTGTTATCCCGGCACTATAGCTATCAGCTAGGATTTGTGGTGTATAAATGAAAAGGAAGATTGAATATGGCTGATTGTTGTATGGTTGCAGGATCTGATTTCATCTTGTGTTAGTTGACACCCAGAACTCACAAGCAGTGGTGAAGAATCGTTTCTCAAATGTTCATTTTCAAATTCAGGAATAGGTCCATTCACTGCATGCCTTAGGTTGACAAAATAGAAAAAAGAAAAAAACAAAAAACAAAAAAAATCCACAAAACAAATAAAAAAAAAAAAAAGAAAACGGAGCGAATGCTTGGCATACTCACTGTAATCAGGGAGTATGTTATACTGCTGGTTCATTGACCTCGTTAATACCCAGACAGAAGTCTTCACATTGCAAGATGAAGTGAAGTATATGTGTTTTTGTATTTTTTATATTTACATTTTACCTTGATACTCATAGTGTGATAAAAACTGTAGTCTTCTTTTTTTTTTTTTTTTTTTTTATTCAAAATTGCCCGTAACATCAAATCCAACCCCAGCAATTTGCTCACCCAATTCTCCTGTTGTGGCAAATATTTTTTTAAAGAAGCTGAATGGATATACTTCTCAAATCTAGAGTTGTTCAGTTTGATCCATTGTATTTTGGGTTTTTTTTTTAGTATCTCATTGGCCTTTTTATTCTTGTCCTAACTGTGTGTAAGTGATTTTCCAGTAGGTGAGTATTGCCTTTTTAAGAAATTAATCATGCACTGGTGGCATTCACTTTTGATTCTGTGCTCTAAATGACCACCATGCAATACCTTATCCACTGGTAACCCCACAGAAGGGACTGCAAGTCATCAGATTTCAAGGTTATCCCGACAATTGTGCTGGCTCTGCAATCCTGCTGAGTTGGTGTAAGGTTTTTTTCTAGTAGATTACCCTAAGGTCACTGGGTTACTTATTGGAAGTAATGTTCTAGTACGCTATTCCTTATATGATTATTCACTAAGCTATATATTTCCTTTCCAAAATAAGTAAGTAAGTTAAAAAAAAAAAAAATCAAAATCTTGCTAGTTATAATTGTATATCTATAAGTTGACTATTGCTGAAAACTGGTCCAATTTTTTGAAGTTCAAATTTCAGGCAGAGTTCGTGATTGTTCTTTAAGCTGCTGACATCAAGCTCTACCACTTATCTTGGTATACTTTCCATGTTTTGCCATTTAGAAATATTCTTAGACTTGTCTTCGTTAGTAGTACTTTTGTCTACTGTTTTATTTCTGATGTATGTCCTAGACAGTTTTTTATAGTGCATCCAATTGTTTGGCAATTTAGCATTGGCATTGCTTAAATCTTCAGATGTTATTCGGTAATGAAGCTTTAGATTAGAACTCTGGTGCCACCCTGCAGAGCAATCAGTTGACTTGTCTATTCTACTGTATAACTTACCCAATAACCACTTGAAAAGGGACAACTGTAAGTTTGGAAATCCCTTTTAATCCATTAGATTTTAAGGGACGGACTACTCTGTCTCATAACCAGTTCAAAGAAGCATAATGAAAAATGGAAAAGCTGTATGGAACTGTCAAATGGAACCTACTTAGTGCCTTCTAAGGGAAAGCAAGAACTAAGCAGAATACCATCAGTATCTTTAACTCTGGACATATCCTGGGAATTATTTAAAGCATTAGATGCACTCCTATCATAACACACATATCGGGTGTGATTACACTCTATTCAACATGTTTCAATAAGACACAAATTTCAAATTCCCTTTCTAAATTTGCTGTGCTTTTACCTTGCATAACGATGCTCCTCTTGTTTTTAGACATTGAGCTTACGTGAGCAAAGAAGTCTTCGTGTTTTTTTTTTTCTTCCTACGTCTAAATTTGTCTCTCTTCACTCACTGGTGTCTCTTGTTTATCTAACTGCTGCTCAGAAGCATATGCTGGGTCTTACTAAGTAAAATAATAATATTGAAACATATGTTTTCATTAAAAATGTATGCATGTTATTACTGTAAATAGACATGGCTTCACTTGTAGTGATGGGAAATTCACCGAAGGGTTAATTAGGGAACGTAGGACAAGTGCACGTATTAGAATGTTACACGAGGCAGAAAAATACAGCGCCACGGAATTTGTTGGCGCTTTATAAATAATAATAATAATAATGATGATGATGATGATAATAAACTGGGTTTGTCTGTTGAGGCAGGGGAGGGGTTTGAAATGTTTGCAACGACCCTGTATGCAATATATCTGTTCAAGCTAGTTAAATTGGGGTTTAGGTGTGGGTGCTGTGCGCCACCATCTTCCTCCTTCAACTCATGGCAAAAATGGCTGCCAGACGCAACGTCACTATTGCATCAACACGTGTACACAACAATACAAAATAGGTGCCGAGTGGAAGAGTCCACAGGATCTTCTATAGATGCATATGTTCCAACGTTTAGATGTACAAAGAGGGCCACTTTCATTTTAGGGGTGTGGAGACAGGATGGGCTGTGCTGAGAAATGTTAGGTGACCTGCTAATAGCAGTATATGCAACTAACATGCTATTTACTTTAAGGAGAAAATGTATCTTATTTACATTGCGTTTCAAACACATGTATTCCAAAGACACATTACTGTGCGTATTATTGCTATGGAGCTCTGTTATACACTCAGACACATTACTGTGCGTACTATTGCTGTGGAGCTCTGTTATACAATCAGACACATTACTGTGCGTATTATTGCTATGGAGCTCTGTTATACAATCAGACACATTAGTAGACGGAGCTCCTAGAAAACAGGAATAGAGGGACTTGGACACTTGGGAAGTGTGTAGATGTTTTCGCACAACACAAGATGTGTCACAGGCATTGTGCAGGAAGACGTATCTACTCATCATGCACAATGGACTTCTTATGCTTTTTGAGCCACTTTAGTCAGTTTTGTTATCTTAAAAAATGTCAAATTGAATGTGGACTGGCCAAGTCACGTGTTTTTTATGTTTGTTTGTTTTTTTTATATATAAAAGAGCTCCAGTTTTCCTACATGGGTTGAAAGTAAGATGGATTTCTCTCACTGCTGAAACAGTCTAACCCACCGCTAAACTACTCCTCAGTCTAACCTTGCCTTCTGTGTGTATGTGTTTTTAAACACTTATTTTAGTATGAGACCCATGGGCCCCTTTTAAGATATTGTGTTTTAGGTGAATTTGATGTACTTGGAATGATTTCATAATCAATATGATTAGAACAGTAGCAATGTCTTTGCCTTAGAACTGGGAAACTCGAGTTCAAATCCCAGTCAGACACCTAACGATGCATATCTGCCTACCTTAAATCCTCATAGATTGTAAGCTTGCTTGAATAATTGTAAAGCGTTGCAGAATACGTTGGTGCTAAATAAATGCTTATACTACTAATAATAAACACTTTATTGACCTGATCTAACTCTACCAAATTCGAAGACTGTGTGTTGAATGATTTGTTTACTACTCCAATGTGTAATGCTCGTATTGGCAATTTATATGTCGATGATGCCTGTATCATTTTAGAGATACTCATAGAGCTCTGGATAAAAAATATCTGATGCACATGAAATGTGAAATAATTAAACGTGCCCATTTTCCTGCTTTTGATGGCAACACTATTTTATATGTAAACACAAAAAGAATTCAGCGCTAGTATTCACAAAATTAGTCAAGGTAGGCAGCAACCCAAATGAAGGAAAACCCCTCGGGTCCTTCGGTGGATAGATACAAAAAGATATGGAAGGGCTGCGCCAAATAAGGGTAGATAGTCCAGTAAAGTATTGATAGGGTGCCAATAGATGGTCTAGGATACTTGATAGAGTTCCTCTGTGGATGCGTCTAGTGTAGACCGTTCCGTATATGTAAATACAAGAGAGGTAGAGGCGACTAATGGTATAGTATGAAAGTTCAGGGTGTGATAGGTAACAAAATGTAGAGAACTCACATTCAAGAGAGCTATGGCCAGCTCTGGTGTGGATTGCGTACAGCGGTATAATCCCCGCTTATAGGATATGTAGGGAGGGGGTCTCCGTCAACACCGTCTGGTAGTCCAGAACTCGGAAAAGAAAGACAGAAAGCGACAATAGTGCTCTCAATTTTGATGTGGTTCAGTGTGCAGATAAGAGGTAAAAAACTCACATTTGAGGGAGCTATGGCCAGCTCTGGTGTGGATAGCGTACAGCGGTATAATCCCCGCTTATAGGATTTGTAGCGGCGATACGTCCGTCAGCACCGTCTGGTGATCCAAGGCTCCAATATAGAAAAATAAAAAGCAGCAATAGTGCTCTCAATTGTGATAGGTTAAGAGAGTAGTAGAGGAAATAAAATAATACTCACAAAGATAGAGCAGAGGTACTGCTCTATGGATAGGCGCTGGTGGTATGATCCCCACCTAGGATTTCTTGGAGTACTGGAACTTTAAAATTGCCAGTGGAAGTAAAAGTAACCAGGAAAGGTTAAAATGCCAGGAATAGGTAAAAAAAAAGTTTAAAGTGCATAGAGAGTGCAATAAAAAGAGGATTGGTACAATAAAGTAGCCAAAAAACTTTTATTGATCTAAAATACACAATAAAATACAGAATTAATAACCATAAACGCGTTTCACCATAAGTGGCTTCTTCAGAATGAGATCAAATTCACCCATTCTGAAGAAGCTACTTATGGTGAAACGCGTTTATGGTTATTAATTCTGTACTTTATTGTGTATTTTAGATCAATAAAAGTTTTTTGGCTACCGTATATACTTGAGTTTAAGCCGACCCGAATATAAGCCGAGGCCCCTAATTTTACCCCAAAAAACTGGGAAAACGTATTGACTCGAGTATAAGACTAGGGTGGGAAATGCAGCAGCTACTGGTAAATCTCTAAATAAAATTAGATCCTAAAACAATTACATTAATTGAATATTTATTTACAGTGTGTGTGTGTATGAGTGAATACAGTGTGTGTGTATGAGTGCAGTGTGTGTGTGTATGAATGCAGTGTGTGTGTGTGTATGAGTGCAGTGTGTGTGTGTGTATGAGTGCAGTGTGTGTGTGTGTGTATGAGTGCAGTGTGTGTGTGTGTATGAGTGCAGTGTGTGTGTGTGTGTATGAGTGCAGTGTGTGTGTATGAGTGCAGTGTGTGTGTATGAGTGCAGTGTGTGTGTATGAGTGCAGTGTGTATGAGTGCAGTGTGTATGAGTGCAGTGTGTATATGAGTGCAGTGTGTGTGTATGAGTGCAGTGTGTGTGTGTATGAGTGCAGTGTGTGTGTGTATGAGTGCAGTGTGTGTGTGTATGAGTGCAGTGTGTGTGTGTGTATGAATGCAGTGTGTATGAGTGCAGTGTGTGTGTGTATGAGTGCAGTGTGTGTGTATGAGTGCAGTGTGTGTGTGTATGAGTGCAGTGTGTGTGTGTATGAGTGCAGTGTGTGTGTGTATGAGTGCAGTGTGTGTATGAATGCAGTGTGTGTCTATGAGTGCAGTGTGTGATGCAGAGGCTTGGTGGGGTGGGCATTTTTATTATTTTAATACTAATTGTTTTTTGTTATATTAACTTTTTTTAATTATTATTATTTTTTTTATTATTTTTTTAATAATTTTTCATTATTATTATTAGTAATACTTTTATTATTTTTTTTTATTATTATTATTAATATTTGTAGTATTATTTTCGTCCCCCCTCCCTGCTTGCTATCTGGCTAGGGAGGGGGGCTCTTACTCCCTGGTGGTCCAGCATTGGCAGTTCAGTGGGGGGAGAGGGGGCTGGCAGAGCTGTAACTTACCTGTCCTGCAGCTCCTGTCAGCTTCCTCCTCCTCCGCACCGTCCGTGCAGCTCCCTCTGTCAGCTCCCACTGTAAATCTCGCGAGAGCCGCGGCTCTCGCGAGATTTACAGTGGGAGCTGACCGAGGTGCTGAACGGACGGCGCGGAGGAGAAGGGGGCTGACAGGAGCTGCAGGAGAGGTAAGTAAACTCTCTGCAGCCCACACAGCCCCATTGCCTGTATTATGGCAATGCAAATTGCCATAATACAGACTATTGACTCGAGTATAAGCCGAGTTCCGGTTTTTCAGCACAAAAAATGTGCTGAGAAACTCTGCTTATACTCGAGTATATACGGTACTTTATTGTACCAATCCTCTTTTTATTGCACTCTCTATGCACTTTAAACTTTTTTTTACCTATTCCTGGCATTTTAACCTTTCCTGGTTACTTTTACTTCCACTGGCAATTTTAAAGTTCCAGTACTCCAAGAAATCCTAGGTGGGGATCATACCACCAGCGCCTATCCATAGAGCAGTACCTCTGCTCTATCTTTGTGAGTATTATTTTATTTCCTCTACTACTCTCTTAACCTATCACAATTGAGAGCACTATTGCTGCTTTTTATTTTTCTATATTGGAGCCTTGGATCACCAGACGGTGCTGACGGACGTATCGCTGCTACAAATCCTATAAGCGGGGATTATACCGCTGTACGCTATCCACACCAGAGCTGGCCATAGCTCCCTCAAATGTGAGTTTTTTACCTCTTCTTATCTGCACACTGAACCACATCAAAATTGAGAGCACTATTGTCGCTTTCTGTCTTTCTTTTCCGAGTTCTGGACTACCAGACGGTGTTGACGGAGACCCCCTCCCTACATATCCTATAAGCGGGGATTATACCGCTGTACGCAATCCACACCAGAGCTGGCCATAGCTCTCTTGAATGTGAGTTCTCTACATTTTGTTACCTATCACACCCTGAACTTTCATACTATACCATTAGTCGCCTCTACCTCTCTTGTATTTACATATACGGAACGGTCTACACTAGACGCATCCACAGAGGAACTCTATCAAGTATCCTAGACCATCTATTGGCACCCTATCAATACTTTACTGGACTATCTACCCTTATTTGGCGCAGCCCTTCCATATCTTTTAATATTTTATATGTGTCCCTTTTAATAATGTGAAAGTTAAAAAAGTTTTTTTGGGGGGGAAGGGGGACTCTTTCACATTTTTGAACTACGATTTCCAGCAATGAAGATTTCCGTGAACCGATCATTTACATTTTTTTATGTGCCGTATCCTTAATTGGTTTTAAGGTTTTGATTAAACCAAAGTAACTTTTTTTTTTAAAAAAATTATGCTAATTATTTCCTGTAGGTTGTATGTAAGAAAGTGAAATCAACCGGACTGTAAACTTGTTTGTGCTGAAAAGCTACAGCAAGTTGCCGTTTCCTTGGCAACCAAACTGGCTGCATTCTTTGACAAATCCTTTGTCAGTTAATCGGACACAAAATGCACATGAACAAAAAGATTTACATGTTCACCTGTTTGACTGTCTCAGGAATGTTTAAAGATGACGTTGATGATAAGCTAGTGTATTGTCGAAGACTTTGGACCATTTTCTAACCTGTGTAACAATGCGGGAAAAAAATAGATATGTGCAACAAATTATAAATCAAGCAAAAAGAAAACCACTCGCTATTAAATCATTTAAATATAGACTAATTTAAGTGCAGTATATTTTCCTGCTGTAGTACGAGTGGATGTGGCATTATTCACTGTGCATTTATCAAGCTTTTTTGAAAGCCAAGAGATTTTTTTGTTGTTGTTTGTTTTTGGTCTTTTTTTCTGCTTTAACCCCTTAAGGACCAAACTTCTGGAATAAAAGGGAATCATGACATGTCACACATGTCATGTGTCCATAAGGGGTTAAAAGATGCCATTGTCGTCTTAAATATGTCTATAGCATTTTTTTTTAATTTACAGTTATATGACCTGTACATTTCTTGTGTTTGTTTATTCTCTAGACGAAGATCAGCTGCGTACCAAGGGCTATGATAAGACTCCTGATGTTATTTTGGAGGTACCTGTTGGTAAGTCTTTTCAATAAAGTGAAATATATACACATATATTATATATATATATATATATCCTCCTTTTTCTGATCTTGTACACATCATAAACCCAATAGGACGTTCACTATGGGGTCTAATTTTAGAACATTTTACGTAATTTAGTGATCAATAGTAACACTTTGTAACAATGTTAAGTCAGACCACAAATCTGAAGACAACCCTGATAGACTAGTCCAATTTCACAACATAGATATTACAATCTACTTTACATTAGAGGTAGAGGGTACATGGATCAATGCCTGAGATCGTTCATTAATGCAGATATTATAAAAATAATCTAAAGTTGTGATTTTGTACTTTTTAGGAAGCTCAAGCTTGTAAGTAATGGACACAAAAAAAAAAACTGGCGGAGCCAGCCAAAACAAAAACATGGTGTAAAATAAACCCTTGTACTCTTAAAGGGACACTGAGCACCATAAACACTACAGTTTCTTAATAGAGTGTTAATGGAGCGCAGAATCAGTTAGTAACCAGGCATATGTGAGGCCCAGTTGTAGGTGCTAGTAGAGCCCTGTTTTGTTTTTTTAAATCTCTCAAAACCATTTGAAACAGCTGTGTGCAGTGTACTCGGATTGTTTGCACAATAACCAATTCATTAAACTGTAGTGGTTATGGTGCTTAGTGCCTCTTTAAACATGTGTTGCGTACACACAATCCATGGGGCCCCGGTGCGAAACTGATCCGTGGGCCTCCCCCCTCTCTTTCCCCTGATCCGTTCTCCCCTCTCTCCCTCGATCCGTGCCCCCCTTCCCAACATACACACACACACACACACACAGACAGACACACACACACACATCCCTCGACAGACACATACATACATACAGACACACAAATATATACACACAGACACACACATACGGGGCCTCATGGATTGTGTGTACGCCACTGCATACATAGACACACACATACATACAGGGACGCACGTACATACAGGGACGCACGTACATACAGGGACGCACGTACATACAGGGACGCACGTACATACAGGGACGCACGTACATACAGGGACGCACGTACATACAGGGACGCACGTACATACAGGGACGCACGTACATACAGGGACGCACGTACATACAGGGACGCACGTACATACAGGGACGCACGTACATACAGGGACGCACACACATACAGGGACGCACGTACATATAGGGACGCACACACATACAGGGACGCAGACACATACAGAGAGACACACACATACAGAGACACACATACACATACATACAGAGACACACACACACACAGACTTACACACACACACACACATACAGACTTACACACACACACACACATACAGACTTACACACACACACACACAGACACACACACACATACAGAGACACATACAGAGATTCAGACACATACACATACATACAGAGAAACACACACACATACACAAACTGTTTCCTACCTTGTTATTTTCCCTGGGGTCCAGTGGGGGCTCAGCCTGATGGGAGTCAGAGTTCCCAATCTGACTCCCTCCTTCTCCTTCCTCCCGCGCGGGCTTTCAGTATGCTGAGAGGAGTGACCGGGGAATCACTTCCTCCCAGCGATGATGTAATCACAGGGGGCATGGTCGCGCTCTTAAAGCGCCCAGTGCAGACCGGGCCCCTTCACAATACATATCCATCGGGTGGCCCTGACAGCATGGGCCACCCGATTGATCCCTCCATATGCGGCCCTGGCGGTTTGCCGTGTGGGCCAGGTCCGCAAGATGTGGCAGCAGGCCTGGTACCCGGTCGCAGGGGTCCGCAGGGCGGCCGGGCCCCCTGGAGAACCGGGCCCGGTCGCAGCTGCGACCGCGGTATATACACCGCTACATACATGATTCTTCGTCCACTATCGATTGGAATGATATTTTTTCTTTGCAATATTAAAAACTAGATAAGAATAGATGAAATATGGTTGATACAGCTCTAGTACATCTGATTGGGTCAATAAAGTGAAAATGCCACTATCAATGAATGCAGTAGAATGATGTAAAGGAACACTCGAGATTGGGTTTACCACCCATTTTGAATACATTGCAGAGCAAAATAAATACTTGACTTTTAAGAGGTTTTTATTTATTTGCAGTTGATGCTTAAAGGAACACTATAGGGTCAGGAAGACAAACATGTATTCCTGACCCATAGGAAAGCATTGGATTGGCTGAGAATGTCAAGGAGGCAAATCAGGGGCAGAGCCAGCACAAGCCAAACACAGCTCTGGCCAATCAGCATCTCCTCATTGAGATACATTGAATCTATGCATATCTATGAGGAAAGTTCAGTGTCTCCATGCAGAGGGTGGAGAAACTGAATGCCACAACCCCAGGAAGCACCTCTAGTAGCAATCTAAGGAGTACCCACTGGAGGTATCCAAAGGCTGTAATGTAAACACTGCTTTTTCTCTGAAAAGACAGTTTTTACAGCAAAAATCCTGCAAGGACTGACTATACTCACCAGAACAAATACAAAAAGCTGTAGTTGTTCTGGTGACTATAGTGTCCCTTTAAGTACCCCAGCTCTTTAATTATCTCTCTTATGTTGTTTTTGCTTGTGCCTTGCTTTCTTTATTTCTTTCAACTTAAAATTGTTGATTGAGTAAAACAGTATTTTTGTTGCCTGTCTGCAAAGTAACTTATGGAGTTGTTCTAAATATTAACAGTGTTGGCAAAGTCAAGGGAATCTGATTTTTCAAGGATGTTATGTGTGGTTTTTTTTTGTTTGTTTTTTTGGTCTCATGCGCTTCTTTAAATTAACTTTAAAAAAAACAACTGTAAGCTGTTTTTAGTCCATTATTGTGGTTCCTGCAAAGCGCATAAACAATCATACTGGTAACAATATGTTTGTGGCTGTTTTAATGGTCTTTAGTTACATTTGTGTTTTGTTATGTTTTTAGCTGTTGATGGGCATGTCATTCACTGGATTGAGAGCAAAGCATCCTTTGGTGATGAGAGTAGTCACCGCACATATCTACGGGAGCAGTTCTGGAGCTATTGGAATAGGTAAGCTGCTTGTCTCGATACTGAAAAATCTCAGACCAAGATTGCGTACAGATTAGTAAATATGTCGGTATTTAACACATTTCCGTTTAGGTGCACACCATCAAAATAATATAGACATTTGACATGTAAAATCTCAAATGGTGTTGGGCCAGCATACCTCAAATGCCTATGTGTGCATGGTGTATAGAAGAACTCAAGGAGAAAAATAAATTTTTAAAATTAGACTGTTTTTTTTTTTTCCCTCCATGCGGTCAGTCAATTCCTTGGTGTACCAAGACCTTGACTGACTAGGAAGAGCAGAAAAGACCTCCCAAATGAGGTTCCTCTGCTCTCCACCCACAGCAACCACAGCACATGCACTGTGGTGCTAAGGACACTCCCTAGCTGGCGTTACTAGCACTGGCCAAGGAGTATAGGAACAGAATGACGTGATGTCACTCCGTTCTGGCTCCGGCATGCTGGCAACAAAGTCAACGTGGCGACTTCAGTGACGAGATTTTCCCTGATTGGGGATGTGTCACAAGCAGGGCAAATCAAAGAAGACTTTGGGAGGAGTGCAGGCGGGAAGCGGATGACATCCAGGAGCGTCAGCGTTACACAAAGAGTAACACACACACTAAGTGGCACTGGAACTGATGAAAAGTTAGTAAATCTTTATATTTTAGATTGAATACACCATGTATCTTTGTGATGTATGGTGTATTCAATGTAAATGGATGCAATTTCAAAGTCCGTTTTTTCATACAAGGTTCACTTTGGCGTGTTAGTGATGGAATAATCACATTTCCTAATTTAAATATCTGTGTTTGCAAGATGTATGATGTTATGTCATTTTACAGCGCTACAGAATTTGCTGGCACTTTATAAATTATAGAATAATAATAAAAACGTCCCAAAATTAAAAGTAAAAAAAAAAACAAAAAAACAATACAACACTGTGCACATACAATTGGATGTCATGGCTCCATAAAAGGCCATGAACATTCTTCAAGAGAAATAACCTGGGATCTCTAATTTAGTGCTAAGTGTGTGTGTGTGTGTATGTATGTATGTATGTGTGTGTGTGTGTGTGTGTTTATATATACATATTAAATTGTAACTATAGGAATTATTCTGGGGTATTTATATCTCAGACCAAAAGGACTGTAGAGTTGCACTCTTTTCTTAATAAAGGGTAAAAGCCTTAACCATCTCAGTTAGGATATCTCTCAATAATCTCACTTCTACCCCTCACCTTTCACAAATCCTATTGGCTTAGGGTTTATAACAATAACCTGCATACTGGGTACCTCTTAAGTAACATTATTCTTGGAAAGAGACATGGAGAGCATAGCAACATAACTCCCAGCTATCTGAAATTAGGCAGGACAGTCCTGATTTATTTCTCTGTTTCTGGAATGCAATCTGGTTTGAAGGTACATTTTGTTGTTTGAGATGTGACCTACTGCATCAACACACTGTGTGTGCATACCCCAAAATACTGGCATTACAGAAATACTGGTTATGTATACTTAAATGGAAGTATTGACGACACATATAAATGTGCCTGAGGCACACAAAATGATGATAAATTTCTATAACCAGCAGATAATAAAAGTTCATGGCGGTACCCTGTTAAGCATTGTGACACATTAACACTTTTCTTTTTCTTTTCGTGGTTTTCTGCTGATAACTTTAACATTTACTGATGACACCAACTCATTTTGACTTTGTTGAAGCAATTAATATCATGGCTCTTCCGCTTTAGAATCGTGAATCTGATTTTAAACTGGGAACCGTTCCTGTTAATGCACCGTAACTGTTTGTCGGCTAATTAGTCTGTATGCTGTTCTGCATAGCAAGCAACTTATTTTGCACAATATTTGTCACGATACATTTATCAGAGATTCATACTAAAGATATTTTTGAGGGTCTCCAGTAATAGAAAAATGCATATGTCTTCTGGTGTGGCTCATCCGTTTGTCTAGTTGAGCTATGTGATCTCTTGATCCCTGCTGTTTCATATACAGTGGAAGTTTGCCGCGTGTGTTGTGGGGATTTGATTACATCACCAATAAAGATGTTACCAGTGTTCTTATTTTCAGGAAAGTTCGCGAAATAAAGGTGCCATTTGACATCAGCCCTCCGCTGCCCAATCGGGCTTCTGCCAACACTGTAGCTGTTTTCAAATTAAGCAGCTCACGCTGTTATCCCTCATTGGTAATGTCTCTTCTACACACCATAAGGAACACTTCATTTGCAGTAATTAAGAGCACTCAAGCATTTTCATTGCCTGGCTGATGAGAGACCGGGCACAGAAAACATTATGAAGGACTTACTGTGGGTTCAGAATGCAGGCAGTTTGAGTACAGAGGCCTGGCTGACCTGTGAGTGTAGCAGCCTCCTTCTTTAACTCTTTCAAAGCTGGATTACGTTTTAATTCATCATGAATATTTTCAGTGGCTGGAGTTTGTATTTAGTTTTAGCACAAATCATTTTAGTTGTGAGCACTAGCAATTTAAGTATATAATTATTACTAGTCCCTAAATGACAATTACGTTTATATACCACCAACATATTCTGCAGCGCTGTACAATCTGTAAAACAAGACAATCATACAGAAACATTAGGTGAAGAGGCCAGGCCCATTTATTGTTTCCCTTTATTTCTTAATTTAAAATTGTGTTCTATTTCACCTCCCTCCCTATAGTCTCACTACTCAATTGATAAGTATTCTATCTCCCATCCTGATCTTCTGTTTTTTAAAGTTGGTGCATTTATAGCCTTGTTATTTTTTGTATTTTTTTTTTTTAAATTCTTAATTTTTGTTGTGCGAGCGCTAACAACATGCTTGGATACCCACGACAGCTATAACAAGCCCAATAGTAACAGAATATAACACCAGCATGGCAAATATGGTGACGGCACAATTTATAAATGTTAAGAGTAGATTGCAGAATAAAACAACAGAGAGTTAAAGTGTGGCAAGAGTACGGTAGTTTCCGCTCTGACAGTCGGATTAGTATGGGCATAAATGTATGTGAACTAGAATGAGCGTGTAGATGGAGGCGTGATGTGTGCTTGTATGTCCCGTGTATTGATATCTAGTGGGAACCATGCCCCCTAGAGGAGAAGGCAAATATAGGGGTACAGAAAACCTTAGTTATAGGCCATGTGGGTCCCCATAAGGCAATATAAGAGGAAGGGGCCGTAGGCACCAAGAGTTAGCAGAGGGTACTGACGTGGTACCTGATGCGGTGTATAAACAGCTCTCTGTCAATAACCTAATTGTGAGGTGGTTGGATAGGAGCTGGGGGGGGGGGTAGGTGTTGAAGTGGAGCCAGCATATCCGGGTTATGCTTGGTTTTCATCGGAGGATGGCCGTCGGGTAACGGTCCTGCCTTGTGCGTGCAGGAAACCCTGGGTTGTGCCTTATCATAGGTCTGTGTATGTGAAACTGGGGGTAAATCCCAACTTAAATAGGTATGAAAATAAAGGAAAACATGAAAAAACAATAGTCCTTGGTTCAGGTGGTCTTTATCCCTGATGTGCCCCTGGAAGCTGGAACAAACGGGACGATGTTGGCTGGATCCCAAGCAGTAGTGGTCGAAGGGGTTTTGAGGCCCATATCTGCCAGGACAGTGTCCATCTCCGTGATGTCTGCCACTTTATATTCAGTGCCCTGATATTGTGTGAGGAGTACGTGCGTTGTTCTCCAGCGGTACATCACCCCTTTGGCTGCTAATGTCGCTGTTCATGGTCAAAGGGGCTTTCGCCATTGTAAGGTTGTGCGTGATAGGTCAGATAAAAACGTAAAGTCCATGTCCTTGAAGCTGTAAGGATTCTTCCCCTTGGTGGCACCCAGGAAAGCAGCTCTATCTTGCCCATTTTGAAATTTGACCAGGAGATCGCCGGTTGCAGAGCTTGTGAGTTGTGCCTATCCAGCTGCATCCCTTTAGCTTGCTTAGGAGGTAGGAGGGCCGCAAAGAGCCTTCTGAGGAGATGGGGCAGCTCAGCTTGGGGATACAATGTCGGAGAGGCCTCGAATGTTAACCTGCTTCCACCTCCTTTTGTCCTCCATAGCTGCTAGTTGGTGAGTGAATGTAGTGTGAACTCAGGTAAGGTCCTTGACCTGCTTCTGGAGCTCTGTCATTTGTGCTGCTTGTGTTTGAGTGGTTTCCACCACTGCTGTGAGGCGACCAATAAACCCCTTAACAGCCTCCCTTACCTGGAAGATCTCCGTGGCAAATGACTGGCGTAGGTTGGAGAGGAGAGAGGTAAGTATCTCTGTGGTGACCGGGAGACACGCTGTCAGGTGTGTGGGCTTGGGAGGCCCTTTATAGCCCAGATTCTCGGGACAGCGAAGGAGAATGTTGTCTGAGCTGTCTGAGTATTCCTCGAAGTTGGCCTGCAGGTTAGGTCCCGTCGCACCATGTGGCCTCCTCAGCAAGCCGCCTATATCCACGGTATACCGCAGCCAATCCGGGCGCGGCTTTTTTGTTTTCTTTCTCATTGGTGGAGGGATGTTTGCATGCTGTCAGCAATGTGATAAATTGCATTGTGAGGCTGAATTTGGGCTGTTTGGAGCTGCGATCTGTGTGCGACTGATCATGCCGAGAGCTGACTCTGCTCCCCATAGCCTTGTTATTTTATGTTTATTCTTTAAGACTTTTTGTTAATTGTTTGTTTTGCTAGTGTTACTTCTTTCACTGATAGTCTTGTAAATTTATGTTCAGTGTTTGACATTCACCTATCTGATCCTTCATATCTTATCCCAAATGTTATCTCCTCTGGTTTTTCATCTCTAGTTACCTCAATATCTCCATGTCTCCTCATCCATAATGGTGCTTTTTGTTTTTTTTAACCCCAGACTTTATATTTCAGACTGGGCCCCAAATAACAGCATTGTTTAGCAATTGCAGAAACGCCTAAGCAGGGGTATCATCTCTGGAAGGCATGTCCCTGCTGACCTTAAACATGCCACTGTAGTACCCATCCTGAAGAAAACATCTCTCGACCCATCCTCCCACTCTAACTATCGTCCTATATCCCTGCTCCCTTTTTCCTTAAAGCTTCTGGAAAGACTTGTCTTTACCCGTATGTCTCACTTCCTCATTTCCAACTCTCTCCTTGACCCTCTTCAATCTGGCTTCCACCCTCCACTCTACTGAGACTGCTCTTATCAAAGTTACTAACGACCTAATCACAGCTAAATCCAAAGGCCACTACTCCATATTAATTCTCCTTGACCTCTCTGCTGCCTTTGACACTGTTGTTCATGCTCTCCTTCTTCAAACTCTTCAATCACTCGGTCTCTGTGACTCTGTCCTCTCGTGGTTTTCCTCTTATATCTCCCAATGCTCATTCAGTGTCTCCTTTTCTAATGATACCTCCTCCCATCGCTTCTGTCTTTGTTCCCCTTCTATTTTCTCTTTATTCTGCCTCTCTTGGCAAACTTATTACCTCATTTGGATTCCACTACCACTTGTACACTGATGACACCCAGATATATTCTCCCCTGCTGTCCTGCAATGTGTCACTGCTTGCCTTTCTTCCATCTCTGGCTGGATGTCCTCCCGCTTTCTGAAACTCAATCTCTCTAAAACTGAGCTCCTTGTCTTTCCCCCTCTTTCGCTCTCCCTTCAAGTTAGTGGTATCCACATCAGTCGATCCTTGCAAGCGTGCTGTCTTGGCGTCATACTTGATTCTGGCCTCACCTTTGAGCCTCACATCCAGTATGTTGCCAAATCCTGTAGATTCCATCTTAAAAACATAGCCCACATCCGTCCCTTTCTTACACAAGATGCTACTAAGGAGCTTGTCCATGCTCTAGTAATTTCCCGCAGGGATTATTGTAACCCTCTACTAATTGGTCTTCCCAAAAGCAGTATTGCCCCGCTACAGTCTGTAATGAATGCTGCCGCCAGACTGATTTTCCTCTCTAGTCGGTCCTCTCACACCTAACCCCTCTTTCAGTTCTTATATTGGCTCCCTGTATCCTATAGGAGTCAATTCAAAGTACTAATCCATACCTATAAAGCATTGAACAATTCTAGCCCCTCTTATATTCCATCACAAATCCATAGGTATGCCCCTTCTCGGTCTGCCTGTGACCACCTCCTGTCTGCTGTTCGCACCCGTACGGCCAACTCACGCTTGCAGGACTTCTTGCGGGCGGCTCCCTTCCTATGGAATAACCTGCCTACTGCCATCTCTTTAGGAAAGCTTATGGCCTCCCAGAGTAACCTCTACCTCACATACCTGTCTCTTGCTCTCTCTTAAAGGACAGCACTTTACTCTCTCCTCCAACTCTGCTTCAATCCCACCTTATTTGATTATTTCCTGTCCTAATGTGTTTTATATCGTACCTCCTATAGAATGTAAGCTCGTTTGAGCAGGGTACTCTTCAACCTATTGTTCCTGTAAGTTTTCTTGTAATTGTCCTATTTATAGTTAAATCCCCCCTCTAATAATATTGTAAAGCGCTACGGAATCTGTTGGCGCTATATAAATGGCAATAATTAAGTAAATAAATTAGTTCTTTGTAATGCCTATTGCGTTGATGATGATTATGATTATGATAGGGGATTCAAACTTTTACAGGAATCTCTATAAGCATTGCAGGGTAACGACAGATGAAACCAGTGTACATTATTATTATTATTATTATAATATATATAAAGCGCCAACAAATTCTGTAGCGCTGTACAACGGGTGGACTAACAGACACTTAAATGTAACCAGACAAGTTGGATGCACAGGAACAGAGGGGCTGAGGGCCCTGCTCAGTGAGCTTACATGCTACATTAGTTTGTGTATGGAATTTTGTTATTGTACAATTGTTATTTTGTATCTTGTGAATACACACAATGGAATTCATTTGTTGAACTGGGAATTGTGGATAATTGATAAAGGTGTCAAAAGTGTAAGGATGAATTTGACAAGCTGAAATAAAAGGTTATCTTTCTATTCCACAATTTTAGCCTAAAACATGCAAATCTCTTGTTAAGTCTTCACAATTATATATCGGTTGTATAGAGAAGTAGTAATGTCCCTTCCTTAGAACTGGGAAACTCAGTTCTCACCAGTAAGTATCCTTGGACAAGACACCTAACAATCTACATCGGCCTACCTAAAGTGCTCATAGACAGTATGTTTGAGCATGGCATCCCAGTATCCCCTTTCTATACTTATAAAACGCTGCAGAATACGTTGGCGCTATATAAAATCTAATAATAATAAGTTCCTGTTTATTAAACCGAGTTTAAAACCGTTTAAACACCTGCCCTTTTCATAAAAACGACTGACCAGTGAAGTGAAGTAACCTGTTAAATCCACATTTGGAATATGTAAAGTGGATGAGGCCTGCTGAAGTATTTTTTTTTATTCCGGTCACTTAACATCTGACATGGCTCTTGCGTAAAGTATTTCCTTCAGACCGCGAATAAGCAAGTTAAAAAGATTAACATTTTCTTTAAACAAGGTGAATTGGAAGGTGCTTACTGTATTGACCTGCCCATTAATTAACCCACAATCCAAATGATGGCATGTGCAGTGAGTGTATTGTCACAGTGGACGTATACTCAGGAATTCATGGGCTACAAAGTATCATGAATTGCTTTGCTCGTTATTTGTATGGATTTACCAACCATGCTCTTTAGAATAGCCGTGTTTTAACGGGGCATGGAGTCAAAGGTGCCAAAAGCCATCCACTGAGATATTGTCCCCGTGTGGTTCTTATGTATCCCACGACTGTGAATACCTGCAGTATCTAATACCGGCTTATCTCAGAGATGCCGATCTACATCCACACTGATTGAAGTGATTTTAACAGGTCAACATCAAAAAAGAATCCTAGCTTTCACCTTGATTCACCTCGACGGCGTATTTCATGGAAATAGCAGGTGTTCCTCATGTTTTGTACACTCAGTGCCTGTCTGGTGACGGCTTTGATTTCAGGAACCCATAAGATGTAGTTGATGTTGTGACATGTACTTCGCATATTGTAATAAAGCACTAAGTGCATTGAATTTCAGTTCTCGATCACAAGGCATAGTGCCTGCTTTGGTTACCCCCTGTTCTCTCCAGGCTATTTGAATGCTGCTCTGGTTGGGATTCCACTTGCCGAGGTTGTTTGAAGCCCAGTCTTTTCTCAGTGAGGAAAAAGTGAGAGCTGTGCACTTAGGGCAAGACTTTGAAAGTGGGATTCATTTAGCTTCTCGGCAAGGTCTAGAACTTCTAATTTGATTGTGTTCACACAGTGATGAGGATGAACAGGGCTGATTCCCCAATGCGGAATTTATTTCTACAAGTTTACAAAATTCCGGGGAATTGATCAGGAAAAGCAGTGTGTTTGTAATGTAAATGCACGTCCTCTGTGGACATTACAATATTGCTCACTTTCTTCTCATAGAGCTACAGGTCAGTCCTCAGTGGTAAAGCTGGGGGGGAATCATTATACCTGGAAATGCATTTGACCTCTCCATGATTCTTGGGGTCATTTTGTCTGAAGACTTTTCACATGTGTATTCAGATGTATTTGTTCTGTCCTAAGTAACTACTCCAGAAGTACATTTTTTATGTATTTGTACTGTTGTAAACTACATCGGGGAGCAAAATCTATCAATATTTTCAGCTGGAAGAAAACACAGATCACATGTTAATACTTCTGAAAGATATCTAAAGAATGCACCTTAGCTGCTCCATCTGAAGGCATTTACAATAAATTGTTGATATTGTGATATAGAATATTAAAAACAGGGATGGAACATATTGGTACATTAGTATCCTGGTTTATTGATGATATCATTAAAAGCCAAATATTATTCACTTAAAGGAACACTATAGTCACCTAAATGACTTTAGCTAAATAAAGCAGTTTTAGTGTATAGATCATTCCCCTGCAATTTCACTGCTCAATTCACTGTCATTTAGGAGTTAAATCACTTTGTTTCTGTTTATGCAGCCCTAGCCACACCTCCCCTGGCTATCATTGACAGAGCCTGCATGAAAAAAAAAAACTGGTTTCACTTTCAAACAGATGTAATTTACCTTAAATAATTGTATCTCAATCTCTAAATTGATCTTTAATCACATACAGGAGGCTCTTGCAGGGTCTAGCAAGCTATTAACATAGCAGGGGATAAGAAAATCTTAATTAAACAGAACTTGCAATAAAGAAAGCCTTAATAGGGCTCTCTTTACAGGAAGTGTTTATGGAAGGCTGTGCAAGTCACATGCAGGGAGGTGTGACTAGGGTTCATAAAGGGATTTTACTCCTAATTGGCAGAGGATTGAGCAGTGAGGCTGCAGGGGCATGTTCTATACACCAAAACTGCTTCATTAAGCTAAAGTTGTTCAGGTGACTATAATGTCCCTTTAATTGGCCTTAGATACATGAAAGATTGAGATAATCTGAGGGAAATTAAAGGACCTTTCCATTGTAATAACAATTGAATAAATTTGTCCCCAAAGAAATCATGCATATATTTATGCACATATAGCTTAAAAAAAAAAAAAGGCAACCACATAGTGCAGAATTGTCCAAAACAAAATACTCTTTCATAGAATATACAATTACAGGACAAGTGAATGCAGGCACATCAGAGCAATCAGGAATCAAACACGCCAACCCCACAATCCAGCAAAACCAGGCACATTAAATAATTTTTTTTCCTCAAAAGGATAAAAATGATGTACACATAAAATCAATAAAAGAAAACAAAAATTGTAGCCAAACACGTTTCGTCCTATTTGATTGAACTTCTTCAGTGCAAAAAGGTCACCTTATTTATTTAAACGACCCTTTTTTTTTAAAAAAAAATTTTTTAAACTGAACGACATTGAAAACTCTGCCTTAGTTCCCTTTTTATATCCACACAGCATATCCAGCTGAACGCTGTAAGCCAATCCTCCTCTTGGTCCGGCCTCCTGAGTGCTCGTTCTCGATTTAAGCTTCTGGATCCATTTGCATTCCGCGGACCCGGAACATGCGTTCCATGCGATATATGGAAAAAAACAGAATACAAAGAGTTGTCGTTAATGGTAAATTTTCAAGCTGGACAGAGGTGGCAAGTGGTGTCCCTCAGGGGTCTGTTCTGGGACCCCTTCTATTTAACATTTTTATAAATGATCTTGAAGACAGCATTGAAAGTCATGTTTCAGTGTTTGCAGATGACACAAAACTTTGTAAAATAATACAATGTGAGCAAGATATTACTTTGCTGCAGAAGGATTTAGATAGACTGGAGGACTGGGCACTCAAATGGCAGATGAAATTTAATGTTGAAAAATGCAAAGTTATGCACTTCGGCGTAAAGAATACACAAGCAACGTATACCCTTAATGGAAGCGAATTAGGGATAACAACACACGAAAAGGACTTGGGAATTGTTATAGACAACAAACTATGCAACAATGTGCAATGTCAATCAGCAGTGGCCAAGGCCAGTAAGGTATTGTCATGCATGAAAAAGGGCATTCATTCTCGGGACGAGAATATCATTTTGCCTCTCTATAAATCACTGGTAAGACCACATATTGAATATGCTGTGCAATTTTGGGCACCTGTTCTAAAGAAGGATATCATGGCACTAGAAAAAGTGCAGAGGCGGGCTACAAAATTAATAAAAGGATTGGAACATATCAGCTATGAAGAAAGGTTAACAAATTTAAACCTATTTAGTTTAGAAAAACGTCGCCTGAGAGGGGATATGATAACATTATACAAATATATTCGGGGCCAATACAAACCATTGTGTGGAAATCTATTCACAAACCGGACTTTACATAGGACACGAGGCCATGCGTTTAGACTGGAAGAAAGAAGATTTCGTCTAAGGCAAAGGAAAGGTTTTTTTACTGTAAGAACAATCAGGATGTGGAATTCTCTGCCTGAAGAAGTGGTTTTATCAGAGTCCATACAGATGTTCAAACAGCTACTAGATGCATACTTGCAAAGACAGAATATTCAAGGATATAATCTTTCAATGTAGGGTAATAACTGCTTGATTCAAGGATAAATCTGACTGCCATTCTGGGGTCAATAAGGAATTTTTTGTCCTAGCTTGTTGCAAAATTGTGCTTCAAACTGGGTTTTTTTTTTTTTTCTCTTTTGGATCAACAGCAAAAAACATGTGTGAGGAAGGCTGAACTTGATGGACGCAAGTCTCTTTTCAGCTATCTAACTATGTAATATGTGTGTTCAAGCATAAATGAAATTGTTAAAAGGCTAATAATACATATATTACAAGTATAAGATGAAAGATAGGGATTCTGAATACCATTTGAAGTCTCCAAACCTTCTAGAAAGGCTTATCTACTAAATTACTTAAGACAAGGAAGTAAAAAAAAAATGTAAAAAAGAAGTGTAATTCTAATAAATATTAAAAAAAACTGAAATAACTGGAGAAAAGCCAAAATTAGGTACATGGAAAATGGGAACAATATTAAAAAGAATGTGGTTTCTCATGTCGATCCAGATCATTGTTCTAAATTCAAATTCCTGTTATTGAAATAGTTTAAATGGATGAAAGAGCAGGAGACCTGGTGATGAAATTAAAGAGAGAGGGGTACTGGATACATAGGCTCTAAACCAGTGTTTCCCAACCCAGTCCTCAAGGCACACCTACCAGTCCAGGATTTAGGGGTGACCCAGTTGTGTCTAAGGTGTTTTTTCTTTTTTTTTCTAAAAACACCTTAGACAAAACTGGGTAATCCTTAAATCCTGGACTAGTAGGTGTGCCTTGAGGACTGGGTTGGGAAACACTGCTCTAAACCATGCAACCTAAAGGACTTAATGTAGATTTTGATTTGTTGATTTGTAGTATATTACTATTTTTTTTTTTAATATTTTTTTTAAATAATTGCCTTTCTTCTGTCCTCGTAACACACAGCAGTTTTTCATTTGTATATTCCCACTCAGTACTAGGACACCACAACATATTTTTTTACCAAGGCAGGCACTTTTTTTCAGGCACACAGTTAGAACATTATTTTAAGGAAACAAATAATGACTTTTTTCACTGCTCATTTCTGAATGTAATTCCCTTACACTTCTTGTACCTTTACCTTCAGGCCTTCTCATACTTAAAAAAATAATCATTTATAATCTAAAATGCTCTGCACATTTTCCCAAAGTGGTTGTGTACCACCTTGAAACAAGTCACACTTTTTCATGGTTTTTCACTAAATTAAGAATTCAAGGTAATTTAAAACTGTAGGCCAAAGTAGTTTAACTTGAAGCCCAAATTATTTGAGATGAGAACTCGACAGCTATTTCAATTTCACTTAGAGTTCTCACATACGTAAATAACGCTGTAGTTTCAATGGTCATGAACAGGTTTGGCTTAAATATTTGCATTAGACATAACCAGGGTCTGTGCAACATTCCAGTCTGAAGATCCATAGAGCATCTTTATAAATATTGGTCAATTAAAGCCTAATTTTGTTTCATGTATTCATTAAAAAACACTGCCTTCTTTGTTATGTAAGATCATTTTAGATTTACTAGTCATATGGTTGGAGTTTATAACACTGTAGAACTGCAAGATATGTCTTAAAATACATACATCCCTCTTAAACTCTCTTGGCAATTTGTTGATATTTTTTATTTTACTTTTTGTAAACGTGTCAGAAAAAAATACATTTTAAATGTCAGGCTGGCTTCTACAAAGGAATTTGACAAATGCCACAGTCTCCCAAATCTAGTGTGGATCTTCATGATTACCTAATGCACACCAACATTTGTCCTTTTTTTTTTTTGGTCTCTATTGTTTATTGCTATTATAATTTGTAAAAATATTATGTCCCTAAATGATGTGTGAATAATACGCAAAAGGGTAGAAATGTAGGTATATGTATAGTGAACAGTAAAGTGTGATATTTTAAACGTATACTTCTGTGTAAAATAAGCGTTACACATGGCAAGTGTGCAATACATTGGAGCAGTTCTGTAATATCGCAAAGCAGTTAAGTATGTGTTACAGTGCTGCGAAGAGACACACTGTTTGTGTGCTCACATTGCAGGGTAGGAGTGAGATGTCACAATGCAAGTCCAAGTCTGTCTGATGTAACTTGAGATTGTGGATAAATTATACAGTGAATTGATCTAAGTTGAGTTGAAGTTAAGAAGACAGCTGGGTGTGCTTGGCATATTCAAATATTCATCAAAGTAATACTTTTAATTAAATATTCTGTATGTATAGGATTTTGCTGCTCAACTTCATACCTTACGCTTCAATGTTTATAAAGCAATAAATAATGGTATCAATGTTATTGTCTTTATGAACAGTTGCTGCAGTGGTAGATGCTAGATTTGTGTGTGTTTTTTTGTACTGTTATTCTGCTCAAGATCATCTGACGTTTTTGTTTGCTTAATGAGTTACAGTAAACATTTCATTCTTTTTTTCTGCTTGTTTGGCACGTACGAAACCCACAGTTAATCATGGTTTTCCACCCAGAATATGAACAGCCCTTGTGATCTGTCAGGTGTAGAGCAGGAGTTACTGGTCACGCATAGGCAGCTTCCACAACTCCACGGAAAGCCAAGACTCAAGCACAAAAGGTCAGCCATCCTGTCACAGCACGTCAGCTCGTTGACATGTTGTGATGCTGTACTGCCACGCTTGGCTGTTCCGACCCTGTCGACACTGGGAGATCCTAAGAGGAGCCTATTTGCAGTTTTGGTACATGAAGGCTACTACTGAGCGCATCATTTGTTAATGAACTTGTAAATACATTCAACGTAGGGTTAATGGCTTCATGGGCGCCGTATTGATTTTTGTGCTAAATCAGAGAGCTGTGTTGATATAGAACACTAAAACCAGTATTTTAAATCTGTTTGTCACATATTTGGGGGAAAATTCCCTTGTAATTTATTTGCTAAATAGGCACTTGACAAGGGTATTGTAAATTTAGGTCCAGATAGCCAAACTGGAAAAATAGTCGACCTGAAATTCTTTTCTAATTTGGCTTTTTTCCCTCTTAAAATGGCAAATAAATCATATTTTTCATCACTGGTGTATAGGATTAATCTTTTAATTGTCACTCTTCATTGACAGCAGGTATGGGCATGCTACAGAATTAGTTAAAGTAAGGATCAACCGAAATACCTGTGTGATGCTTAACTTTAGACTAATTGTAATCATTATTTACCATTCAGAATTCATATTTTGACTTGGCCTATGCATCATTGAACACAATACTTGCATTATTCTGCACATGCTGTGTGTTTGTTTGGAGGCCATAACATGAGTGCTGCGACCATGACTGAAATCATTTTATTTAGTCTGCTCCTTGCCCATGTAGTAGCTGCAATACCTTTAAAGGGGTACTGAAATTTGCACCATTGAATAAAACAAATATAACCTATAACTTGTGTAACTTTTTTCTTTTTCATGAGATGCTTCTTTTAAATTTTTATTTTTTTTAAAGACTTGGCAAATGACATAATAAATTAGTTCAAGTAAAGCAAAACAAAAAAAAACCTTAAAGGGACACTATAGGGTCAGAAACACAAATGTGTATTTAATATGTTAAAAAAACTAACTAGCCACACCCTCTTGCCCTCCTAAATATAGTAAAAATCTTACCTTTATTCTAGTCTACTAGTGCTGGCTCTGCCTCATTGGCTGATATAATCAGAAGTGATGATCTAAGCCAATCACAATGCTTTCCCTTTTCCATAGGAAAGCATTGGATTGGCTGAGATTGTCAATTCTGATTACCTCAGCCAAGTAAGCTGGCCAAATGCTGCCCTGGCCAAACAGCATCTCTACATAGAGGAGTGAATCAATGCATCTCTATGAGGAAAATTCAGTGTCTCCCTACAGAGGGTGGAGACACTGAATGGCAGTACTGCACATTGTGCAGCACTGCCCCAGGGAGCACCTCTAGTAGCCATCTGAGGAGTGGCCACTGCAAGTGTCCCTAGACTGTAATGTAAATACTGCCTTTTCTCTGGCCTTTTTCTTTGTTCTATACTCACTAGAACAAATTCATTAAACTGTAGTTGTTCTGGTGACTATAGTGTCCCTTTAATAGCAAAGATTTTGTATAAATCTTTGCTAGTATCTAGCAGATACACACACACTATATCTGTAGATCTCCAACCAGCTCAAATTTAAATATAAAATGCCTGCAGTTTATCAAACTGTTTAAAAAAAAAAAAAAAATAGACAATGCGTGATCAGAAGAAATAAAATAAATAACATATACCATGCAAAAACAACAAAGCGGAATATCAACTGCTGCCAGTGTTGCACTTAGAACGTAGAGTACGCTTTTACAGTAGAAGTATTCCTGAGTGCAATGCAGTATGCGTACAGCACACTTTATGATCCACAAAGACAGCCGTTACGTACAAAGTGCAATTACTTACAAAGTATTGGCACAAGTAATTGAAATGGCTCCACTGCATTCATAAATTAGCAAAGGCCAATTTACCAGCTGTAGATGTTTAAACCTTCTGTTTTCATCAATTCATAGCAATTCCATTTATTCCTACTAGGGGATCCAACATAAACCACCAATACGCAGATCCGTGGTGAGATTTCCACATTAGAGAAAATCTTTAGCATGACACCTGGTTGTGTCTAAGGTGTTTAGAAAAAGGAAAAAAAAACACCTTAGAGTCTAAGGTGTTTTTTTCCCCTTTTTGTAAACACCTTAGACACACCCAGGTAATCCCCAAATCCTGGACTGGTAGGGGGTCCTGAGGACTGGGTTGAGAACCTCTGCTTTAAAGGAACACTCTGAGTTATTAGCTAAAGTGAAAATTGTCGGTAATTCAGTAAATTTAAAATTTGAAGCCAATAATTGCCAAAGTGGAAAATTCTCCAATTCATCCACATGGGCTTTAAATCAACTACATGGGCTTTAAATTTGAAATCAATTTTGAATTCCCTATAGTTCTCACTTACACGATTAACCCTGTTTAACAATTTAACAATAAATATATTATTTTCAAAGTTATGTGTGTTGGTTAGTAGGTTTATATTACTGCCCAACCCTTTAAATATTAATATATAAAGCAACATTTTTTTTTTCCAGTATCCAGCACCAAGGCAGTTTCCTCACTGCAGTCCGATCTTCATCTTGTGAGATCATTAATCATGATGATCGCTCTCCTGTCATACTCTTCTCATAGAGAAGCATTGAGAACACATGCCACATAGCAGCCATCGTCCATTGATTCCGGTGCTTGGCTGTGATCACCTTTACCCGTGTTCACAGCCGTTATGCTTAGAATGTCGTTGAACGTGAAGACTTTTCATGACAAGCAGTTCTAGTGAATGTCTACTTGACAACCATAAGAAGTATGCTTTCGGCAAAACGTAAACATTGCTGTTTAGAAATGGCAACGTTTTGGATTCTCGGACAAGAGAGGGGCAGCATCTATGCACTATACTTGAAGTATCTGAGCTGTAGCATATTTTGCTATTTAGGGGTCCCATTTGTCACTAACATTTTTTTCCTTCTTCTAGTAAATGTCTTTCTGTTTCTTCTGATTTGTAAATGCCACCTAAGCTGATTCCTTTATCTCTGATGCTCTTGACTTTGGGATCACTATGTAATTCCAAGAATGACCAAATACAACCCTGTCGGTTTTCCCTTACATTGCAGCCAATCCAAGTCTATGTGGGTTAATAGTGATCTAGGAGCACAGCCATAACTTTAGATTACCATAAACTCTGTAATGAGTGTAAACCAGGTATTATTTATAGAGGCTGGGACCAGATTTGCCAGTTGGCCGTCAGTACAGGTGTCTGCGTACAAACGTGCATCTTTTTTCCTCTTAAAATATATTTAAATATACTTTTAATTTTACTTATGATAATTGTGTTTTTTTTTTGTTTTGTCGTGTATTGTCTTGCAGTAACTTAGTCTTTCATCATCATATTTAGCATTACTTAAGCAGTTTTTGTAGGTTCTATCAGCATATATTGTGTATAATATTTTATTATGGTTTTATTTTTGTCAGCCTCTTACTCCTTATGAATATTCTTTATTTCTTTAATTAAATCCTCAATCCCCCTTGTTTGTCTCAGTCCCTACATTTTTCCTTGTGTGGCTGAATGACTGTTACACTCGAAATATGCTATTAGAAATTACTCTTGGGAATAAAAAGAATCCATTTAGATTGAACCTTTAAGAAATGTTATAATTTGTTTATAATAAATCATTCCAAATGGTGTGTTATTTTCTTTCAACATGAAGAGGTTAACATCACTTTTGTTCTTTTAAGCTCGCTTGCGATAGAGCCGTCACTTCCTATCCAGTCTTCAGTGTCTGCCTCCTAAAGATGTAGGCCAGTTGACAATGCAAATTTATTTATTTTTATTTTATTTTTTTAAATCCTCCCTTCTCCCACCCCTCATTCCTCCCCCGTCTCACTCTTTCAAATATTGTTATGTCACCCAGGAGCACTGCGCCAGTCCGACAACGCTTTCAGCACCTATCCATGTTACCGCAAGGCTTCTCTTCCACATCCAGTGTCGCCCCCTCCGAATTCACATTCGACAAACGTCTCGCCTTATGATCGATAAGAGCTGACAGCGCAGATCTTGAAATTATTATTTTTTTCCCGGTTCTTTTTGCCAAAGGCCTTGGTCAGATGTTCTCCATGTCAGAATAATGTCAGCAACCACAATCCCTACCTTTCAGAACTCCTTGTAATTTCTTAATTGGCATTTACAAGTGACATTTCCAATGTGTGCACTAGAACTGACCGCAGAAGCTCCTTAAGAAACATTGAATACAACAACCGTAAGGGTTTCTCCTTTTTTTTTTTTATGTTATGAGCTGCTACTTTTCATATATTTTCATTTTAATGTAGCTCTCATCACAGTTGCATTCCAAATAAAAAAAAAGGTATTGATAAAAGGAGAGTGGTGGAGGACAGAAGCATTGGCATAGGCATTTATAGCAGGACGTAATCTAGCATTGAACATTAAAAATGGAATCTCGCAGGGTAGTGAATAATCTTCTGTATCAGAGCGATTCATGGGGGAACATTTGAAGCCGTAAGATTGAAACTGTCTGTAGGAACATGAAGTTGGCATGCCACAGGAAGCGTTTGAGTGAATTATCATTTTATAGTGTAAACTGGAACAGTTGAACCTTTGGTTTCATGTGGCAGAATATAGCCCTGAGTTGTGTGGGCATTCCTTGCGGTGGACAAGAGGGGCAAGTACGTCCCCCATATCACTCCCCCCCCCCCCCCCCCCAACCTCATTTTATTTAAAAAGTGACAGTGCCTACAGGCTCCCTTATGTTGAAATATCTTCTGTGGGCATCAGACAAAGAATCTGCATGCCTTTTTTTTTTAACAGAATTTTAAGCAGAATTTTAAATACTTTACTTTTTTTGTCAAATGTAATGTTACAGAGGATAAATTTGTTCAAAATATCTGTTGCAAAGTGTGACATTAAATAATTACACAAAAGTTTAAAGGGATTCTATAGTGTTAGTGATACCGGAGAAACTGACGGAAGCCAAGCACAGAGAGATGGACACAGGTTTCTTCAGGAAGGAAGAGATTCTTTATTGGATCACCGATCGGGACTCAGAGGGACTAGCGTCACCAAAATACAGCAAAGTCTGAGTACTGAATACATGGAGTACATTCCTTATATAGCACTGTAGCTCCTCCCACAATTAACTACACCCACACATACCCTTAACCTATTTAATAAATAGAGTCTAAACTCATCCATCCGGTCTAACCACGTGGCTCATCTGATACAAAGGAGAGGGACGCGTAATTCCAGTTCTTACATTCCTGCACCTGGTCAGTACAGTGATGACAGTATCTTAGCTACGTGTTATTAACTAACTGATACTACAAACACATATACATACATATGCCTTGTGGCAATCTTAGCCTGCTAAACTTGTATTTTACTGGAATTACATCACATTCCCCCCTTTGATGCCTCTGATATTTCACAATTACTTGAGGCATCACTTAACCTTGGTTTGCATATACCTCAGGTTACCATGAACCAGACCAGACTTATCTTATGATGTGAATCTTTTAACACTCATCTTCCTGCATTGGTTCTCCTTGATCTAAAGCCTTATACTTATATATCGCCATTATCTGTGCAGCAGCCTTCCTCTCTGCTATACTTCCTATCAGGCTTTGCACAGACCTAACTACTAAGGGTATAAGACACGGTAGGAGTAGACACAACAGTAAAATCAGTAGGACTCCACCTACCACTGCCTTAAGCCCTCCAAACCACTCATACCAGCTACCAAACCAACTACTTGGATTGTACCCTTTCCATACCTGAGTAGGCACATGCACTAGTTTAACCATATGGCTAGTAAGCTCAGCTATTGCTTGCCCTTCGTCATCTATTTGAAGACAGCAATTACTTAGGTTAAACTTCCCACATACACCTCCCTCTACTGCCAAAAGGTAATCCAAGGCTAATCTATTTTGGTAGACTGCTGTCCTCATCCTGGTATTATGCTTCGCTAGAAGATTGAGTGCTTGTGAGGTCTCATTAGTAATAATCTCAACCACCGCCTGTAATCTTATAATACGGTTGAGCATATAAATTGGGGTTCTATAACCAAAGGTACCATCTTCTGCCCACGTGGCTGGCCCATAATAATCTATGATACGCTGGGGAGGCCATTCATTATCTTCCCAGGTGCCTATCTCTAAGGGTCCCCTTTTCTTCCTATGATTCACATCATACACTTTAACACCTAAAGTCTCACCTGTTTCAATCGGTAACAAGAAGAAGGATGGTTTGAGCATACCCAACACACATGCCCCTTCCCAGTCCTGTGGCAACTCCGAATAGGCTTTCTTACCACAGATCCAGTACAAATTTGCTGGGGCTCTCCAGGTAGATGTGATGGATAGATCAAACCACACATCCTTTAAATTGGCATATCTAGCAAACGGGTTAGATGGTTCTGAGACATTTGAAGCCGACCACCAAGTTGTATTTTTAGTATCATCATCATAAGCTTTTTGCCCTAGACAAGTTAATTCTCCTACAGAAGTATTATACATTATTCCTTTCCTTGCTATGCAAACATAACCTATGATGGAGGTCTTTAATCTCCACTCAGATTTACCTCTAACACTCAAATGATAATCGGCTTGTGTAGATATTAGTTGGTCAACTGCCTCAGAACCGGACATTACTTCCTTTGCTTCCCAAGGCCATTGGTCTCCCATGTTAGTACCTCCACACACATAGCAGTTGGTAACATTAAGACTACCGGCAATACTTTCAGCTAGGTCAATGAACAGGTTTTTAGCGCTATGGGGGATTTTATTATCTATACTCATCTCTTCATAAAAGGAATGGTATACTTGATGAGTCTGGGAGGATACCGTATCAGTCTCTATTCCTATAAACAATAATGTCCCAGGATCTAAACCCGTCCCGTATATCTGAAACCCAAATAAATTTCCATACTTATCTAGGAACTTGTCGGGGTTATTAATAAGTATATGGACTGGGTTGCATTCCATAGACTTACAATAAGGGCTAGTCGGCAACTTAGTCACTATCATGTCTTTATCTACTGTCTGTCCCCAAGTCGCCCACCCCACACAAGACCAATATGGACAAAAGTTATAGTCTTTATTTGGGCATCTAGGACTCACATATTTATTTTTACTACTGGGACAAATATATTTATCATTAGACCCATACGTCCTCTCCCATCTAAGATCCCCACATACATTCCACGGTTTTCTACCACTTGATATCGCCTTACATGCATCAAATAGCAGAACACCCGAAGAATATACGGATTCTAACACCGTCTTATTAATTAGGGTCCCCTGAGGATCTCCATTCCTGAGAGTCAACCAAATTGTACGAGGTTGATACTCTGGACTGAAGCACTTAGGTTCTCCTACTCCTAAATGGCACACACTATAGTCTATATTTAGGTATCTACATTTTGATACCTCTCCTTTACACTCGTACTGTGAATGCCAAATTAGGGTTTGGGAAATATGGTTACCTGTTCTCGTAGTCTTAATGCATACCTCACAGCTAGGAGTGTCGGTACCTCTACCTTCCTGAATATAAAAACACATGTAAATAAACACAATCAAAAGCACATCTTTCGCCGTCATCCTCAGTCTTCGTCCGTGCGATGGAACCTCAGCTTCCAGGATGTGAGGGCTGCAGGGAATGGAGTTCTGCTCGTCTTCACAGGTGTCCCTTCGAGACTTTCCTGGCTTATACACTATGTGTTGGTAAGCGGACAGGCTTTATTATGGCCTTCTCACTCACACCTGTAACAATAAAATTTGTAATCCACAATAATTCCTCGTTACTCCGACTGAGTAGTGCGTTTCAACCGGATCTTGCAGGGATTCTCTGGATCTGCTGTAATTTGCCAAGAATCGACTGCTGCTGGTTTAACCCTGGAGTGATGTATCCACGGAGTTACTTCGGCTACTTTTATCGCTGTAGGGGTAGACAAAAGAACAACATAAGGACCTCTCCACTTGGGCCCTAACGGTACATTATTCCACTCTTTAATCCACACTTGATCTCCTGGATGATAACTATGAACAGGGGGATAAATATTCACAGGTAATCTATCTTGTACCCATTTCTGTACCTCCTCCATAGTCTTACCCAACTCTACAACCTGCTGCCGGGTAATTCCTTCTCCCAACTGACTCAAGTCCCCCCTTAAGTTACCAAGTACGGGAGGTGGTCGCCCATACATGATTTCAAAAGGAGCGAGGCCCATCCTTCTGGTAGGGGTACGGCGGATTCGCAATAAAGCTATGGGTAAGAGAACGTTCCACTTAAGTTGGGTTTCCTGACACATTTTAGCCAACTGGTTCTTTATAGTTCTATTCATTCTCTCTACCTTACCAGAACTCTGGGGTCTATATGCAGTATGAAGCCTCCACTTTATACCAAGCATATGAGTCAGTTGTTGTAGGCACTGATGAACAAAAGCTGGACCATTGTCCGATCCTATAGAACAGGGTAGTCCATATCGGGGTATTATTTCTCGTAGCAGGAATCTTACAACTTCTCCTGCTTTCTCTGTACGAGTAGGACATGCTTCTACCCAGCCTGAATAGGTGCACACAATTACCAACAGGTAACGATGTCCACCCGATTTAGGCATTACTGTAAAGTCTATTTGTAGATCGGACATGGGGAGTCCCCCCATAAACTGGACTCCTGGTGGCTTTACTGGTCCTTGTCTTGCATTATTCTTAGCACACGTTACACATCTGCGTACAATGGCCTGAGTCAAGTTGGACAATCTTGGTATGTAGAAATGTTTCCTGAGAGATTCTTCTGTACTGTCTCTCCCAGAATGTGTCCCATTATGATAGTTCTGGACAATTTCTACTGCTAGTGATGCTGGTATAACTATTCTTCCATCTTCTAGCTGATACCACTTGTTCTCCAAATACTTTCCCGGTTCAGTCTTTAACCACTCCTCTTCTTGAGCTGTATAAACTGGAGTCCATTGGGACAGTGGAGTTGGTATAAGAGCAGCTATATGCCCCACATACTCCTGTCTTCCTGATTCAGCAGCACGCTTAGCTGCACTATCTGCCATCCGATTTCCCTTGGTTACATCACCATCTCCTCTCAGATGCGCTCGACAATGTATGATACCGACTTCTTTCGGCTCCCACACTGCTTCCAATAGTTGTAGGATTTCAGCTGCGTATTTGATTTCTTTGCCTTCTGAATTCAGTAGTCCTCTTTCTTTATACAAAGCTCCGTGGGCATGAGTGGTTAAAAACGCATACTTAGAGTCCGTATAGATATTCACTCTTAAACCTTCAGCCAATTGTAACGCTCGTGTTAGTGCTATCAATTCTGCCTTTTGTGCTGATGTTCCTTTTGCCAGTGGCCGAGCTTCTATCACCTTGTCTATTGTTGTCACTGCATATCCTGCATAGCGGATCCCTTCTTTCACATAACTACTGCCGTCGGTGTAATATTGAACATCGGGGTTCTGGATGGGAAAATCACGAAGATCTGGTCTACTTGAAAATACTTCATCCATTACTTCCAAACAATCATGTTGACTTTCAGTAGGTTGCGGCAAAAGGGTAGCTGGATTTAAGGTGTTTACAGTCTCTAAATGCACTCTTGGGTTTTCACACAACATTGCTTGATACTTGGTCATACGGCTGTTACTAAACCAATGATTTCCTTTGTAATCCAACAACGTCTGTACTGCATGTGGGACTCGTACATAAAGTTCTTGACCCAGAGTGAGTTTATCGGCTTCAGCTACTAGCAGGGCGGCTGCAGCTACGGCTCTTAGACAAGGTGGAAGTCCGCTGGCCACTGCATCCAGTTGCTTAGACATGTAGGCAACAGGTCTTTGCCATGATCCCAAGTACTGTGTCAATACTCCCACAGCCATTCTTCTTTGCTCGTGTACATATAAGTAGAATGGTCGTGTGTGATCAGGTAGACCTAATGCTGGGGCACTCATCAAAGCCTTCTTCACATCTTCAAATGCCGTTTGCTGTTCTTGGGTCCATAAGAAGGGGTCGTGCTCTGTACCTTTGATGGCTGCGTACAGAGGTTTTGCCAGTATCGCATAGCTGGGAATCCATATCCTACAGAAGCCTGCTGCCCCCAAGAATTCTCGCACTTGTCTTCTATTCTTGGGTATTGGTATTTGGCAGACAGCTTCTTTTCTCTCTGGCCCCATAATCCTTTGACCTTCAGAGATATGGAATCCCAGATACTTGACAGTTGGCAAACACAACTGAGCCTTCTTCCTGGACACCTTGTATCCTGCCTTCCAGAGAATATGTAGTAGATCGTGCGTTGCTTGCTGACATTTTTCTTTTGTAACTGCTGCTATCAACAAGTCATCTACATATTGTAACAATACACATTCTCCTGGGATAGACTCGAAATCCAGTAGATCTTGACTTAGAGCTGAACCAAATAGGGTAGGTGAATTTTTAAACCCTTGGGGCAGTCTTGTCCAAGTCATTTGGCGTTTTGAGCCCGTTACAGCGTTCTCCCATTGGAAAGCGAAAATACATTGGCTTTCTGCGGCAATTCGGAGGCAAAAGAAGGCATCTTTGAGATCTAAGACTGTGAAGTAAGTAGCCCCGCCCGGAATTAAAGCAAGCAGGTTATATGGATTGGGTACAACTGGATGTATGCTAACAACCGCATCATTGACTGCTCTTAAGTCCTGTACAGGTCGATACTCATCTGTACCGGGCTTTTGAACAGGCAGCAATGGGGTGTTCCAGGGGGAAGTACAGAATTTTAGGATACCATACCGTATGAACTTATCCAGATAGGATTGGATGTTCTTCTTAGCCTTCTGCGGAATGTGATATTGTCTTAGGCTCACTGGATAAACCCCATGTTTCAGTTCAATTTTTATTGGTGGAATATTGCGGGCCAGTCCTGGTGGGTTGTTCTCTGCCCAAACTCCTGGTATGTTAAACAATGTCTCATCACTCCTAGGGTTTTGGCTAGTCAACACTGTATAAAGTCGCCACTCTTCTTCCTTTGGTACAGATAAAGTCATAATACCTGAAGGTCCATTAAACTTTAAGGATGTTGTTCCATTTGGTAGGAACGTAATCTGCGCTTGTAATTTTGATAGCATATCACGTCCCAGCAATTGGACTGGACATTCAGGCATATAAAGGAATTGGTGTTTTACTACGTGGCCTCCCAATGTACAGAGTCGACTTTTAAGAACCGGTTTTTCAGCACTTCTTCCAGTTGCTCCTATCACAGTAATAGTCCTTCCAGATGGAGGAGCAACTAGATTAGTCACCACTGAATGTTCAGCACCAGTGTCGATCATGAACGCACTCCTTTTCCCCCCTATTGATACATCGACCATAGGCTCCGCTCGACCAAGGGGGATGGAGCCCGGTCGGTATCAATAGTCCTCCATGACAGTGTCAGCCAATCCTACAAAGTCCCTACCTTCTCTATCGCGGGACCTTTGCGCTGCTGGAATATACCTGTCTTCCCTAACACTTCCTCTGTTCCCATTACTCCCTCTATAACCATTACTCCCTCCGGGGCCTCCTCTACCTCTCGCTCTACCTCTAAAGTTTCCGTAGCCTGCCCTGGGTTGGTCTCTCTCGTACTGCTCTCTTTGCGGACATTCGTTCCTCCAATGCCCTTCTTCCTTGCAATACGCGCATTGATCCCTACTCAAAGGCTCCCTACTCCATCTATTATTGCCTCTATCTGGGCCCCGTTTATCTACGCCTGCGATCGCTACCGCTAGCATATCAGCCTTTTTACGCATCTTGCGCTCTTCCTCTTTCTTACTTTCTGTATCCCTGTTCATATAGACCTTATTTGCTACCTCCATTAGTTGGGTGATGGACATACCTGCAAACCCTTCTAACTTTTGTAGCTTGCGCTTAATATCTCCGTATGCTTGGCTGACAAAGGCGGAGTTAACCATTCGGGAATTGTCTGCGTCTTCCGGATTAAAGGGGGTATACAAGCGGTATGCCTCCAATAATCGGTCATAAAAGACACTGGGCGCTTCATCGCTTTTCTGGATCACCTCAACTGTCTTCGACATGTTAATGGCTTTCTTTCCTCCGGCTTTCATGCCAGCAATTATAGCGTCTCTATAGGCTCTGAGTTGAACCATATCAGCACCATTTACGTTCCAATCGGGATCGGTGTTGGGATAGTGTGTCGCGGCCCATGCTGCTGGATTGGCTTGGTTCAAAGCACGGGCTCTATCCTCTAATGCTTTAATGGCTGCTTGATTTATTCTTGTCCTTTCCTCATTGTTAAATAAAGTCATTAGTAACTGCTGGCAATCAGCCCATGTCGGATTATGCGTCTGTACTATTGAGGTGAACAGATCAGTCATAGCTTGTGGTTTCTCAGTATACGAGGAATTATGGGTCTTCCAGTTTAAAAGATCGGTTGTGGTAAATGGGACATATACGAAGACTGGGTCAGCGTGTGCCATTTGACCTGCGGCATCGATATAAGCTGACCCGGGATTCAGACGAAGAGGCATCTGATAGTGCTTTAATTGTTGGGCACCAGTCAACTGTCGGGTTTGGATGGGGCTACGTAGAGAGGCGTCAGTCATGGGTTCCGGTCGGGGAGAGATAGGGTATGGGGATGTGGGAGGTCGGTTTTGGGAAAAGGTCGTAAATAAAACACTTCGAGCCGAGCTAGATGAAGCTTGACCGGAAGTCTGAAGTGGCGCCAAATCAGGATATTCGTTTCTAATGGGGGTGGATTCTGGTTCCGGAAGGGGAGATTTAGTACGAGGGGGGGTGGATCCTGTACTGGAGGAGGAAGCGGAAGTGGATGAGGGTAATGAGGGGAGGGGTGCAGGACTTCCTGTATTTGCGTCACTTCCTCTTACCGGAAAGTAAGGGGGCGGCAAAGGGATCTCGGACTCAGGGGGCGTGTCCAAAATGGGCCTAACACCAGTCCTAGTGGACGAGCAAGTCCTAGCTACCATGAGGCGACACTGCTCCTCGTGGCATGTCTGGAGCCATTTTGGCGAGTCATTTACGGCCTGTCTCCAACAGTCAATATAAGGAAACTGGCCGTAAAGTTCAGGCCTACCCGATACAGCCACGTGTAAGCGCTGTACCAGAGTTGGATCCAAACTGCCACGTGGCGGCCATGCCGCAACCAAAGTAGGCCACTCTCTAGTACACAAAGTGACCAAACGTACAGGAGACATCTTTACCCCAAAATCACAAACTTTGAATCCCTTTTTAAAATTCTTAACCATACATCCTAAGGGATCCGGAATCGTTGACTGCGACGCACCCATACTTAACAATGGAACGTCGTCGACAACGAATACTATACACGCGTACTATTCAACAGTCACACCCGTTTCCTCTGGCAACAGCACCACGTGGTACGGTTACCAAGTGAAACGTACACAATAACAATAAACACTCAGGGAATTCCCGTACACACACAGCTGTTACACCAGTCACTATATAATCAATATTATGCCCTTTGGCGTAACTATACAGTCACCCACGCTATAATTCTCTATATACGAATTACCAGTCTATAACACACCCCAGTAACATCGTCTTTTACAAATAGCGGTTACAGTACGGTTAGCATAGGTCAAAGCACAAGTTAAGGTCACAATACAATTATTAGTGGTTATGGTGTTAAACATGCAATGGACGACAATGATTAGTACTTATTATATAATGTCAGTAAATATACAGGGTTATGGTACCGTGCACTATAATACAGCAACACACTATTAACACTCTCGCTAGACGGCTGAGCTCGCGCTATCTAACAAGATATACACTTTACTAAAACAATCGTTAACACATTTACAATTCCCAACTAAACTATTGGCCAGTACCTTGAATGGACTACCTAAAACTATATACACCCGTTTTGGTTAGCCACACTGCCCAATCACCACATATATAGCGAGCTAGAGAACCGAATTTACACAGGCGCCTCTTAGTCGCACTATCAAAAGTCTAGTGGGTTCCAAATTTACACGCCTTCCCACTTAGCCCAGATAGGATGAGAACTAGCGAACCGAATTTACACAGGCGCCGCTTAGTCTCCCGGTCCCTCCGACCTAGCGAACGTAATATACACCCTAGAACGCTAGTCTAGACAAGACACCGGTGTCCGGCTAGGGCTATCTTACACCTGGACCCCGCCTGACTAACCAAATCAAACGGTCTGACTAAAGAGCGTTCGATCGAGCGGTGCGCCTTCGCTCCTTCCCTCCGACAGAGGGGGCAGATACACAGATTCAAAACCCCTTTGGGCCTACCGCACAATCGGTATACCCCTAGTGGGTCCTGCCGTCTAAAACAGCAGTTGTCTTACCTCCTCGTTCCTGAACCTGAGTTCACACTCATCGACGGGGACACCCCAGCACTTCTCACGTAGAGGCCGATGATCTCCTGGACAACAGACCAGTGGCGCCGAGACGAAGGGAGGTCCACGCAGAAGTTCAGGGGTGCAGCCGTAGAGAACGTGGGCAAAGATAGACCGTCTCACGCCTCTGCCTCTCAGCTACCGTTGAACGATGAGCTTCCCGGCCAACGCACCAAATGATACCGGAGAAACTGACGGAAGCCAAGCACAGAGAGATGGACACAGGTTTCTTCAGGAAGGAAGAGATTCTTTATTGGATCACCGATCGGGACTCAGAGGGACTAGCGTCACCAAAATACAGCAAAGTCTGAGTACTGAATACATGGAGTACATTCCTTATATAGCACTGTAGCTCCTCCCACAATTAACTACACCCACACATACCCTTAACCTATTTAATAAATAGAGTCTAAACTCATCCATCCGGTCTAACCACGTGGCTCATCTGATACAAAGGAGAGGGACGCGTAATTCCAGTTCTTACATTCCTGCACCTGGTCAGTACAGTGATGACAGTATCTTAGCTACGTGTTATTAACTAACTGATACTACAAACACATATACATACATATGCCTTGTGGCAATCTTAGCCTGCTAAACTTGTATTTTACTGGAATTACATCACATTAGGAATTCAAAGTTGTATTCCTAACACTATAGTGACCTCTGGTCCAATGCACCCCTCCCCCCCCCCCCCCCCCCCCCCCCCCTTGGTATTTATTTACTCACACGATTGCAGCACCAATGTCTGTTTGAGCTCCACATCTTCCATCATCCTACAGGGAGATCTAATGCGCATGCGCGGCATGTGCCCCAAGCGCAATAGGCCCTGCCTATAGGAGAGTATTGCCTTAATGCTTTCCTATGGAGACTTCACGGACACTGGTTGTCCTCATGCAGAACACCTAGACTCCTGTCAGGATTTTAGGCTATTTTAACATTAATTACACCCATAGGGATTCTAATATGCTTCTTCTCTTTTCAGTCCCTCTTTCCTGTCCTTTGCTTCTGTCATTTCTGTCTTCTCTCTTTTTCCCAATCGCAACTTTGTCTCTTTGTCCCTCAATTTTTGCCAGTCTGGCTGCCCTCTCTATCAGTCTGGCTGTTTTGGAGACTTACATGTGTAATATTTAGGGTGGAGGTCTTGATGGTAAGGTGTGTCTTTTTGCGGATGATACTAAGATATGTAACAGGGTTGATGTTCCAGGAGGGATAAGCCAAATGGCAAATGATTTAGGTAAACTAGAAAAATGGTCAGAGTTGTGGCAACTGACATTTAATGTGGATAAGTGCAAGATAATGCATCTTGGACGTAAAAACCCAAGGGCAGAGTACAGAATATTTGATAGAGTCCTAACCTCAACATCTGAGGAAAGGGATTTAGGGGTGATTATTTCTGAGGACTTAAAGGTAGGCAGACAATGTAATAGAGCAGCAGGAAATGCTAGCAGAATGCTTGGTTGTATAGGGAGAGGTATTAGCAGTAGAAAGAGGGAAGTGCTCATGCCATGGTACAGAACACTGGTGAGACCTCACTTGGAGTACTGTACACAGTACTGGAGACCATATCTTCAGAAGGATATTGATACCTTAGAGAGAGTTCAAAGAAGGGCTACTAAACTGGTTCATGGATTGCAGGATAAAACTTACCAGGAAAGGTTAAAGGATCTTAACATGTATAGCTTGGAGGAAAGACGAGACAGGGGGGATATGATAGAAACATTTAAATACATAAAGGGAATCAACACAGTAAAGGAGGAGACTCTATTTAAAAGAAGAAAAACTACCACAACAAGAGGACATAGTCTTAAATTAGAGGGACAAAGGTTTAAAAATAATATCAGGAAGTATTACTTTACTGAGAGGGTAGTGGATGCATGGAATAGCCTTCCAGCTGAAGTGGTGGAGGTTGACACAGTGGGGGAGTTTAAGCATGCGTGGGATGGGCATAAGGCTATCCTAGCTATGGGATAATGCCGGGGACTGGTGAAAGTATTTGGAAAACTGGGCAGACTAGATGGGCCGAATGGTTCTTATCTGCCGTCACATTCTATGTTTCTATGAGTTTCTGCAGGAGTGTGCGATGAGTTTTGGGCAGTGAAGCTACTTGTAGTATTGTGTATATAGACATGCTGTGTATGTTATGGGAACACTGCTTGTTGTGATGTGTTGGGTAACTACATGTGTTGTGAATGTGTGAAGGCTGGCTTTGCGTGCTTTGCGTATGGCTTCCTCATACATATTACAGTATTAGTGTATAATATGTTTGTACCTTTTCCCCCTATGTGTTCCTCTTCCAGCTGTGATACTGCTTCTTGGTGGGTGGTCTACTGCGTAAAGCACATGTCCTGCCCTTCTGGTGGGTACAGGTCTCAAGAAAAGCTCCTTCCAGTCTTGAACTCCAGAATGACTTACTCTGCCAGGTTAGCTCAATCCTGTGCCCCACCTGTGAATGCAGAGATAATTAGGGTTTATTTACTAAAAGTGAACTTAAAGGCAAATAGCCAAACATGGGCAAAAATAGCCATAAATTGACTTTACAGAGTTTGGGAATTTTTCGGAATGATACTTTTTGCAATAATTTTTTCAGTGTTTATTGAACAAACTCCATTGCCTATAGTACCACGTCAGAACAGACTGAGCTCTAAGATAAGTCCTTCTCTCCTACTACACAACGATATCTCCAGGTCCATGATGTAAGGAAGCTGTTCTTTCTTCCCTGTCACTGGTGGAGCTTTAGCCTTAGAGAAGCTTAAAAATAATAAAGAAAAAAAAAAGTCATCATAGATCTTAATAGAGGAAAGAGAAAGAAAAGCGCAAAAATCAATGGTCACAAACAAAACTGCTTCCTTTTAATTAGTTCATTTACATTTTACAAATTAACTGTAAAATATACCGAGCAATATGTGTTTGCGCTAAATGACCTGTATTTGTATCTGTAAAATTGAGGCTCATTAGGAATAGAAAGTAGAAGCTGTTTGTTTAACCTGTCAAAAAAGGCCTACCCCCCTCCCTTCTCCCCATACATCCCTCTCTCTTTCTCCCTCTCTCTCTCCTTTTTTATCCTCCTCAAACACATAAATAAGTAGACATTCTAGACGCTCTTTTTCTCTCTTACATTTATCATCTAAATAACAGGCTCGCCAAGATGGCATCCCCATAATAAAACCTCTCCGCTAGAGTGATGGGTAATGAAGCTTGCTTGTGAATGCAATAGGAAAAAAAAAAAAAAAGTTGTTGAGCCAATGCGTGAATATTACAAGGGCTCTGAAACCAGTGGACTTTGCTCGTCATCAATCTTTTTAGTGGGCTCTTACATATCTGAATATTTTGATAGATGACGGAATAATTGAGTTATCTATCTTTCTAACTATCACAGTTGCATAAAAATTATTCTTACACGCTGGCGAATATTAAATATATTAGGTGTCCAGTTAATTTTTCATACAAAGGGGACAATAAGTGAAGTTGGTTTTATTTATTGCAGCATAAACAGCACATAATTCGAGGTGAAGATTGGAGTCTGCTTTCACGGTTTCTCTCTGGCATGGTGCACAGTGAATTCTGGGTTATATTTTCTCCAGTAGCTATTAATAATTTCTCCTGCAGTTTAAACCGTTTCACATGCAGAATGGTTGTTCGTGTCCTTCATTGAAGAGGTGACCGTTTCATGTAGTGACCAGACTGCGTTAACAAGGGCAATAATAAATATGGACTTTGCCTGCCCACTGCTTTCCAATTGGCAATGTAGGCTGGTATCAGAGCTACTACATCAGTGGGAGTAATTCCTTTTTGTGCAAACAGAGACAGTAAGTTGGGATAGGTAGCAATCTAATTATGGGTGTAAAGTGGGAAAACATTGGATTGGCTAAAAATCAGCAATTTTGATGATGTCATCAAGAGGGCATGGCCAGTGCCGGCGGACCTGGGGAGAGCTGGGAATAAGGTGAGTTTTAACCCATTCTGAGGGGATTAAGGGGGGGCAAGCCACCTAAATGGTAGGTTTTCACTATAGGGTCAGGAATGTATGTTTGTGTTCCTGACCCTATAGTGATCCTTTAAGATATACTGCCCTCACCAAAGTTGACAGACAGCTGCAGGGAGCAGGTTGACGGCTCTGACTAGTTGTAGAGTTGGGACCTTTTACAACTGCTTGAAGACCAATGCTTAGTGCAGAAAAACAAAAGCCAAGCTCTTTTAAGCAAGTAAAAACATGGCATGGGCTGGAGAGCATTAAAATGGAGTTCAGGCCTGAAATCCAACAGACATTGGCAATATACAAGGCACTAAACTAGGGGTAAGCAGGTTTCGGCACTCAAGATGTTTTGCCATCATTATGGGACATGTAGTCCACAACATTTGGATTGTTTTAATTTTTTTTTTTATTCTTTATTTTTGATGCTTAGATAATACATTACAGATTAGCTCGCAATGCCACGACAGCTGTTGGCATGAGTAACTTTGCACATTTTTAAATTAGAATAAGTAAACAGTAAACTATAGTGTAATACAGGACTTAATAATATGTAGTGAAAGGGCTAGCGTGGTATAGCATCTTGCTATTCTTATGTCTTGTGTAAAGATTAGATTTCGATTTTGCGTAGTATAAATTAGTAATTTCGGGTGGACGAGTGCAAATTACTGAGACGATTGTACCCACCCTCCGATCATAGTGTGCCGCTTTCGAGTTTTGCTGTGTTTGTCCATTACCCTTCGCTGGGTATCTAGTGGTCTCATGAATTATTATTGAGGTGTATGCTAGTGTGACCCTGGTACAAAGAGTGTTTCTAGAAGTTGGTGCCCATTCGTTGTTCATCTATATATAGATATGAGTACCAGAGAGTAGTTGGGCTATAGCCTCATGGTGCCATAAATGTGATGGGGGTGGCTGAGATGCCGCCATGATGGCGAGGGTTAGTCCTGAGTAGGGTCGCTGTTAATGGGGAGGACGGGTACCGCCACCTGAACTGGTGTGTCATGTGCTGAAATTAATTGTAGCAGTAATAAAGAGATGAAAGTATTGGGCATATAGCTTGAGGTGGAGGAGTGCTCTCTAAGGGCCATGGGAGATATCTCCATTAAAACCCCTGTGTTCAAGCCGTGGCCAGCTGTTGAAGCACCTCTTGATGGGGGCGGTGGGGTGGTGAGACTGGTAGACTTAGTGGTCTTCAGGGGGTCGACTAGTGCGATAGATGCTTCTAGGCTAGGGCATTAAGGTTACCCAACTTGGTAAGTGAAACAAATTAACTATAAACTGTAAACTTACCAGGAAACAGTGTGTGTTGCAAAAAGTCTCCGCTCAAGTTGTGACCGCCGCGCAAGGGTCCGGTGTTGCTCCATGCAGGGTAAACGGGGAGATTCTTGCTGGGTCCCAGATCTGGGTTGGAGGAGGTATAACACGAGACACATTCTGAGTAAGTGAATCCTGCAGTAGGCCCAGAGCCCGCATCAATGCTGCAGCATCTTGGAGGTCTTGTATACGGTGTGTGTCAGTCCCATGTTGGTCAATGAACAGTCTAGATAGGTGCCGGCATATCTGATGTTCTGTCGTTGAAGCAGGGAGGTGAGTGGACGAAGCGACCTACGCCATGGCAGTGTTCCACTCAATAAGTCAGCGAAAAATGTGAGAGCCATGTTCTCGAATTGGAAAGGCATTTTACCTTGCAAGGCTGCGACTACTGCACCTTTGTCTTTCCTGTATTGGAAGATGACAATAATGTCTCTTGTGGCCGTAGTTGGTACCTTAGCAGGTTTGGGGACCCGGAAGAGGTCTTCTGGGGTAATTGCTTTGGCCTGCCGGGGTGGTAGTAAGGTCGAGAACAGGCATCTTGTGAAATGCGTTAATGCGACCTCTGGGATTTTCTCCGGGACTCCTCTGATCTTCAGATTATTTATCCGCCGGGTGTCCTCTTAAGCCGCGAAGCGGCGCTCGTGCATCAAGTGCTTCTGCTGTATGTCTTGTATGGCCTTTTGAAGCTGAGCTATGTTCTACAATAGTGATAAAAAAGTTATAAACAATACACACGTTAACATTTTTGATAAAGCCTATCGAAGCAGAAACGCGTTGTATTGCTTATAACTTTTTTTGTCACTATTTTATTATGTATTGTATTACTTTTATTATTTTTTTAATATTAAAGTACTTCTTTAATTGGACCTAACTTTGTTGCCGTATTTGGAGCTATATCCCTGGTGGGGATCATACCATCCAAGCGCTTTGGATTGAGCAAACCGGAACTTGCTCTTTAGCATGTGAGTAGGTTTAACTTATTTATTTATGCTTACACTCCTTTTTACGGTGTACACTATTGTGGTTCTGTTTGTTTATCTTCACATATACACGGACCGAAGAATTTATATTTACACCTGTATCCTTGAGTGGGGATCATACAACTTCAATCGCTATCAGAGGAGCCAGGTTGTACGGCTCCATTACACGTGAGTGTACATTTTATAGTTTTTACCTACCCTTGCTTCATAGCTCTACATACTTCACCATATACGATTTTTTTTTTTTTTTTATGAGGATACCCCTACCACACATATAATTTGAAGAATTGCCTCTGCACTTGATCAATAGGCGGGGATTATTCCGCCCAGGTGCATACACTGAAGCTGTATTGAAGCTCCAGGAAAGTGTGAGTGCACATCTTTTATCTTGCCTATCACCACTACAGTTTTAAAATACTACACTATTAATTCTTCCCTGGTTCTCTCCACATATTCCTTGTCAAGGATTACTGAAGAGCTGCACCTAACCCCCTGCTTCTATTTTGGAGAACTTGCAACAGAATTAAAACGTTTAAACCAAAATGGTTAGAGGGACACTATAGTCACCAAAGAAACTTTAGCTTATTGAAGCAGTTTTTGTGTATAAATCATGCCTCTGAAGTCTCATTGCTCAATTCGGTGCCATTTAGAGTTAAATAACTTTTGTTCTGTCCATGCAGCCCAAGCCACACCCACCATGCCTGTGACTGACAGCCTGCATTAAAAAACAAGTTTCATTTTCAGTCACATGTTAACTTACTTTAGAAGTTTTTTATCTCCTGCTCTGTAAATTGAAATGGAACTTTAATCACACAAAGCAGACTCCTGGAAGGTCTAACAAGCTATTAAAAATACAGGAGGAAAAAAAAATCTAAATTAAACAGAGTGTGCAGTAAAGAAGTGTAAACATTGGGTCCCACTTTACAGGAAGTGTTTAGGAAGGCTATGTTTGTTGCATGGTGTAAGGTGTGACTAGGGCTGCATAAGCAAAGTGTTTTAACTCCTACGTGGCAGAGAGCTGAGCAGCAAGACTGCAGTGACATGATCTATACACCAAGACTGCTTCATTAAGCTAAAGTTGTTTTGGTGACTTTTTAGTGTCCCTTTAAGCTGAAATAAAAACATTTAGCTAGGGAGGTGAATATTCCTGTTGTATTGCCTGTCATCTGCAATTCCTTTGTCATTTATCCTCAGGTCCTGGTTTAGTGAATAAAAGTGGAGTGTTTTGTCATCTGGACATCTGTTGTGTAATATATCAATATAAAACTGTGTAGCTGCTGAGTGCACTTTATAGCCTTTGAATTATGGCTTTAAACTCCATGATGGTCTTTCTTGTCGCACATATTTTATTCTTATTATTTGTACAATTTTTCACCTACTCTGTTCATCCCTCCTCAAGTGTTGCTCTAACACTAGATGTGTCATCGAGAAACAAGGCAAAGGTTTCTGGGAGTTGTACTTCACTTAACACCTTTCATAATTAGAAAGCTAATTACTGAACTAGAGGACTCAGAAATTCCTACTCTGAGAAGATATGAGTCTGGACATAGACAACTTTGAACTTGGTTAATCAGTCCATCCCCCTTCCACCTCCTTTCTCCAAAAGCAATAATTGTAAAATAGAGTAGATTTGTATGGTTTGTTTTTAGTAAACAATTTTAATGAATTAACTATATCCTGCACTAAATAAAACGGGTTGCTTCCAACTTAGTCTCTTCCTTTTTACAAACTCTATGCTGTTATACTAACTGTTTTGTATCTAGCCCCATCTTTCTGATGGGTTGCTAATTTTGGTTCTTTGTTAGTATTTTTCTAAAGTTTTGTTTTACGTTGGTTATTACCAACAAACTGCACTCCAGGCAGCCTAACTGGTTGAATTTGATTGCATCTGAACCGTTTTTAAAAATATTTAGCAGAACATTTTGTGATGCGTCATTGATTGCCCTTTTTGATTTTGAGACAAAGCCACTTTTCGACAGTTCAAAATTATTTTTTTGTAAAGGATATGGGTGTAGTGTTTTTATGTATTTTCCATTGTTTTGATGGGAGAGATGCTTAGGCTGTGCAAGACGATCATTAACCTTAGAAAGTGGAAATTATGTTCACAAAATTACTACAAAGTAGACGCTGGTGGTGTTGTGAAAAAGTTTGGCTGCTTTTCATTTTTAACTCATAATTTGTAAACTCATAAGGGTGATAAACTGCAAGGTAGGTCTAAATTCACATAGACGCAAGAAGTCTGTAATGTGCATCTTGGTACAACTGATATTTATTTTATTTTGTTTTTAAATTCTTTTAAATATTTTTCTATAGCTGCCTTGTGGTCTTAATCTTTAAGTTTCCCAGATCTCACTGAAGATAATGCAATGTGAGCTAGAACACAAATATTCATAGAGTTCTGATATTCACTGCAACTAGTGTAATCATATAACATCACATCCTCAAGTGTAGACGCTCCATAACATCAGCTTAACAAGGGTGTAATATTTTTGTTTCCCTGCACTCAGAGGTGACTGTATCTACTAAATATTTAAAGAACCCCTCTGCTCAGGGCTGTTTACATTTTTATTCTATTGAGCTAAATATATGTACTGTTAAAGTTGGAATGAGTTATGTTTACTTGACGTTCATGGTTTTTCATTTTTTTTTTCTTTCCTTACTGTATATGACCAATGCAATAATTTATTTCACTTATACAATGCCAGTGATAATATTCAAGCCCCCATCGCTAAACATGAATTGAAAACCACTAATTATTCAACAATAAATATATTAAATATATACTTTCAAACTTTATTTATAATAAAAAAAGGTAAATTAAATTAGCAGTATTCATAGAATATAACATGTCTTAGATATAATACGGGACAGTTTATATATCCTATTAGCAAATACATAGCAGCTATTCAACTGACGAGGCTGGTGTGATTCTGTGACAGGGAGTTCTACTATGTCACAAAGCAAAAAATATGACATTTAATTCTGCAGCACACTGCGCTACATTTAGCTGTATTTAATGCATCTATTTAAAAGGTGCGATCTTGCAGGGACTTTATATTGTTAATTTCACCATTTGCTTTGAGAAATACACATCAAGTAAATACACATCAAATCCACATTTTTCCTACCACTGGTACCTCACTATCCCACCAGACAGGCATTTAATTAGAGCACCGGCAGTGCTCTAAACCACATGGATTAAATAGAAACTTTTTTGTGAGTTAAATTAGCACTCTTAGAGTTCTGTTTTTGTCCTTGGTTTTGCCTCCTTTTACCGTTCAAAATATATATACCTTTATGAACCATGTATACGTTTAAAAACGTTTATTTTTTTTATCTATTGATGAAACACTTTGATCCTGTCAACTACGCAAGTATGTAAGTAACTACGCAAATGTAATCGTGAGCATTGAGTGGATTGCATTATATATTGCATTCTATTTGTTATCCACATGGGATGCTAGTGATTTATATCCCAAGTAGGGGCGTCTGGTGAGGTGTTTGACTCCACCCTCTCTCTGTAAACTCCAAATCCTGAAATATTCAATGTATGTCAAAATATATTTTGTTTTTCATTATTTTGTGCTAGGTATGACTAGCAATGAGAAGGTTAAAACATTGCAATTTATAGATTACTCAGTTTCCAGAAAGCGGCGTAGTCTACTCTATTCTTGCTCAAATACAATAAAATAAATGATGCTAAAATGTGTGATTATTAAAATTTTCAGTACAGGGGGAGGAATCAATTGCTTGTATGTGAATGAAACGTTTATTTTTTTTTATTATTTTTTTTTGTTGAATAAAGGTAAATACAGTTATATTCGATGTGACGAACGTATTGAATTTAATAATGTGATGTCCTATGCTACTAGCCAGGCTTTGAAAGTTACTCAGCTCTGCAAGCCATAGCATACCATCAAGACTAAATGTTCACTTGCCAATGGCTAATGATTTTACTACATACCAATATATAAGGAAATAAACCTTTCCATTCTCCCATGATCACACTACAGTAGCTTAAAGGGACACTGTAGGCACCCGAACCACTTCATCTCATTGACGTGGTCTGGGTACGGTGTCCCTGTAATGTTAAACATTACCGTTTTAGAGAATATGTATATACACAGAGAGAGAGAACAGTGTGTATTATCTTTTTTTCATTCTGTAGAAGCCATGATTTGTTTACAAAGCACAGCAGGTGTAGCAAGCAGTTGTATTCCTGAAAAGAGAGTAGATGTCTTTTAAGTTTGGATCTGCCATTGCTCTAGCAAATCTGTCATCCACTTCCCATCTTATATAGTAGAAGAAATGATGTCTGGAATATGGTAAATAAGGCATGGGGAACTCCAGACACTGGAGAGGCTTAGTGCAAAGCCGCTGGAGTACAGAATGAGGTGTGAAATGAAATAGCAGCAGATGCACCAGCTTAGCTAATAGACAGCAGTCAGATACAATATAGCATTGTCTACTCTGATTGAAACGTTTGTGCTTGAGAGAGGATGAGGGGCTCCTGTACACCCACACCTGCTAGAAAATACATTTTGCTGGGCACACGAGCAGAACACAGGCAGCAACCCAACAAGACGCATAATTGAATGCAGAGGCGTAAAAGTGAACAGAGCTGTTAGTTGGATCCTTGATGGCTTCCCCATGAATTATGGCCTCTGAGCGCAATTGATTTAGAAAAAAAATGTAATGGGTCATCATTAAAAATATTTATTACACAGCTAAAAAATTGAAATGTGTTGCAATGCATTGGTGAGGCAAGGTATAGTTGGACAACAGTCAGTGACCAACAAAATGCAAAGGGTACACAGCAATGTGTGCCATCATAGCTTGTGATGTAGATGATGTGAATGCTAAAGGAAGTTAACCTATTATTAACACAGTGAAACTATTGTTACAAAACAGGTGGTCCTCTCTTGTAACCCACATTTTGAGGGAATGGAGCTAGAGGTAGAAGGTTAGATAATTTGGGAAATGGTTGGTAAGCCCTGGTAAATGCTACAATATTTAAGAGAAAAGGGCCAAGGACTGAGACAAATGAAAATATTTTCCATAGAGAGTTTGTTACATGATACCAGAACAAAAAGAATGTAAAATGTTTTAACTTACACCTAGGAGCACTTGGGAGGGCTACAAATTTGTTTGACAAAATCAACAGTATTGTATGTAACTAAATCCAAAATAATGTGTTACTAGCGAAACCTTAAAAATATAAGACAGATAATAGACTTGTGCAAAAGTTTGTTTTGGACGGTTTGTATATATCTAATGCCTTTGAACCCACACCTGGACAAATTGATTGGGTATCTGAGGGTTATTTCTTCTCTAATTATGCAAATAGTTTGCATAGGATGGATGCTGGGACTGTCTGCATTCATTGGCTGACTGATGCAGTCCCAGTGATGCTGCTGGAGGTGGAGTTAGAACTTCAGTTTCAGAGGAGTTCAATTCCATATGCTGGGCTTTTCAAAGCAAAACGCAGCACATATAGATTCCAGTCACCGTGACCTGAAGTTGCCGTGATGCTTGGAGTAACCCTTACTGAGTATGTAGCAATGCTATGTAAAAGTTGAACTTGGCTGCATTGCATGTTATAAAACAAGTAGATGGGGAAAGTTTAGTTTATTAACATTAGTTTGATAAGTTAGAAAAATTGAGGGATGCGGTGAATTAGCTTTGGGAGAGTGTGCAAAGATTTGGAGGATTTACTGCATGTAAAAGCTGAAAAGATTGTGAGAGTACAGGAATGAAAGACATTTGTTTTCTCAATTTACTATTAGGAAATGTTCTGAATGAAATATATTCTTTCAGATAAACAGCTCACTCTCTGTTGTTTGTTTCCAAAGTTTTTTTCGATATTCTACCGAGTTATTAAAGACTTGACTGTAGTAGCGCATACGTTGTGTGTTCCATTATACTTTGATATTACCAGTGGAACGTTTATATTTAAATGTTGACAAGAGCCTTATTTTATATCTGAAGCTATATCTCATACAACTTACCAGTCCTTCTAATGTACATTTTACATTACTCTGACTCTTTGTCTAAATTCTACCTAGATTTTTGTTGACTTTTATGTATTGTTTCTAAGCCCTGAGTACCAAGTCTATATATAATTTTTTTATTATTATATATATATATATATATATTTAAAATATGTATGTTCATATTTTTTAACTTTTACAAGAAGAAATGTATCTAGAATTAGAAAAGAGGAAAGTACGGTAACTAGTATTGAAGAGTTTGAAAATAATTCTGTCATGGGTTGAACTACATTTGGCAAGAAATGTCATTGCAGCCTTTCTTTCTTGCAATCCCCCCTCAATTCCAGGATGTGGTGACACCCCATTCTCCGCAGCCACCCTTCCTCTACTTCACAAGCTCTCTGTCATTCACCAAGATGCACTGTGCCCCTGGAGAGTCTGTGCGGACCTTGGCTGCCTAGAACAGGCTTGTCTCTTCAAGTTTCGTTACTGCAGCCTGATGCCTAGTTAGTTCTTATCAGGACTAATACCATGTGAAACGCTGGGCTTCCACTCGTCACACAAGCCAACATCAAGATCCTCTCAAACCGAAATAGCTCAAGGCAGCCCAGCATCCCTCCATACTGCCAGAGATGCATCCTCCATGACTCCTTCCTTGCCACTTCCAACTAGCTTCACCAGTTCCAGCTCAGTGCTCTGCTCGCTGGTTTTGATATCTCTGTGCGGAATAAAATTTTGCATAGATCTGCCTTCAAAATTATTTGGGCTTGTACGATTTCGCACAATCATACTTAAACACTTGATCATGGAGGTTACACAGTGATATCCGTTTTTCTTTTACGTTCTACTTATACATGGATACATTACGTTTTTAAAATCTGCTACAGGTTTGGAATTTTTCGCTAGTGATGCGAATTTTCATTTTGTTCCTTAAAGCCATTGCTTGTCCAGGGTATTTCCTCTGGTCTTGCAAAAATAACATCCTGGTGTTTTGTTCAATAGAGAAAACATAACACAAGGAAATGTATAACTAAAAATCTGTTCAAATTTATACCTCCGTGTAGTAAGCATTGAGGTGTATACGGCAGCTATGCTCCACAATTAAATTATTCCCAATCCTGTATACTCTTTGTTATGTGTACATCCCACTTAGATGCAAATGTCAGGTATACACGCAGGTGCAGGCACACCTGTGAAAGTTGTTTTTTATTTTATTTATTTTTTATTAATGTCTATTTGTTGTCTACAAGACAAAGTGTGTATAGACTAGTTTAAAATCAACACGATATTATAACAAAGCTCTGCTCCCCACCAGTAAACCTTTCAATAGACCTTTCACTAGGAATCGGTGACATAGTGCTGAAGAATTTGGACTTTGGTGAGCTCTATATTATTCAACGTTGATAAATTGGATCATACCTATGGTGCCGTTTAATTGAATACAAGTTGCCCAGGTGCCTAGAGCAGCCCTTCTTCTCAAACCTTCCGGCTCTGTTCTTCACAGTTATATAGTCAGTATTCTGATTTGTTCTTAAGACTGTGTTTAAAATCAGCACATTGGCCTGAATCTCTTCTCCTTCCCACAAGTTGATGGAATTTATACAAACTACCAGGTAATGGTTACACACTAACTACGGCCACAACAAAGAGTAATATATCGTCTATAAAACTTCTGGACACATCTCTGACTGTCATCTGTGCGAACAACAGAACATTTAGTTTTCTTTTTCTTTTTCTTTCTTTTTTTTTATATAACATATCTCAGAAAATCAAGATAGTCGTTCCCTGAATACACCTCTCACCCCAAATCATCTATCATTATGCTGGCTGTCCCAGACTGAGCCTTCCTGAAATTTGGTAGCTTTTTCTTTCATCCGATACTCCTGCTATTATATTATATTTGTATCTCTTTAAAGCACTTCTCAGATACAATTAAAGTATCAGTAGCATTAGATTACTCGCATTATTACTGGCTCTGATTTCCTCTGTCTGGGAAAGATGAAAGGCTTATTAACCTGGCTGACATTTGAACTTCTGACCTTGAGGTCATGGCGATATTTTTTACACTGGAACTATGTATGTGTAGTGTGATCGTTGTCCACTTGTTTTGGTTTTTGTGTTTTGTTTTCATTTTCCTTCTTTCAGGATTGCTTGTTGAATCAGATTAGCAGTTATAATTATTATATTTAACTGAATAAAAACAGAATTAGTAGCTAGTAAATCCATGCTGCGTTCGTGGCCGCCTGTATCAATTTTGTTCATGTTTTGCGTGCAGTGTGAGAACAATGCACACAATGGCCTGCAACTCAGATGATTAATGCACCTAGCCCAATTTACTAAACAGAAGTATGGCTGCTATCTATTATACCTACAGACTGTAAGTTCGTTTGAGCAGGGTCCTCTTCAACCTATCGTTCCTGTAAGTTTTCTTGTAATTGTCCCATTCATTGTTAAATCCCCCCTCTTATAATATTATAAAGCTCTACGGAATCTGTTGGCGCTATATAAATGGCAATAATAATAATTCAGTAGTTTCACTCCTCCTAAGTAATGAGTGGAACCGCCCTTGAGGGTCTAACTGCTTATCCCATAAACACTTGCTGGACAGTGGTTTATAAAACAAACATCTCTTCCTGGTTAGGTGTGAATCTGTCTAAAAATCTGTGTGCTATACTCCGATTGAATGATTTGGTATGTCATTGGACCACATAAACTATGAATGTAAACTCGCCGACAATGGAATTTGTTTCCAGAATTGAGTTTGATTTGGCTTGCTCATCAAAATGTTTAAATTCACCAGCAGATTTGCTAAGCTGAAAACTATAAACCTCTTACTGATTTTTATTTTAATAAACTGCTTAAATGAATTTAAAACCAGCAGCACCGATTATTGCGATTTTGTATGCTCACTTGTTACCTCTCAGTGGCAAATCATGTCCTATTCCCAATCTGGTCCTAGTGACCCCTAGCACCTGTTTAGAATGTCCTTATTTAGGATAGAGCCCTATCGTTGCAAAATACTGCATTGCCATTCGGTTACAAAATACGACCAGATTGCTATGATGCAATTATTCTGTTATTCATTCATAAATGGTTAATGTAGAACCATTTTTAGACCAGAAGTGTTTTTTTGTTTGTTTGTTTTGTTTTGTACTATTTCGTTTTGTTCCTTTGAAACATTTTGTTCAGCAGGTGTAACATCAGAGGTTTGTGTTTGTGAAGAGAGCATATAGGGGGAGCTAAGAACCTTTTATTTGTAGCTCCCCTGTCTAACCCTATGGAGGAGAACCTGATCTGCATTCTATAGAGTACCAGGTTGTGCCATGCTTTGCTGCACCCAGACAAGCAGTACATCTCTTGTGAGACAATGGGAGCAGAAAAGCAGCACTGTCCCGACTTAATCAGCTGCAGAATTTGTAAACTGCACGTGTCATAGCTGAAAATGTTAGCCCTTTAGTAGAAGCTTGAAAAGGTTAGATCTGATAAAAGCCGTCAGCGTTGGGGGAAAGTGATTTATGAGGATGTAATGACACAAAAATGCCTCATTTATCACTCATATGCAGATAGGTTAACGTCTTCGTGTCATACTTTTAAAAACCGGACTGCTTAGAATTGTCAAAATAGGTGCTTAATTACCCTTTCTGCCTTTCATTGTGAATTACTTTCGTTTGAATTTCGGTCATTTTCACTCAGATTAATTTCCAAATTTTCATATGGTTTCACTTAATGGCATTCATATTTCAGATTTTTTTCGGCTCTGTATTTTCAGCTTGTTTGAAGTTTTATTAGCTTAAGCTGTTAGAGAGGGGGGCAATGAGTCTTTCCTAGTTACATTCATCCCTTCGTTTATTTTTTTTTGGTGCAAGATAAATGGGGTGCAGGGACAGGAATAATTTTGTCGTCAATTTTTTTTCCAGCCTCCCTCCCCCCCCAGTTTATAGTAAGAAGGCAGTTGCTTTTGAAGGGGAAAAAAACTTTCGCTAAATACTTGTTTTTCTATCAAAGAGCCATGCTGTGTGAGTACCCCTATCCTTTGCCACTTCATTCCATACATGCTGTCTCAAAAATCATTTCGTTTAGTATACAGTAAGGAGCCATTTTTCTATCTGCCACGTTTACTTTTTTATTATTATTATTATTGTTATAAAACTAAAGAACTTTCTATCTCACTGCACTATCCACAATGGGTGCCCTCAATCCAACATGCCCACTTGGGAATTCCATTTGCCATCCATGTCATCGTTACCACTTAATACGTTTTACACTCAGCATTTTTTTTTGCTGATAAAGTGCAATGTTTTTGTCAGCTAGTAGACCGAAGAGAAGTGGAAAATCAAATTCAATGTTCCCCTTATATTATATGTTTGGTTGATGAATCCCTAGTGTTGAACTTTGACAAGCTCGTTACAAATGTCCCAAGCAGTAACTGTAACTCTCACAAACTGGTGAATTTGGAAAAATTGCCCGTTTTGAATGCTGGGGTTGTTGTGATAGATTAATTTGTGAAATGGGATGACTTTAAAGTATATTAAATCATTGGTTCACATATTAGTTATTCAGACATTCTTGCTTTGTTGTACTTTTACCATTACAAATAATATACTATGTTTACTGAATACTAAAAACTTAAAATGTATTATTCCTACTCGTCTTCACTTTTTAGTCTCGGTCCAGTGGGGAAAGCATTTTGCACTTTTTTTTAAATGTTCATTGAAAAATATATTTTGCAGAGAATTGAGCAGCGAGACTGCACGGGTATGATTTATACACCAAAGCCGCTTCGTAAAGCTAAAGTTGTTTTAGTGCTTAGAGTGTCCCTTTAAATAAAAATGCTGTGCAGTAGTTGACAAAAAAAACTAAAATAAAGGGTAACGTTTGCAACGGAGTTATAGCCTGGCCACGTAATTAGGTAAATATCTCGAAAAGCCCACATTTGAAAGATGACAAGCCAGCCGTTCAAATAAAAGTTCTTTAATAGAATGCATACTATAACAATGCTGATCGCCTAACGCCAATGAATATTAATATGCATTCTGAACTAGAGGTCTGTTCGTAAAAAAACAAACAAAAAAAACCAGCTTATTACTTTACCACAGAATTAGCTAAATGCCATCGAAAAAATTTTGTTTAAAAAATGGCAAAACCACAACTTTAATAAGGTAATCACCAGGGCAATGTTACTTGTGAATAAAGTTACTTGTGAATAAAACATAATTTGAATCATGGAAGTGTGTGTGTGTCACTATATGATATATACAATTTTGCAAGGGTATGGTAATCTGATTTGAAAGAAATATATAGGTAGTTTGAGAAGAGCGATGAGAACCCTAGATCTTTTTATACGTTGCACCATGATAATCTGAAAGTTCTTAATTTGAACAGGGCACTTCCTGGAGGGTTACATGTCCAGGGCACTTCCAGGGCACTGCCTGGAGGGTTAGGGTATGTCCAAATTTGCCTCTTTCAAAGAAAGGCTATCACGTGAACATTTTATTATTTGCCCTCTTCAGGTCTGCTTGAACTTCCTTGTTTGTGACATTATGTTTAGACTCCAGGGTATCATAGTGATCACCCCCGAGTTTTGTCTTTGCATGAGTACATGAGTACATGAGGGATATCTCTGATCCCTCATGTACTCAACACCCTCTTCATGAAATGTCTAATAGTGAAAGTGCACGTAAGTTGTCAGACAAGCCCAGCTCACTGGGGTGGGAAATAGGGCTTGCCAGGCTAGGGGTAACAATGGTTTCTTGTACATGCAATTATTTTTTTTTTTTTGAATCACAGAATAATTTAAGCGAACTTGTGGAGCCTTAGGTTAGAGAAGTCGGCAATTAAACTTTTTTTTTTTTTTTTTTTTGCTGTATTAAAAACAATAGGAGCTGGTAGCATGGCATTTCCTTAGACCGTGATGTTCAAATGTGTCTTGGATTTTGAACACACATTTTAGAAAAAGCAGCCAAAATGTAATTAAAAAAAAAAAAAGAAAAAAAAAAGATACCTGTCATTTGATCCTGTTGCATACCTTGAGCAGCACTGAGCTGCGTGGCAGTAAAAGATTGTAATTAGGGGGTATACAGAGGAGAAAGCTGCAGTGTCTGCTAGCATGCGATCTTTCAATTGTTCTGCTCGGAATAAAAAGAGCATCCAGGCATGCTGAAGAATAACTGTCAGAAATCTTCAGGCAACCGCTTCTTTGTCAGCCTTTTAAAGATCTTTCAAGGAATTACATTTAATTAACACAAAAAAAAAAAAAAAGAGGAAGGAAGGAAGAAAAGGACCCTCATTTCAGGGAAATATAAAGTGTTCTAAAATTGCATAATGTTAATACATTAGTAATGTAACCAAAATAGGCAACTGCAGCAGAATGATGATGTTTGACTCGCATGGTACTTATTAGAGAAATATTTGCCTTCCTCTTTACGTTTTTATGAAGGGTACCTTAATGTCTTTAATCCTTTGCCTTTTTCTTCCTGTCTGCATTGTGGGGCTTACAAGTCGAGCCCGTGTCATGATATATCCGGCTTCTCTGCCTGAATGTGCCACATGCACCCGCATGTACTCTTAATACATCAGAGGCACTGCGCGGATTTTAATCTCAGTCTTGTGTTTAAGTTTTCCCTTTGCTCAGAAAGCACCGAACATATGCCATTGCACTGTACACCACCGAAGAATAATAGTTAAGAGGATTATTCTGATGTTTGCTTAATCTCCAACATTTCTAGGGCCCGTGTGAGGAAAATAACATCTCATCTGTGTAAGACTTTATTTTGCCACACAGAGATCAAAGCGGAGGCTTATTACACATGGCAAGACATTAGTGAACTTGACATTGATTTTGCTCAAATTTCAAGATGCCTAGAGTTTAATCATTAATAAACACTTACCGCTTAACCTGGGAGATGCATTACCCTGGTGGGTCATTTAAAGCCATTGATAACCCACTGCTTTTTAGTTTAGGATTTGCTTTTTTTTTCTGGGGGGTGGGTTAAAAGAGAGTTTTTGCTTTAATGTAATGGGTGTTATAAGAACCATGCAAAGCCCTTGTTGGTGTTCACAAGAACCAGCCGGCACAATTATTATCATTATAAATGTTGTATTATTTATATAGCGCCAGATATATATCTCCCAGAACCTCGTTATTCTCTAACAAAGTTCAGACACACAACAGCTTATTCATTTTATCATATACGTTATAGGATACTCAAACATTTGTGTGACCTAGTAAAAGCTGCCACAAATGTTGTTTTCGGAACTTCATTGGATTTTATTGTGCTTTATTTTGTTTGGCATGGGCTCATCTCCTAACATTTGAAATGGTCTAAGTTTGTTACAGTGTTGTTTTAGCAGGGGAGAGCATATCTGATCTTTTTTTTTTTTTTTTGGTGATTTTATGACATAATGAAAACCATTGATAGAACTGGATAAGTGATTTAGAACAAGAAAAAAATATGGTACTCACCCAAATTATGCACCCCTGGGTGATTTGTCATGGTATTGCTATTACATCGATTGCTTTAAATATTCTGGCTGTTGGAACTTTGACATACTGCAAAACAAAGGAGAAGCACTGTCACTCTAAACGAGGGATGGTTTGGAGAAGATGGAATCTTGCCCAATATTAGAAACTAGATCTTGAATCATTTGCATCATTCTGTTGTTTTATGAACAGGTTTTGGCTTCTTGTCAGCTGAAAGCTCTTTTTAAGTTTAAAATGGCTTGAACAACATTTCCATCTGTTTGTGAGGTTCAAAGCTTTTGTTGAATTTTACTTTTTCTTCCCATTTGGGGTTCTGTCCTGTAATCCTGGGTATGTTCCCTTGTGTCCGGCATCTTTCCCAATCTGTTCAAAAATGTGCCGTGTTTCCATAGATCCCCATAGCTTAGCTTTTAAAGTGCCATAGATGTGGAACTCAATAGACTGCTGGTATATCACTGGAACCCTATGCCACATTGCATTACAAAACACAAGATTAAAGGGATATGCTAAGCATCAAATCAGCTTTAGCTGAATGGAGTGGTTTTGGTGTATAGATCATGCCCCTGCTGTCTCACGTTTGCTCAATTCTCTGCCATTAAGGAGTTTGATCACTTTGTTTTTGTAGCCCTAGCCTCACCTCCCCTGGCTGTCACGCTCACAACCTCTCTATACACTTCCTGAAAAAGTCTACATTTTTTTAGCTAACCTTATGGCATAGTACGTTAAATTTAGAAATTCTCATCTTCTGCTCTGTCAATAGCCTGCTAAAACCTCCAAGAGCCCTCTGTGTGTGATTAAATTTCAGTTAACAGAGCAGGAGATCATAACTTCTGAAGTACACACACTGTACTGTAAGACCTGAATGAAAATGAAAAAACATTCTTTTATGGAGGCTGTATGAGTCATAGTCAGGGGGGGGGGCTAGGGATATGCATAAATAGAAGCAAAAGTGATTGAACTGCTTTACATACCTCCCAACTATTGGGAGTGGATAATGGGGACAGGTTTAGCAGGGCCCTCACTGAGTGACACCATGGATACAATGTACATCACTAGCGACACCCATAATGGGCAGGCCAGCCCAAAAGAATGGCGGGCCCATTACTTGTATTCCTAATACTATAGTGCTGGAGAACCCATTTAGATACACACCGGTCTTGCTGCTGCTGGTCCCTCCTTTATGGCTGAGGTCATCAGTTTTGATGACCTCAGCCAATCCAATGCTTGTGCGGCAAAACACCCAATCAGCATCTCCTCACAGAGATGTGGAATAAATGCATCTCTATGGGTAGCTTCTAGTGTCTCCATGCAGAGTGTGGAGACGCTAAACATGGGTGCTGCACATTATGCAGCACTGACCCAGGAAGCACCTTTAGTGGCCGTCTGAGTGACTGCAACTAGAGGTGTTACTAGACAGCAATGTAAACACTGAATTTTCTCTAAAAAGGCATTTTCATTGCTCAGCCTGCAGGGACAGGCTACAGACACCAGCACCACATTAAACTGTAGTGGTTCTAATGACTGTAGTGTCTCTTTAATGCTTCTCTTGTGTTTGAACATTTATCTGTCCACAAAAGGATAGATAAAAGCAGTGCAACAAATTTACTTCCCATAATGTCTTGGGGATAAATAGAACATCCCTGTGGGTCTGTTTCTATTACAAAGTGTCCACTGCTTGTTTTTCGACCCAACTTTAAAATAACAGCCCTCTTAAAAGTTTTCACTGACATTCCGAATCCCATGAAACAGTTTGGACCCAGTGCTGTTATTTTAAGAAATGATTGATTTTGTTATGGGTTTTCATACTGTTAGTAAAGTACCTTCTAAATATGTTTCAAATTGACCTAAAGTATAAAAGAAGCCAGTTAACGGGTTTACAGAGAAATCTTTAAGTTCTATTCTAATATATACACTTCTCCTTTGAAACAATGATAGTTGATCGAGAACCAGGAGTATTTTGTAGCTCTGCTGACATTTACCCTAGGTATTGCTTATTTTTTGTCTCTTTCTGCATTTTACACTTCACACGTTGCCTCTCCACATTTATCCCTGTTGTGCAAGAGATTTGAGTTTATTTTTATGGGAATAAATCAATATTTGTCAGTCTGTATTACAAATGTTACCTTCAAACACAAAATAGATTTTTTATTTTCATAGCAGTCTACATTTAACGCTTGCCAGCAATGCCTGTCAATTAGATTGTTACTGGGGAAGAAGTTTAAACAATGTACATTAACCAAATAATGTCCTGTGAGCTGTCCTATATGTATATATAATCTTATTTTTTTATTTTCTCTCCAGTGTATGATGTGCAGTGAGCGTGCCTTTTATACTCCCCTTTGTTTTGTATTTCCATTCTGCTCAATATTTTTACATTTGGCTGATGAGCATTAGAAGCTGGGTTTGCGTTTGGAGAGAGCTGCATTATGCAAGAAACGAGAGTACATTAGTCCCAAGCATAAAGCATCCAGCTCTGCCTGTCACCGTTTCAATTAGATGAAACAAGGCTGAACACTAATGAAACCTGACTCTCTCATTAACATTCTGATAGGTACGGGATACATGTCTGAAGGGGAAATCTAGTGTGGGGAAGCAATATTTGTTTTTTCTGCACCGACATATAAACCCATGCAGTCCTGTAGCATCAACCCTGCAGTGTTCAGTTTCAAATGGAAGAATTCCTTGTATGAGATATAATTCTTCCAACCATTCTTTATCGTTTTTTTCTTTCTTTTCATGACGTGTTTTTTTTTTGTTTGTTTTTTTTTTTTTATTCTTATTTGGGATTTTAGAAATGTGTATACACTGAATTTTCTATTTTTATGTGTGCACAGTTTTGATGTTACCCAACTAGCCTATAGATCAGGGGTACCCTAAAGGTAGATCCCCCAGATATTGTTGGACTACAATGCCCATGATGCTCTGCATGCCTTTAGAATGAGAACGCATCATGGACGATGCAGTTTTAGAACATCTGGGGATCTACGTTTTGGGCACCCCTGCAATAGATTAACAATGTTAGAGCTTGAAACCCGTTGTATGTTCTAAAGTGAAGTATTGTTGTTAACACACACCTGTTATGTTACAAAAAATTATATTTGTTTAACCCCTTAAGGACACATGACATGTGTGACATGTCATGATTCCCTTTTATTCCAGAAGTTTGGTCCTTAAGGGGTTAAATTATATTAACTTTTTCCTTTAGATATACCTATATACCTCCTAACTTGGTGGAGTTTGCAATAAGTCACAGTGATTTTGCTCCCCTTAATGGCTTTCTTCATAAGTGCATGGTCAGAGATATGAAAAATCTGCCCCTGTCTTTCGGAACCACCAGCAAGAATTAATGGGATCTCGTGGTTCCAGTATGCGTTAATAGTAACGGGATTTTAAATCCTGTGTTTTCACCATAGCCCCACATTCTTATGTAGTCCACATTTTGTAATGGCAAACAATACCCTGCATGTATATCCATAGGCGTGCGCAGCCTATTGCATTAGGGTGTGCACCCTCAAGCACAAGCACACGCGGCGTGTATATATATATATATATATATATATGTATATGTATGAATATATATATACACATATATACACACACACACAAAGCTGTGTGTGTGCTGTGTGAGGGTGCTGTTAGTGTGATGTGTGTGTGCTGGTAGTGTACTATGTGGGTGAGGGTGTTTGTGTGTGCGTGCTTGTGAGGGTGCTGTGAATGTACTGTGTGTCAGGGTGCTGTTTGTGTGTGTGTGTGTGTGCACTTGTGAGGGTGCTGTAAATGTACTGTGTGTCAGGGTGCTGTTTGTGTGTGTGTGTGTGTGCACTTGTGAGGGTGCTGTAAATGTACTGTGTGTCAGGGTGCTGTTTGTGTGTGAGGGTACTGGTAGTGTTTTGTGTGTGTGTGTTTGTTAGGGTCCTGTTTGTGCTGTATGTGTGTGTGGGTGCTGTATGTGTGTGTGGGTGCTGTATGTGTGTGGGTGCTGTGTGTCTGTGGGTGCTGTATGTGTGTAGGTGCTGTATGTCTGTGGGTGCTGTGTGTGCTGTGTATGTCTGTGGGTGTGCTGTGTATGTGTGTGGGTGCTGTGTATGTGTGTGGGTGCTGTGTATGTCTGTGGGTGCTGTGTATGTCTGTGGGTGCTGTGTGTGGGTGCTGTGTATGTCTGTGGGTGCTGTGTATGTCTGTGGGTGCTGTGTATGTCTGTGGGTGCTGTGTGTGTCTGTGGGTGCTGTGTGTGTCTGTGGGTGCTGTGTATGTCTGTGGGTGCTGTGTATGTCTGTGGGTGCTGTGTGTGTCTGTGGGTGCTGTGTGTGTCTGTGGGTGCTGTGTGTGTCTGTGGGTGCTGTGTATGTCTGTGGGTGCTGTGTATGTCTGTGGGTGCTGTGTATGTGTGTGTGTGTGCTGTGTATGTGTATGTGTGTGCTGTGTATGTGTGTATGTGTGTGGGTGATTGTGGGGGGTGGAGGTGGGGGTACATTACTAAATATCCCCCCTCCCTTCTTACTTTATGTGGGGAGGGGGGATTCTTGTTCCTTGTCCCTGGTGGTCCAGTGGAGGTGGAGGCAGATCAGTTATCCCCCCTCCCTTCTTACCTTATGCCTGGGAGGGGGGATCCTGCTGCTGCTGCCATCCCTGGTGGTCCAGAGGAGAGTGAACTCGAGCCCCGCAAGGCTAGAGTTCACTCACGCGAGATCTGAGCGTTGCCGCGGCAACGCTCAGATCTCGCGAGAGGAACCCGGCGGAGCTGCAGGCAATAGCTCCCCGGGTCCTCTCCTGCCTCCCTCACTGCCTGTGAGCCGGTGAGGGGAGGCTGAGAGCAGAGCCGGCGCTCGGATAGCGCCGGCTCTGCATGAGCCGGCAGGGGAGATCCTGAGATCTCCCCTGCCGGTCTCAATGCATAGGCGTGCCGCGGGGATTAGGGTGTGCCCAGGCACACCCGGCACACCCCGTGCGCACGCCTATGTGTATATCATGTAGACATTACAGATATCGTCAAAAAATACTTTGCCAAGTGTCCTTTTTATGAACTAGTAACTTTAGGATTATGTAAGTTACTTTTAGTGATTATCATGGTTTTAATAAAATCCATGCTTCCTTATTGGGACTTTCTGCTAAAACTTAGCATTTTTTCTGATAGTTTATATTTTTAACAATTATATCCTACATATTTGTTAGCAAAAGTCATTGCTTAATGTCATATAGAACAATAGAACCCATATATTTTCATGCATATTATGTCTTATTTTTTTCTTCTCTCTCTCCCTCTCTCTCTCTCTCTCTCTCTCATTTTTTTTTTTTTTTTTAAACCGATCTTGACTCACTGGGCTTTAAAAGTCAATAACACAATTATCCTACATCTCCATTCTGTCACAGCTCTTCAACTTAATGAGCTGTTAATTAAATATCATTGTTTAAATAAAAGGTATCAGGGATGTACATGGAAACCCACCACCAAAACAGCAGAAAGCAAACCAGAGGGGTTTTCTTTCTTTTCCAAAAGGGAAAGGTTATACTTTATTTACTGTTAATGAAGCCTCCAGTCTCCCTGGTGGATTCAGGAAAACACTCGTAAGGGTTTTTCAATAACATCAATTTTTGTCTTCCTCTTTTGAAGTGCCTGGAAATAATTGGAGTCATTTGGAGGCAAAATGTTTGAGAATCTTCAAAATTACTAAAGTTACTGAGTAAAATGTAAGTTTTTTTTTTTTAGGAATTCCAATTCCATTTCAAATTTAGACCATAAGCACTAAAGCCCACTGTAGTAGTTATGGAGCCAAAAACGGCTTTATAAGAGCCAAACTCTTTTTTATCCTTTTGGCCATTCTTCACAGTTATCACTGAAACTGAAGTACCCCTTTCGCTTTAGAAATATCAGTTTTGTCCAACGTTGGACAGCATTCAGTGACTGAAGAGACAGACTGGTTGGTATCACTAATGTTGAAAGAACTTTACTGATACTTGTGAGAGAGCCAGGGTGCCTGGTACATCCCAATAATTGTCAATCCAGTAAAAAATGGTTGAACATTGGAATAGTGCCAGTCAACTCGTGGCACTATGACTATAGTCCTTTCTCATGGTTATGGCACCTAGAGGGCCACTCCAAAAATGTTCAAAATGAGTTCCTTAGGATTTGGTGGCATTGTCCTTTGTATATTTTTACTGTGTAGAAGGTAAAGTGAGGGTTAATAAAATGAACAGGAAGACTTGTAGCACACAACAATTAATTCCCTGGTTTGGGTCTACATGAAGTCAAGTGTTCACTGGTCTCTCTCTACCCGTGGGGAATTGCCCCCCATCCAGTCATCTCACGTTTGGTGCACTTCTTGTCTACCAGGGATCTTCCTACCATGACTCTTGAGTGAATTCAGGCATTTGGAGCTTGTGAATGATGTGTCCTAATCAGCCTTCTTTAGAAGAGGATGCTCCTTAGTCTTTCTCTGAAATGAAATATATTTCTTCATTTCAATGAAAATTAAATTGATCTTAATTTTTTTTTTTTTTAATTAAACAGGAAGAAATAGCTATAGATGAACATGCACCTTTGTCTCACAAAGATCTTAAAGGGGGTGTTCTAAAGGTATAGGAATATGAAAGGAAGGTGATATTTAGTAAAGCCCACAAAAGATTTATTGGTATAATTATTGTTTAATTACCATATCACTATCTTGTCTATGTGTCATTTTAAGTGGACATTGAAGTTCTTGTAAAGCTACATAACTGCGTGTACACTAACCCTGTGCTTGTTTTTTTCCATACTTACATGGAACCCTAATGGGACTATGACAGAAATGTGTGGGGGTCCTAACAGAGGATCAGCATTTAACCTGACAGAAGTCCTAAATTGTGTTAGTACCTTGCAGAGTTCTAATGCGACCAAGTGCATGCTTTTTTTTTACCTGATCAATCAAATAACTAAGAAAATCATGGACTGCCCTTTTTACACTTCTAGTTAGTTGCTATTTTCATGGTGTAATCATTTGCTTACTCTGTCTTCTTTTGAAATTAGATCTCCATAGGATGTTAGCATTTCATCTTACTATTATTGTCTATGGGCTTCCTATTGAGAGCCAACCAGGACCAAATGTTTGTGGGCACTTGCTCTCCTAGCAAATTATTAAAAAAGAAATTATGATTTCTTATATGGAATCTTTATCCCTCTACAAGAAAGCCTTTCCAATAACTGTTGGAACATCTTTGGCGATTTACATCCATTTGTCTTCAATATGAGGCTGGCCATCAATGTTGGATAATTCCAACTGCATTCAGTATGTTAGTGAGGTTGGCCATCAGTGTTGGGTGACTCGGTCTGACTTGCAGTCCACATTTCTTTTCTTTCCAAATGTTTAATGGGATTGAGGTTTAGAAATCTTCACGGGCCTGAGTATGTTCTTCTTTTTCACCAATCTTTATCTGTTAGTTCTGAATGGTCTTGATTGGTACATTGGTGAGGACCTTTTTCAAACATAAAATTAGAAGAATGGCATAAATATGTAACATTAAAGATATCCTTTCACTGGAACAAAGCCTAGCACAAACCATGAAAATCGGCGCTAACCAGGCCCAGACTGGCCATCGGCCACACCGTGCAAATGCACAACACACTTTAACAGCCCTATCACACTTTTGGTCTCTAATGTCCCACTATTGAGGACACCAGAGACAAGTTACTAGCAAACACAGCACATGCCTACATTGCACAACTCCTCCTCGCCCTTCCAAAATTAAACGAGGAGGGGGCAGGGGGACGTGCTTGTCAATGGTTATAACATTACACACCCCCTTTCTGACTCCGGCCCTCCTTAGTGGGCTGCTCTGCTTTTAATTGCCCAGGCTGAATTTGTGTCCCAGTCCGACCCTGGTGCCAACTCATTGTTCTTCATTGCTTGGAATATCGTCGCTATCTGCAGACATCTGCTAAACCAAAATTTGCCAATGAAACTATCGAAGAGTTGCAATCACTCTGGAAAATGTGTTTCTAGATGTTCACACAGTCCAGTTGTATCAGGTTTATACCACTTCAGCAGTAGTAGTAGTTCAACTATGGAAGTTAATTTCATCAAGCTCTCAATAGCAATTAATTTCTTAATGTTGCTTTCAGAGAAAACCTGTCTGTGAGCAGACACCTTTTATGTGCTCTTTCTTTCAGCGTTTAGCTTTCGTTTATGGGCTCGTGTATCACACCATTTTGTGAGTTGAGTTGAGTGCGTAGTCTTATGACATTCCACAATATGTGTGGCTGACACAGGGAGTCCACTTGTTATTGCTAAGTGCGGACAGACTGATTGGTGCTCACTATAGGTATGATCTTGCCCAGTTCTCTTCTTGTTTTCCCTTTAAAATACATAGAAGGTACTACATAATATGCCATCTCTGTATTCTACCATACACCATGCAACAAGTCTATCATTTTTGCAAAACCCACATACTTGTGCACACAGAGTGCCAGTATTCAGTAGATTCAAATTGGAGAGGATAAGCAATTCTACAGGTTCCTGTCTGACAAAGGATCTATGTGTTACCGTCATCTAGCACTTGGCAAACAGTTGTAGAACTTAATCTACTACTTGAACGGAGCTTACTCTTACTCTTGTTCATCTTTGTTTTAAAGTCACATTTTGAGATGCTGTATGAAATGTTTGTTTTTCATTGAACAAAATCCACAACTTTTGTATTTTAATGTAGAATTCTTTGTCTCTAAATGTGTGTGTGCGTGTGTATATATATGTATATATATTATAATATATACATTCCATACTCGTCATTAAAGGCAGCACAATATATATATATATATACATATATATATATATATATATATATAAACATATTGCAGCATTCTGAAAGTTTAAGTTCTTTGCTAAGAGTTTAGTTGATTTTCCTGTTAGCCTCCTAGTCAACTTTAACCTCCAACCTTCTCCCGCATGCATCATTGCAAATAAAACTGCTACGCTTTGACAAGAGGATATAAAGTCAGGAGGCCATCAAACAGAAATCTCAGCCTGATTTCACTAAGCTAAACTTCAACCCAACACAGCTCCCTCCCTGCACAAGACCTTCAATAGGAAGGCAAACACTCACCCATATCACTTTAGTTTTGATAATCCCTTCTTTAATAGAAAGAAAGAGAAGAAATATACATAATAAATTATGTTTGACAACTGGAATTCAGTGGTCTCGTTACGGCTTGTCTGTGCTTATTACACAGATTTCTGGTCTTCATTTTAAAGAGCACTCTTTCCAGCAAAATCTATGCGTTTTTCGTATAAACATGGTATTTTGTATACAGAGTCAAAATGAGTTTTTAGTACAAGATTAAGGCAAACCAGATGGTAAAGTAAAACGACAGCTTTATGGTGCTTTTGATGGCTTGGAGAATTGACCACAGGCTTTTCCCCTGCCAATGATTATGCGTGACCTCTCTTCTACCTCTGTTTAAAGTGTGTATCTAGTAAACAGGGGGCAGTATCCATGGGTCGTGTCTTGTGTCTATTAGTAGACATGTTTAATGCAGGATTTCCAAACTTATTGTGTTCTCTTGTATTAAAGAAGGCTCCAAGACAACTTCAAAGTCTTTCATACCATACTGTGCTGCAAGACCAAGAAGTCTCCAAACTTATAAATACATTACTTTGGATTCTATCACTTGCTTTAACCCATACCTTAATGTACATATGGGGTGGGAAGAGAGGGGTTCATTTGAGTCTGCTTTCCATGGTTAAAACTGTCCATTAATCTAGTCTTTCCTGTTGGGAGAAGACTGTATCATAACCACTTCAAATGTCGAGTTAGAAAAAAAAGGATGATTTGTGAAGGAATAGTAACAAAACAGTGCAAATCTCTTGCTTTAATGATTGGCTTACCGATAAGGTTCTTCGTACTCCTCTTAATAGTATTAATTTTATCAACATTGGAAGAATCTCTAGTGTTTCATTAGATGGATCATGCTACCTAGGTAGAGGGGAGGTAGGCCAGAAATCAGTGGTTGAGAAAGCATGTGGTTCTTTACAGATAATTTGAATCTTTACATATTATATTTACCAAGTAAGAAAAAAATTAAAGCCCTTTGTCTAAGCAGTTAAGTTTTTTTTTTTTTTTGTAACTAAAAACTAATTGCATTTAGCACTACTTATCCTAAGAGAGCCCTCAATACATTTTAGGGTATCCATTTCCCACTGGTTCCCTTCCAGGTATGCTATAGAATAGCCTACTTTTCTGACAACTCTACTCATCCTTTCTGCTTATAAGTAAGTGCCCTGTGGGGCACAAAAAGCATTGAAACCCTACTCCATAGCCTACCATCATGGGATAGGAATCCTTTCCAGAAGTCTAAATGTTTAATTAGATTTGGTCAAAATCTTGGATCTAGAGTAGTGGTAGTCAACCTTTTTCTAACTACCGCCCACTAATGCATCTTTTTGGTTGAAAAAATGTCCTTACCACCCACCAGTTTTCGCGCAAGTGCAGAATATTTTTTCGTACATTTATCTTTTTATTTCCAATTAATGCATGTTTATAATGTTTTTAACTTTATAAAGTTTAATGAGAAAACAATAAAGTAAATTGAAATTACCTTTACTAGTGATTAATGAGATCCTTGAGGTTGATGCTGCAAGACTAAATATTTCATATCTGGTTCGATTTTCGTAAGGAACAAACGAAGGTCTCCTCTTTCGGTGATATTCAGACGACTTCTCTGTTTGCGCATAATATGATTTCTCATCTGTGCGTCAGCTCCCCTCTTCTCCCTCCTCAATTCCCCTCCCCACCTTTTTTTCCCTTCCTTATAGCAATGCCCAGTAGGAAGGCTGAGCTAAGTATCCCACTTACCATTACTTACTATAGCCCACTATAACAGACAGGCACACATACAGACACACACACAAGACACATACATACAAACAGACAGGTACACATACAGACACACACAGACATGCATACAGACACACTCATAAGACATACATACAAAGACATACACACATACACAAGACACATATACATACAAAGACAAGACACACATACATACACACATATATACAGACAGACACACACAAGACATACATACAAAGACACATACACACACACACAACACATACATACAAAGACAAGAAATACATACACACATATATACAGACACACACATACAGACACACACAAGACATACATACAAAGACACATACACAAACAAACACACACATTATATTTAAGTCACCGTCCTGTTTCCTACCTTTAAGGTGCAGGAGGGTGACTTTCCCTGGGGTCCAGTGGTGGCTCAGGTGGATGGGAGTCAGAGTTCCCACTCTGACTCCCTCCTCCTCCTTCCGCGCGGGCTCTCTGTATGCTGGGAGGAGTGCTCGGGAAATCACTTCCTCCCAGCAGAGATGACTGTTAAAGCTCCCAGCGCTGACCGGGCCCCCTCACAATCCACATCCATCGGGTGGCCCTGACGGCATGGGCCACCCGATGGACCCCTCCATATGCCCGCCGGGGCCGCAAGTGGTGATGGCGGTACCCGGTCGCAGGGGTACCGCCGGCTCGCACCCGCCCGCACCCTCACCCAATCTGTAAAAAAAATTTGAAAATCCCTACCGCCCACCTGGAATCCTGAAACGCCCACTAGAGGGCGGTGGGGACCAGGTTGACGACCCATGATCTAGAGCATTATTATTCCATTCTATCCATAGTCTAGGACAAGGGTGCCCAATAGGTAGATCCCCTGATGTTTTAAAGCTACAGTTTCCATGATGCATTGTCATTCTAAAAACATGCAAAGCATCATGGGAACCCCTGGTCAAGAAGATTATATAGTAAATAGACAATCTAATCTCCCTAACCAGTGCAGAATGTTATAATGGTTTTGGAGCTTGCTGGCAACCATGCTTGCAACCTTCATGAGAATGGACCAGACTTTATAGACCAGAATGACCGACTCCTGATTGGCAGAGCATCTTCTGCTTGTGTGCGCATGACTCCTTGCTGCTTGTGTTAGGATTTGCAACATCTATAGGAACGTTACAGAGGAGTTTATTTTATTTGTTTGTTATGTTTGATATTTTGTACCATCTTAGCTATCTGATACATGAAAAAAAAGTAGCTCAGTGTGATATTTAAGCCCCTGCAACACAAAATGTATTTACATTGTAACTTTGGAGGTGGTTTCTGGCATCAAGGCACCTTCTAGCTTAAACAGTTCTCCTGGCATATGCACAAAATTCCTTATGGGAGCTGTTGCCCTGGGGGTAGAACATTATGCCACTTAACAAGGGAAATGTGCATTGATTTTAAACACCTCTTTTGAAGCTAAATGTGGATGCGATACATAATTAGAGAAAACTACTCATGGCTATTTTGCTCTCATGGGTCTTGCCAGTGTGAGTGTGATATTATCAGACAAACAGCTTGCAGATCTCCGATTCCAATTTTTTACACTACACGTAAGAAATAAATGCTTGTAAAAAAAAAATAAAAAAAAATAATTTGTGAATCGGGGAATTTCAGTTTGGACATGTTGGCAACTATGCAAGGTAAATTGGTTTTCCAAGACACAAAAGATAATCATCTATACATTACTACCTGCTATGCCCATAGGCTATATTGTATAGGCATTCTGTGTGCAGCCTGTTTTTTATGCTGGGCTCTGGACATTCAAATAATATTGTCCGACAACATCGTAATAGGAGTCACTAGACGAGCAGGTGATAATGTCAGGCTGTAATATAACAGACTTTCTCTGGAGGGCAGGTACTATGGTTTGGGTGTCACATAAGTGGCTTCTATAGGCAGTTTAGTGATAATTGAGTCGTTGTAAAGCTTAAATCTGTCTGAGTACTGCTGTGTAGATCCCAGATCCCGCGGGCAGGCTGGTGATATTTGGTGGTGCGATCGCAATTAACAGGATTTTGTGACCAGATTGGTGATATTTTTGCGCTGTGATGTAACTGACCCTAAAATTAGGACGCTAACGTAACTGGATTGTGTGGGATCACTGATGCTGGTTTTGGCAAATGACAAATGACACATTCTTACAAGTTCTCGGTTTGAAATCTTGGACATTTTATGAGAGCAAAACCGTAGAGAAAAGGCCTTTGCTTTTTCTCCAAAAGACTACTGCTCATAACAGGTCTTATTAATGGGTTAGCATTAATTCCCAGGGTTTTTAAAGGATTACTCCAAAAAAAAAACAGTGGTAACCTTTGCTAAGAAAAATATATAAATAAAGCCAAGGACATTTCCTCCAGGCAGTCCAATCCACGTCCACTGCAGCTCCCCTTCGATGGATGGGGTAGTGACATCAGTGTGGACAGGCTGAGTGGAGAACATGGTTGGTGCGTGGGGGTGGCGTGCTGTCATTGAACAGTGAGGGAGTTTAAGCATGCGTGGGATAGGCATAAGGCTATCCTAGACTTAAGATAAGGCCAGGGACTAATTAAAAGTATTTGGAAATATTGGGCAGACTAGATGGGCCGAATGGTTCTTATCTGCCGTCGCATTCTATGTTTTTATGTGTCATCAGCATGCTGTGCATACCTTCGACATATGCACATTATTGACATTAGCCAGCCCGGGACTCTTGTTCCAGGATACCTAAAGACACTTGAATAATGTTGCCAGAGGTTAAACTATGTATGTGCAGCGTTTCATAGCGAAACACTGAGTATACAGACTCCAGGCATCATGACCCCTTTAAATAACTAAAGTCGTCATGATGCGTGGAGTATCCCTTTAATTATTACGTTTACTTATCCAGTATATTTTACAAATTTTTTTTTTATTTTTTTTTGAGGTCTGAAAATTTTAATAAAATGAAATTTGGAAAACCAGACATCTATCCTGGACCTGTTCACCTCCGTCTTGATTCCACGTCAATCAATGTTATAATTTCTGTCCTTTGCACCTGTGAGGCAGCACAGTGCGAGATAGCATTATGTAATATACATTTAAAAGAAGCACCACAAGACCTGTCCCTAATTTATTGGGTTCCCCCACAGTCCGACGAGTTAAGGGTTAAACATCCTTTTTTTTTACCTACAATTTTTCTAGTGCTTTAGGTGGTACCAGGAAACATCTCTAGTGCTGTCTTCCGGGTGTTTTACATTGCAGGGCTAAGGGGACAGGGGCACTGCACCCAGACCACTTCAATGAGATAAAATGATCGGAGTGCCTGTAGTGTCCCTTTAAAGTTAGAGATGAGATCTCGGAACAGCCTTAAAATGCAGATTAAAATGTGTTGGGATTTTGTTTTGGTTTTTTTGTGTGTTTTTCCCCAACAATAGTAGGTTAAGAAAAAAAAGCAAGACATCCGAAGAAATGTTATTTGTGAACTAGATAATAGTATATACAATAATTAGAATGCAGTAAACCCATGGATGGCCTTTAGCGTTTTAGCACAGAGTGCACCATGGAATGTGTCCTGCCTGTTGAAACTGCTATATGACCAAATATTTCATATTTTGAGATGACTAAATTATTAAAAGCATTTCTTCTCACAGTTGCCCTTACAATTTGCATGACTGAACCTTTTAGTGCCAACTTAAAGAAGGCTTTGATATGTACCCGGTCTCTCCTCCCTGGGCCCTTGCAACACCTCTGAGAATACGAGAGTATGCTGCGTCTAGCATTGGATGCTGGGACTGAATCACTGACTTCAAATCCTTTGTTAACAATCTAAATAGTGGCAGATCTGCAACTTCAAAGCCAGTCAGCTCGGTGTGTTTATGCCTCCAATATGTCAGGGACTTAAGCGTAATGTTTTATGTATATTGCCATTATGACAGTTGAAAAGGCTAAAAAAGAAAAAAGCAATTATATAATTGCTTCAAAGAATTATGCATGGGGGGATGGAGGCTTTTAAGGAACGCTAGAGCAGCCTTAATTATTATATCACCTGAAGTCGAGCAAGAAAATGATGTCCCAATTATTTGTGATAAGCAATTAAGCTTCATGTTACAAGGCATGAAAGAAATTCCTCTAATATTGTTTTCCCTTTCAGAATCAGGGAGGGAAAACACTCTCTGTGCCTTTCTATATATTCTTATCAGGGTGCGCGGGCTGGGAATGAGGGGGGTCATTCTTCTCCTGCTAGTTTTTGTTTATTCTCATATTTGTTTAGAACTTTGACACAGTGCTAGTGTTTGTGATGTGTCTCTGGTGCTTAAGCAAAGTGCTGTGCAATACTAACTGCTCCTTCACCTCCCAACCTGGCTTGTTTGATGCCTAGATTTTTATTTTTTTATTTTTTTGTATTTCTGTTTCTTTTCATAACAATATTGACAGTGTTTTTATTTGCAAGTTGACAGCAAAGGTAAGGAACAGTAATTATTGAAACCTCTGACATATTTAGAATATTGGAGGGGGGGGGGGTGTTTTAGAACAGCACACGTCAATTAAAGACAAATTTACAATACGCATTTTTTAAATTCATTTATTATTATTTATTTATGTTAACCCTTATAGACACCAGGTTTGTTTGCAGCTTTACCTGAAAGGGATGCATACTTGTAGCTAAATTTCTTTATTTGTTTTAATTTTTTTGCCAGATGGGAATCACAGTGTTAATGTATACGCTTATTTAAAAACAAACATATATATATATATATTTAAGGTCTGCATTTAGCCTGTCACAGCCCATAAGCCTGTGTGTTCATACCACCCTTGGAGATGGGATCAGGTACACAAGTGTGGCACAGAACACTGTTTTAAAAGAACTTGCACACGGTGAGCCAAAAAAACAAAATACCCGTAAGACACTTGTGGGCTATTCACAAAGTTTGAATTGTGTAGAATTGAAAAGGGAATTATAAATGTAGGCCAAAATTAACTAAGCTATAAAAAACCCATATGCAGATTTATTTTCCTCGTTTTGTCTATTATAGCCTAAAGATTGCAATTCCTTTCACAATTCCTGGCCAAGTTATCTCATTATCAGTTATTCACTAAACTTGAGATATTAAAGTGCATTTTAAATGTAAGCTTAGAATAGCCAAACTGCTTTTAGTTAGACTACCCAGGCCTTAAAAAGTCCACTGTCAATTCTCACTTTACAGAATAACCCTGTTCATGTGGCTCCTTACATTTGGCTCTCCTTCGATATTGCTAGAAATGTAGCCAGCAATAATCGTACAGGGACAGAATTGCCTAATAATTCATTGATACCAACAGCCCTCGGCTGTTCCTGCAATGTTATAGCTGTGTGCCCAGAGCTGCTGCGACCATTGTGTCCATCTCTTCTATTGGTCGATACTCTGAAGCTTCCGTTTTGTAACAGCAGTTTGGTAACACAGAGAGCACAATGGTTTTCGTGGCCTACTTTCTATCTGTATAGAAGAATTTATACAGACTGGTTGTGATAAAGGATTGTAAGGAGGCTTTATCGCATCTCTCCTTTGTATGTGTTTTCTTTCTACCCCTTTCCCATGGCTTGCAGTTAAGTATACAGAAGCCAGCTAGCTTCTTGCTGTCAACAGGCTCTGAATTTAGTGAGTATCTTCCTGCTGTGACAACTCGGCATTAACATCCCAGCGATCACCCGGGCCCCAAACCCTGCAATTTAATAGCTTTTTAGGTTCTCGTCTTTTTCTAAACAGCAATTAATCTCATTTTAGCACAATTTTCTCGTTTCTGAAGTCCCCTCATTGAGGAGCTGTTTTGTTCATATTTGGCTTCATCTCCTCTGCATAGTCATTAGAGTCTCCAATTAATGTCACCTTTAGCTGAAGAGTACTCATTTTTATTGAGAAAATGACAGTTGCTACCATGAGCAGTGTAGTGTAATATACATTAATTGCCCCGTAACACTGGTAATTACCAGGTTTTTTTTTTTTTTGGTTTTTTTTTTCAGGGCTCTCAGTAAACCATCATGCCTAGACAAGACTAGAGCAGAGGCAAAGTAGTCATTAAGAAGAGGGGCCAGTCCTGTTTTCGGGTTGCTCTTATTTGTGTTTAACCCCTTGCCAGACAGATAAGACTTTACAAAACCACACTTGACAAGAATGTTTTGTTTGTCGAATGTGACTTTACCTTGTCTGAAAGATTTAGCTATATGTTGTTTTTTTTTTTTACTTTTTTTTATTTAAATTGTTTTAACTCTTTGGTCACCAGTATAGTCATCAGTGGGTTATTTATACCACAAATGGTTAATAGTTTTTTAGGATTTCTCTAAACAAGAGCCTAGATCAGGGGTCAGCAACCTATGGCACGTGTGCCATGCATGGCACTCAAAGTGTCCTATCACGGCACTCAAGGCTGCTAGAGCCAAATAGACTCTGGCATATCAGGAGTTCCATTGGGACTTCAGATATTTGCTTGTACAACCCAAGCGGTGATTGCAGGTGGTGAGGGATAAACCTCAATTTACACATTGTGGCACTTAGAGAATGTGGTCTCAGATCTCCTCCTCACAGACCTTGCGAATGGGAAAATGCACTGGAGTAAAGCAGCCCGCAACAGCTATCGCAGCTCCTGCCATTGGCCTGTACCACGCCAGCCTGCTCCCCACTGGACCCCAGGGAACCCACAGTGCTGGATATACACAGAGCTGCAGAAGAAGACTCTTCCTCATACAAATAATACAAACAGCCCACACACAACACATACATGTACACAACTCCACATGCAGCCTCTCACATGCAATAGAACAAGCAACCCCACACATACACAATGTGACATATCAACCAGACACCCGAATCCACAAGCAGCTTCCATACACAGCTCACAAACATAGGTATTATACATGTGACGGAACACTGGTACACCGTCACTTGGGCATTAAGGGCTCCTTTTGTTTGGGTGGGCTCTGATGGGGAGCGGCCATTTAGACCGCACAGACTTAGACCTAGCCACAATATGGAGAGACAAGTTGGCGCCGAACCAGAGACTGTGTGACCACGTGGATGGGGGTTGGGACTTTCCCCTTTGTGACTCAGGGAGCGGAGTCACCTATTGTTGACTGTGTGTTAATCCCTTTACCTAATGCATAATGTTTTCCTGTGAATGCAAAGTAGGTGTTCTATGATGGAGTGTCCTATTGGTTATTAATGGGCTTAGTGTGATTGGCTGTTTATTTAGGCCCAGTTTGATTGGTTGCTGTTCCAAACATGTGTTTGTTTAGTAATGAGTTTACTAGTATACAAATACCCGGGTGTGTCTAATAAACGCTAGTTCATGTTCTACCCTCAAGCTGTGTGTGTCTGCTGTTCTTGGGGTGTTAGCTGACTGAATCTTGGTGAACGGGCTGACATCTGTGGTTTGGCGGTGGGAAGAATCTGTTCAGACGGGTGTGCTCAGTTGGGGTGCAGGGGACCCGTCACAATACAGAATGCTACAAACTACTCATGAACCTATACAATAGCCCACATGCACACAAATACAACGTTCCAAAGCAACTGTAGAACCCATAAATAACACAAGCACAATACGGTAACATATACACCGCAATTTTAACAATAAGGACAAGCACGCCAAGGGACTTGAAGATCTTGTTTTGGCACAGCACTACTAAAAGGTTGCCTATCCCTGGCCTAGACTCTGTACTCCCTCTGTCAGAATGTATTCTGTTACAATATACTTTTATCTTTCACTCCGACTTTGCATCTTGTAGAGCCTACTGCACGTTTGCCTTCAAATTGTGACCTGGTTTAACTGCAAGCTCTTTGCAACAAGGGATGCTTTCTACATTTCCTTAAAGTGTCTAAGAGTGCACGATTTTTCAGTTCTAATTTAATCCTGAATCAGTAGGCAAAAACATGTAATTTCAGTTTTATTGAAGCATATAATAGCTGTAAATTGCCGCGTTTCTAAGTAGACAGAGTGTCGTTTTACAGCAGAAGGTTTTATCCCTCTTTTTATCCACATATTATCTACCAAACACTTTCCCACTCTGATTATCCCTTGAAAGGAGACAAATCGGGTTTGTCCTTGTTGAATAGTAATCAAGTGCACAAGGTTAAATAATAAACAATTACCAGTACTTGTGCGTTAAACCCCAACCACTCTTCTGTTCCATAGGATAGCACTCACTACCTGTCATTATGATCTGGTTAGAACGGAGTGCAGTGGTGACATTTTGATACACAAGTACCCAATTACCTGGTTTTCTTGCCGCTTGCCTTTTGTACCTTAAAAGTACTTCGGTTAGATTTGTACGTTTATTTACTAAGTTGTGAACTGAGAATGTCATCTGAATTTTAATGTTTCAGTCAAATGGCTGAACTCAAAAAGTTCCAGTCTTTTTCCAACCTGATATTGTTGCCTAAAATTCTAAATCCAGTTTGAGTTTTGGCAATTCCCACTGTAGTGAAAAACCCGATTAGAGAGAAATCCCTTGTCTGATTTCTTGTTAAAAAAAAGCTTCACTGTGTTACACTGTTGTACTGCTCTTCCCAGTTGTGAATGTACTATCCTCTCTATTTATTTAGTGGTGTCTCGAATTGGGTAATATTTCCTTCAGCCTGAAGTCTGTGTTCCAATAATAAGTAGATCTGGTTATTTTGGTGCAACATAAGTTATTGCAGTATCTGCACACTTTTTTCACGTCTATCCCCTGAGTTCGAGAATTGACAGCTAAAATTTACCCATCAAAAATTAGGATGCAATTTTCATACTTTTTTTCGGTTTCCCATTTACATTGAATTGTTGTGTTTATGTACTCATTTGAGTAATATATTTGCTGCACAACCACATAAAGATATGGCACATTCTACTACGTATATTTATTTAAAGTGTTTTGTTCCTATTTGTTTTTAAAATAGATCTAAAAAGGTCTGTTTCTCTATTTGGCCTGTTTATTACAAGTCCTGTTTTAACCAATGTGACATTGCTTCTAGAAATGCTATAGGCTTGTTAACGGGGTTATGGCCATTGGAGCAACTAAATGACCTCCATTTGTCTAAATATACATAGGGATTAAGGAGAAAGCGCAGGTAACGTTTTTCTTTTCTTTGGTTTTTACTATATATTGGGGCTGATGTGTGTTGTAGTCCTTGCTGCTTAAGCGCAGGACTTCTCTTTTTGTATTTGTTAACGGGGTTTCCTGATTGTTCCAAAATCCTATTTGCCCATAAAAATGTTGAGAGATGACTGCAATACTCTACATACACGCTACTCGTTAACTCGTTAAAATTCCGTTTGGTAGACAGTAAATAATCAATTGAATAAGGCAAGGCAAAAACAGCAGGTCAGAGCACCAAAAGAGAGCATTTTGAACCATGATCTTGTGCTTTGAGTTTGAGCCAGGGAGCAGGGCTGTTGATTTCTGCAGCTGGGCTGATAATCTCCCAACAGCTCTGAACTGGCAAACAACAGACACCTTTGTTTTATCTTAGCGATAACACCTGCTTTAGGCAATCATGTCTCTCTCTCCGGCCATCTCCCTAAATGAATTTTGTCACAGCCTTTCACATTGTGTGGCGGTGATGAGCTAATGGAAGTGGATAGCACAATTTGTAGTGAGCTGCTGCTGATTTCCAGCTCACAGCTGAGAAACGCGTGCAGCACAGCCGGGATAGAGAGCTCCTCATGATAATGCTGATTTTTTTTTTTTCCCCATTACCCATCATTAACATGGGAGATGTGCTCGTGTTTATCTATTTGTATTGGTGCGCGACTATTGAATTGTTTATGACAGGACTAATTGAGGTAATTGCAGAGCCCGAAATTACCTGTCAGCTGTTTATTTGCACACTTCCTTCTTTGCTGACAAAGGATGACAAGTGTGATACCCAATAGCATTGCACATGATGACTTATCCGCGTGGTAATAAGGACAATCGAGGCCCAGCGTAATTTGATACAGGTTGCAATCATATCCTGGAGCTATCTAAACGACTTAGCGTCTTCCGAGGAATAGAACAAGCAATGTGTTTCACCCGCTATGCGCAGGACAGGAGGAAGAAACTCCTTGTTTCTCCGTATTAGAACAATTAAAAAAGGACAGATAGTGGAGTGACTGAACAGGGCGGTTTTATCAGACAGTAAGAAGGTGATATATCCAGCTTTCAATAACCCTTCGCTTTCAGAGGTGCCAGCAATATGTTGCAGAGTCTAGGAATGCTAACAGGCCTCTATCAAATGTTCTCACCTAAAAGAAAATAAAAAATATTCCTGTATCATCCCATTTAATTTCTACATTGTTTCCCAATATCATCTGCTGAATGCTACATGTTTTAATTGTTAACCATTTGCTCTGCATGTCAGATCATATTGTATATATTATAGGACCGCTAGAGCATTAGGAATACAAACATGTATTCCGGATATTGTAATGCTCCCTTACCTATAGGTTCCTGCTGTCTTCCCCTTGTTGCGAGGGTTTAAAAGGTGAGTTTCACTAACCTTTATTCCCTCACTGTGCTGGTCTTACTGCCGTTACTTTGCCTCCTTGGCTGAGATCATCAGGATTGATGATCTTGGCCAGTGTCATGTTTTCCCATAGGGAAACAATGGGGGGGGGGGAGGGGAGGCCAGTACATAGTGCGCATGCACAGTAAAATGCTGCGTCAATCAAATGGTATCTATGAGACTATCTGGGTTATGGAAGCTGAAACAAATCTAGTGGCTTTCAAGAAGACTGTGAATAGAGGTGGATTTAAACCTCCCATGTAAACATTTGCCCTCTCTACAAATTACAGTGTTTTATATTTCAGGGTTAAATGGACAGAAGCACTGCACATAGACCACTTCATGGAGATGAAGGGGGTCTGGCTGACTGTAGCGTGTGTATGTTTTGTGTGTGTGTGTGTGTGTGTGTTTGTATGTTTTTCATTCCATCGCCCTCTCTGATATTTTCACTCTTTCTGTTGCTGCCTGGAGAAGTATATGGGTGGAAGTCATCAGGAGACATTGAAGCATGAAATGACTTCCCCCTTCTACATGGAACTGTAATATAACCTGTCCTACCGAGGTCCACATCCAGGAGGTTTTATTAGCAAGATTTATTCCCTCAGTCCCATCAAAACAAAACAGATGTAAGAGGTGGGGAGAGGTGCATCCCATGCACAGCCCCAATAGAGGAGAAACCTGTGCTCCCGGTGAATCTGCTGTGCACACACATCTGTGATGATATAACCCATCTCACATATGATCCTGATGTGTCCTTGTGCCAGATTATGGCTGGATGTGATGATAGTTGTAGTACAGGATCAGGTGTTTGGTCACTGTACAATTACACTACTCATAGCAACTTTTCAGAATCACATTATTTACCTTGTGAAATCCAGTTTAATTTTAATCAGCTCTGCTGATCTTTGAGCAATAAGACATTGAGCCAGAAAGGATTCACGGTTTTGTTCCTATAGTTATCAACGTCATTTAACCCCTTAAGGACACATGACGTGTGTGACATGTCATGATTCCCTTTTATTCCAGAAGTTTGGTCCTTAAGGGGTTAAATAAGCGCCAACCTATTCCTCGCTGCTTTACCGTTCTAAACCAAATAAATGACAAACAGCTCAAACAAGCTTACAGAGTTGAAATAAAAAATAACATTATCATCTTCTAATGCGACAGTATGTTGTTTTTTTCTGTCGTCGAGCTGGATCTGGAGTTTTTTTTGTTTGTTTTTTAAATGAATAATTATGCTTTCTTATTGATAAAGATGACAAACTTTTATTGTCCCGTTAGAAGCTTGCTCAAACAATAAATAGATGCACAAAGTATGTTTTAAATTATGTACTTTAGTGGAAGACAAATTGGCTAAATAGAAAATTTGGACTAGTTTAAATCTAAATTTGCAAACTTTTGGCAAACGTAGCTTAGGTATAAATATGAGTGTGGCAAAACCGACCTCGCCACCTGGCATTGGAGAAGACTGATTGCCAGCCTTCTGCCATGGGACTATGGCCCCTGGGATGTATTGCCCTTTAAAGACATTATTTGGGCATATTGTATTTTATTCAGGGCCGGACTGGCCCACCGGGATACCGGTAAATTTCCCGGTGGGCCGCGGCACCTGGGGGCTGCGCTGAGAATGTATGTGCCACCGGGTGGCCGGTTCGGTGGCACACACTCTGAGGGGGCTGGCCGGCGGCCGCATTCCACGCTGGAGCCGCCGGACCGGGTGGCAGCCTCGTCGGTCCGGCGGCACTCCTGTCACTAATGCTGGGGGCTGAAGGAGAAGGGAGGAGCATGTCTCTCTACCAAGCTCCCTCGCGGTTCCCACAATTCACAACACAGGAACCGCGAGGGAGCATGGTAGAGAGACATGCTCCTCCCTCCTCCTTCAGCCCCCAGCATTAGTGACAGGAGTGCCGCTGGACCGGCGAGGCTGCCACCCGGTCCAGCAGCTCTAGCGTGGAATGCGGCCAGCCCCACTCACTCCTCTCAGGTAAGTGGGAGGGGGTAAATGAAACAGAGGGGGGAAAGCGACAGAGTGAGACACAGAGGGAGCAAAAGGGGGAATAGAGAGATGTTGGAATTCCTGGTGGTTGCAGTGTTGAGAGTGAACTGTAGCCCCATAGACACACTGCCCCCACACACACACCATACACATTCACACACTGCCCCCAACACACACATACACAACCCCCCCATACACACATTTCCCCACACACCCTACGCATTCACACACTACACCGCCCCCCCCCCCCCACACATACACTGAACCTTTCCCACACACTGCACCCCTCACACATTGCACCACTGCTCCTATACCCTACTACAGCCCCATATCCCAGCAGACCCCAGGTAAGTTGTCAAACTGTTCTTAAACGGTTTGACTACTTACTCTGTGAGGGGGTCCCAGCACTCCTTGCACCATAACCACTACACAGAGCAGTAGTGGTTATTGTGCATGTTTTTTTTCTTTAAATAATCTACAAGTGCCCCTCCCGGGATCAGGCTCTGGATCCTCCACTGGTATATGACATGTATATTAATGTGTGTATTAGTTATATACATACCGTATTTATTCGAGTATAACGCGCACACGTGTATAACGCGCACCCCTAATTTTCGATTAAAAATCGTATAAAATTTTATACCGATTTTTAATCTAAAATTAGGGTGCTTGTTATACTCGAATAAATATTCGAGTGGGTGCTCGATAATACCGACTGCCGGGCTCATTACAAGCCCGGCGGTCCTGGGGGGGCGGGCAGCAAGCGTTTACTCACCTCCGTGCAGCTCCTCCAGCTTCCCAGTGTAAATCTCGCGAGACCCGCGGCCAGCTCTGACGACGTCAGAGCGTCAGAGCTGGCCGCGGGTCTCGCGAGATTTACACTGGGAAGCTGGAGGAGCTGCACGGAGGTGAGTAAACGCTTGCTGCCCGCCCCCCCCAGGACCGCCGGGCTTGTAATGAGCCCGGCGGTCCTGGGAGGTATATTTATTCGAGTATAACGCGCACCCCTAATTTTAAATTAAAAATCGGTAAAAAAAAATGCGCGTTATACTCGAATAAATACGGTATATATACATGCATACATATATATATATAAAATTATGCCTTTTATATTTACACATATATTAATGTACATTTATATATGCATAATACACAGAGAAATGTCATTAATATGTACCATATGTAATGAGCAGATATTGGCCGAGTCTTGTTGCTAGGTGCATACTCCAGCACAATAGCATATTTAAAGTGAAGAGCGCACCCACAGGACTTCAAAATAAACAAGATACCTGATGTAATCCTAAAATGCGCTGTTGTGGCGCTCGTTAATAATATGTAACCACCTGCACATCCAAAATAAAGAATTACAAAAAAAAAAAAAACAAGATAACGTAATTTTTTTACAGTTGTGCCCTACATACATTTACCATTTCAGTCCCATTACCAAGCTTTCCTTAATATGTCAAGGTAGTTGGACTGAAACATTGATTACATGCACGTCTGCTTAAAATAAGTAAGTAATAATTTTTAATTTTAAGTTCTCTTTTCTAACTCTGTATCTGCACACTATGCTGGCGCGATGCATTATGGGGCTGGTAAACATTTTTTTCCAGGGCTGCTTTTAATTCCCAGTCCGGCCCTGATTTTATTGTGCTGTTTTTGGCCCTTTAAGTACCTTGGGAAAGCACCTGCAGTTTTGGCATGACACTTCGGATGCAGCCAAAGTGCCGAAGTAGTCGAAGTGGCCGCCATTAGAAAACCGAACACGTGGTGGCGGTGGCCATTTTGATTTATTCGAATGCAGTCAGTGGTGTGTGCCGTCAAATTTATGGAACTAAAATCGGCTACAGAACGGCACGAACACCGCTGAAGTTTTACCTTCCCTGGAACTAATGCATTCGACAGTTCGTTCGACAGTTCGTTCGACAATTCGAATGGTTGTCGTTCGTCTGTTTGAACTGACTTTAACATGGGAAATAGACCGACCGCACAGCCCAAATCTATGGAACTGTTTTGGGCATGAAAATGTGCTTGCGGTCGGTCATAAAAGGACTTCCTGCTAACTTTTTAACCCCTGGATGGAATTCGCTGAATTTTGACTGTTTATAATTAAAGTGTGCAGAATAATAATATATTTTTATGAAGATTGAATGTATATTTTTAAAGTTACAGTACATGTGTAAAAACTGTATTTTTCTGCCTGTGATAATTACATTAACCCATTGTGTAAGGTAATTGTATCACAGGCAGGGGGGAGGATTTTGTGTGCGAGTGTCTGAGTGTATTGTATGTATTGATTGGTTGTACTTCAAAACCCTGTGGGCGGTACTATGGTTGTAGAATGGGCATAAAAGCAGAGTGTTAGAATAAAAGTTCAGTTCTACTTCACCCTCAATTTGGAGTGCCGTCTCTTATTGGGGGAATCGGCTCCAAGGGTTTGCTATGCTCTGCATATTCCCTTGCTATAATCACTCCTAAGCTCTTGTAAGAGCTTGTTCCTGCTTCACTCTGAAGGAAGAGAGGTTCGGCCTGCGGTGGTTGTGGTGTCGGCTAGAGTGCTTGGAGCCCTCAGGAAACGCTAGGAGCATCCTTCAACAGAGGTACCCAGTCGGGGTGCCAGGTGATCCGTTACAATGAGGTTCACTGATTAGGACAAAATGGAAACCTAATCTGTTTTTTTTGGTCATATTATTTTGGAGATAAGTGCGCAGTATAGAGTTCCAAAGCTTTGTAATTTACTGAGCTCCAAGCCCCAAAGACACTGGTAATCTTTGCCTAGACCAGGGATAGGCAACCTTCGGCTCTCCAGATGTTGTGGACTACATCCCCCATAATGCTCTTACACACATAATGCTGGCAAAGCATCATGGGAGGTGTAGTCCACAACATCTGGAGAGCCGAAGGTTGCCTATCCCTGGCCTAGACCATGCTGCAAAGTGTGTCTTAAAGCACCACTGTTATCATCTCGGGACTTTGACAAATTCCCAAAGGCTTCCGACTGTGACATCGCCCGTTGGAGGAGGGGGGGTCCAGGGCCCGTGGGAGAGAAGTCACTGGCAGATAAAGGTAGATTTGCTTACCTTAACCTGTCCCTCGCAGGCATTGCCATCGTCCTTGGTCTGCTCCTCTTCAACTCCAAGAGCCAATGTCACTGCTGTACTCAAATGCATGCGCATGAGTTCAGCATTGGGGTCTATGGAGGATCCTTTGAAACTGCAGCTCTATTTCTAACGCAAAGCTGTATTCTCGCAGTATAACTACTGAGAGACTTATCTACTTTTGTGGCTGTATATAAGAGAACCATTTCAGCAACCAAACACATGTTCACCTGTGAGTTATTTCATTCTGCTGCTTTTAGATAGTCAGGTAGTATCTTTCATGTCTCGTTCATTATATTTTTTGTTTTTGCTGATGAATAAAAGTATTTGTAGTAACTGAACTGCATGTCCCTAATCTCTTGCTGTGCAATGGCGTATACCATGTGTACAGCATTGAAAACCATGTAGGACGTAGGATTAGAGAAGACCTCCGCACATTATGCAGCAAATGAGGGACATTCAAAGGTGTGTATCTTTATTAATTTATTTTCCATGGTTAATGTATTATTTCCATTATGAATTAAAAAAACAAATAGTAAGAGTCACATGTAACCAAATGTGCCCCAGCTGTCCATATTAATATGTAGATTAGTCATGTCATATCACATATATACTTAAGACCAGAGTGGCAATTTTATTACCCCCCCTTATTATTATTATTATTAATGTTTTTCATGCTTGGTTGGGCTTTCGTCTGTTTTTGAAGGGATTGCAGTATTTGTATTTCTACTTGGGTTAATGGGATGCTATAGTGCCAGGAAAACAAATCCGTTTTCCTGGCACTAGAGGCTCCGGGAGTGCTCCCCTCCCACGGGGGTGAAGGGTTTAAAACCCCTATAGCCACTTACTTGAATCCAGTACCGATGTTCCTCTGCACTGGGTCAGACTCTGCTCACGCTCCTCCCCCACCAAAGTCAGCCGGCGGGGGAGACCTAATGCGCATGCGCGGCACATTAGACCTCCACATCGGAAAGCATTATTCAGTGCTTACCTATGGGGGAAAATCTGACGCTGGCGGTCTGTAAGGACTCTGGAAGCCCTCTAGTGACTGTCTGTAATATAGCCACAGAGGGCAGACTTAGAGCAAAAGGGTCACAGCACCCAGACTACTATTAGCTGAAGTGGTCTAGGTGCCTACAGTGTCCCTTTAATATTTACATTTTGCAAATATTGTTATTTGAAATAATATTTATGTACAGCAGGGTTTACTGTTGTGTACATCTGCTATTGCACGCAGTGCTTTTGTGTCCACTTGTCATCATTTGTCGGCAAAGTAGGGAAATGATACTGGTCAGTGGTGTGATGTTAGGGGGGGCATTCTAATAATTTATTCATTCTATCCCGAATCTACTGAAACTAGCCTTTTTTATTTTTTTATTTTTTTTACATGCAGTACAGTGTTGATATAATAAAGCACAGTGTTTTGCTTTGGTTTGTTTTATACTCTCCATTTAAGCTGAAGCATTTGAAAAAGATACTACAGTTTCAGAAACAAATTTAAAATGCAAAAAAAAAAGTTTTTTAAATAACAGTTATTTGTTAGTAAGGTGAGTTAAAAGCATGTCTGTTGGTGTTTCTTCTTTAGAGTATATTGATATTTTTCTTGGTGATAAAAAAAGGATGATTATACTTATTATTATTATTATTATTATTATTATTATTAGCATTTATATAGTGCCAACATATTCTGTAGTGCTTTACAGCTTTAGAAAAGGGATATTCAGAAGTGAACAAGGCCCTGCTAAAATGAGCTTACAATCTATGAGGATGTGGGGTAGGTGGATATATATTGATAATTGACTTACCATTGTGTCTTTTTATTTAAACCCATTATCGTCATTCCAGCTGAAACTGTACATATTCCATAACCCCCTGCCTAGTTTGGACTTATGAGAGATGTAGTTTATCCTGGGCAATATTGTCATTCATTAAAAGGCATACATTTAAAAGATGCTCAGGATATATAGCCTACACGAGAAGCTGAAAACAGTTGTCAATAGCCTAACAAAAAAATAACAGATTTATTCCAGGCTATAAAAAAAACTGCTTATGCGAAAAAGTGGTGAGTTCCCCAATAAAGTGTTGCACAATCACACTTTGTATGTGTCACACTGTAATGTATAAACAAAAAAAGAGAGGAATACCGCACACTTATTACAATCCTGGTGCAACCAGACCTGGGGTTGGCTACCACTAGTGTGATAGTTGAACAAAAATTGTAGTCCAGGTACTCAAAGATAAATTCAGCAGGTTTATTGGAACAAAGTAGTAAGTCGATGTCCTGGACCCCCTTTCTTGCACATCTGTAGACCTTGTTGTAGCCTCTTTTTCTTCTTCTCTTGATTACACAGAAACGCTTATAAGTTATGTATGGACCTAAAGCAAATAACTCACCTATTTTTTATTTTGTAAATTTAATTCCAATTTTATTGGTATATCAGATATTCAATGTGGGTACAGAAAGATAAAAAAGGGAGGTTAGATATCACAGTTTACACATGTGATAAGGTGGTACATTATTCATGTCGATACATCAGAACATAGTACATTAAGGTCTATGACATGGGTATATTCCAGTTTGCAGTGTTTCATGAGGATATGTCTGTTCTGCAATATATATTTCCAGTGCATGTCATGTGTCTCAGCGAAATCTATGACTCAGGATTAGTAAACCTGGGGTCGGGAGTGGTCGGTGGGGTGTGGGGGTGTATATGGGGGGGGTATGGTACAGTGTGTACTCTATGTTTACTCTTCGGTTGGTTGTGGTTGCTTCTGTTCCTGTGCCCAGTACTGTAACCAGGGTTCCCAAATGCTTAAATATTTATTGTGTTTGCTCATTGTGGACCAATGAAGGTTCTCCATTTCTCTCATTCGTTCTACTCCCTCTATCCATTGGATCACTGTGGGGTTGTGGTTTTTTTTTTCCAGTATATTGGTATGAGGTTATTTGCCTCTCCCAACAGAAGCCATAACAAGTATTGTTGTTTCTGTTTCTGGAATGACTGGGGCTATCTTGGCGATCACCTCTGTCCAGTACTGTTTCATTTGCGGGCAGGACCACCATATATGCTCTATAGTGCCTACGTCTCCCTCGCATCTCCAACATCTGTCGCTAATAGTTGGCCAGAATAGGTGAAACAAGTCTGGGGTTCTGTACCACCGTGTGATATGTTTATAGAAAGATTCTCGTCTGCTTAAGCTGACAGAGGCTAGGATGGGTTTAGTAAAGATGTATGCCCATTCTTGGGTCGACATGTGGATGCGCAGCTCCTTCATCCTTTTCCGTTGATAGGGAAGTGTCTCCTGGTCATTGTACGGTGATTGGAGCATTTTGTATATTTTAGAAAAGGCACGTCAGTGTGTACTTGTAGTATTACATAGTTTTTCGAAGGGGGTCAACCCTCTAGGGGTCCATTGTGGGTAGCACATTATGAGTCAGGGAGTGTCTTAGTTGCGAGCACCTCAGTGCCTCAGTCAGCGAATGGTGTCCCCCGGGCCCCTGTAAATGTTTTACTTTGGGGGGCGTATCGGTCATCAGAACATCACTTAGTTTTTGGTCTGGTTTCCCCAATAGCTTCAAGAGGATTAGTGCACCTCTGCCACCCATGATATCGGGGTTATGTGCCAATGGGTATAGTGGAGATATGCCTGGAGATAAGTCCCATGGAGTTTTATGTGACCTCCATTTCTTCAGGATATGGTGGATAAAGGGGTGTGTGGTGTTTGGTATCTGTTGTAGGTGGCAGGTTTGCCAGGGGAGTGTGGTGAGTGATACAGAGGAGAAGCTTTGTTCTAATTCATACCACGCTTTTTTATGGTTTGTGTCTGTCCATTCCCTCACTCTGGTAAGCAGGACTGCTATATAATACTTGTATATGTGGGGTAGGCCCACGCCTCCTCCTCTCTTGTTTCAGGTAAGGACTTCATATGCCAGTCGTGATTTTTTATGCCCCCATATAAAGGAGAGAAAATACTTGTTCATACTTGTTACTACTTGTTACTTGTTTGAAACAATACTTGTTTGAAAAAATGTGTGTTCTAACTCTATTGGGAGGGTTTGGAACATGTAAAGGATTTTTGGCAATATCATAATCTTAAGGATGTTGACCCTTCCAAAGAGTGAGAAGTGGGGTTTGTTCCAGTGTTTTAGTTTGGAGGCAATGTCAGTTAATAGAGGGAGGTAGTTTCTTCTATAGAGGCCTTTGATTGTGGGCGTTAATTTGACGCCTAGATATGTGAGGCTTGAGTCTGTCCATTTAAAGCTATAGGTGTCACAGAGCTCGGTATTTTGTGTTGTGCTTAAGTCCACTCCCATTATTTCGTATTAGTCAGCGTTCATTTTAAGATTTGAGCATGCGCTAAATTGGTCTATTCCTTTTTTTGACATGTATGAGGGATTGCTCTGGGTTTGTGAGGGTGAGAAGTACATCATCTGTAAAGGCAGATACCTTGATCTTCTTCCCTCCTGCGCTAAATCCCTTTGTTAGTGTTGGTCCTGACAGCAGTTAGTAAGGGTTCTATGGCCATAACAAAAAGGAAGGGTGACAAAGGGCACCCCTGCTTTGTGCCATTGCTTATGGTAAACAGGCGTGAGTCTTGTCCATTAACACTAACTGTGGCTGATGGCCCTTTATATAGAGGTTTTTATGCATTGTATGTAGTTGGGACCCATTCCCAACATTTCGAGAGTGTCGAAGAGGAAGTTCCAGTTCACTCGGTCGAAAGCCTTTTCGGCGTTTACCGATAGTAGTATTGATGGAACTTTAGACGCTGATGCGCCATGTATAATGTTGATGATGCGGGTGGTGTTGTCCCTGGCTTCTCGACCAGGTATGAAACCTGTTTGGTCTGTGTGAATCAGTTCACATAGGAGGGTCATTATTTGGTTGGCCAGAATTTTTGCAAACAGCTTGAGATCCAGGTTAATTAAGGATATGGGTCTGTAACTGCTGCATACACTCGGGTCCTTACCGGGTTTTGGTAGTATTGTGATGGACGCCTTCAGCATCGGGGGTGGTAGTTCGTGATAAAGTAGTCCTCCAAATACTGGGGGGGCCAGAATATGTTGAAAGGATTGTTAGTATCTGGCTGTAAAGTCATCTGGGCCTGGGCTTTTGCCCTTGGGGAGAGTGGCTATTGCTTTTTGTAGTTCCTCCGCCTGGATAGGTAACTCCAGGAGGGTGGACTGATGAGGGTCTAAGGTTTTCTGAAGGTGGGATGAAATGTATGTTTTTATTTCATGGTTTTTTTTTTTTTTTTTAGTGATTACTTTAGTAGTCTCGAAAAGTCTCGAAAAGTTTTGGCTATGTCGCCTGTTTTGTCGTTTCGTGTTCCATCTGGTGACTTAATGTGGGAGATATGTCTTTTGATGTTTGTCTTTTAGTGCCCTGGCCAGATATTTCCCACTTTTATTACCGTGTGCGTAGAATTTCCCTCTAGTCAGGTGTACCGCCCCATGAGCTTTCACTATGAGGATGTTGTGTAGTTCCATTTGAAGTGCTGTTAATGTGTTATATGCTTCTGTTGAGGGGTTGGATTTATGTGTTGTTTCTGCCCTAGATATAGCCTCTGTAAGTGATTGGACCTTCGCTATACGTTTGTTTTGTTTTTTGCTGGCTCCCCATTTAATCAGGATCCCACGTGTTATGCCCTTATGTGCTTCCCACACCCAAGTGTTAGCGGTGCCTTTGTTTGCATTTTCCAAGAAATACCTGGGTATTTAGTTTAGTTAGCAGAAATAAAGGATATAGTGAGTCCCTTATATTGGTCTGTTCGTTGCGCTTTAAGGTGTCGTGGTAAGTTCATTGTCCGATGAGGTACGTCTTCTTCTTTTTCTTGGTGTACGTGGCCATTTAGCCCTTTGGGGTAGTCGTTTGTCATGGTCTGGTGGTAGGCCGGTCCGTCTTCCACTGAGTACGTTGGGAGGCCCAGGGCTTGTTGGAATGCCGGGACGTCTGCGGGGGTGGAGATTGAGTATGTGTGCCCTTGTCGGATCACCATTAGTGCAAAAGAAAATGACCACCGATATTTTATGTTGCGTTCAGACAGGGCCGCCGTGATTGGGCGTAGTGCAATTAGTGTTGTTTGTGCCAGGTCTTGAAAAATCATAATTTTGTGTTCACCTTGTGTAATGTCTCTGAGCTGCCTGGCTTTTTGCAGTATTGCTTCTTTAAGTGAGAAATTATGTATTCTGCATATGATGTCCCTTGGTTTTCATGGCTTTCATAGCGGTTTTGGCCTTACTCCAAACATCATTACCACTACGTATTGTAGTATTTATGGTGCAGGTAGTCTATGGGTGTTGTCCTTTGCATTTTTTCAAACCATTTTCAAGCTATTCCACGAAAAAACTGTATATATTTGCAGAATCCAGCCTTGCTACAATGCCATTAACAACTTTGGCTCCACCAGATTCATGCAGGATTTTTTTAAAATAGGTTGATAAAACTGAACTGACCCACTGCTTCCTTGCACCATAACCACTACAATAAGCTGTTGTTGTTGTTGTTATGGTTCTTGAAATGCCTCTAAAAAAAAAATATATATATCTTTTGAATGTCTGTTCAAGCAATGCAACTTACATAGCAATATCCAATGTCATAGAAAACAGATGCTATATTACCATTTTAGGTGGATTTCCTGGCAGAGATATACCCTTAATGCCTTTTTATTTTATTCCATTAAATTGTCCAAGAAATAAATTCGCAAATCTCCATTCTGTTTTTATATCATTCTCTGGGCAAAACCGAGTTAAGCTGCCGGCTGGAAAGTGAACACTTGAAATGTTTTTCTGAGACTAAACGGGCTGATAAATTTGTAATATGACTCATCTGTTTGGAGATTAAATGTAAAAATGCTTATTTACCAAGGAATAAACTGTCAATGTAACAACTTGTAAAGTGCTTTATCACAGCATGAAAGTGAAATCAATACAAGATTGCCTGAGGAATATTATTGATGACCTTCACCCAACAAGCTGCTTTTATCACCTTGTATTTGAGCCCGATCATTTGGTTTCCTTTTTGAATTAATTAGTTTGCTTTGGTTGGCTGTAAATACAAAGCCCTACTAATAGAAGACACTTGTCTGAGAGAAGCCAACAACGTCCGTATTTCCTTTAGGATCAATCAGCCGTTAAATAACTCATTGAACTTTCTATTTTTTTAACTAATTTATTTTTGGAAGTGCAACAGGATTTCATTTCCCTGGCCGCTGCCTTGCTCTCTTCAGTAAAAAAAACAAATAAGGATTGAAGGGTGACCTCTTGGGTATTGAAGAGTTAAAGCCCCCAGAGTGGGTCACATTTATCTCCATGCGATCTGCTCCATGTTGTTACAATATCCCCAGGTCTTGAATCCGCAAAAGTCTAAGCCTCTCCAGCATGTTCCTATAAAACATGTTGAAAACTTTTAGCACATGTTGCTAGTTTTGGGTCTTTTTGTGTTTTTCTCAGAACCCCGCCAAAGGTCCTGGCTAGGTCACCGTGCTGGTATTAACATCTCAGTCTCTTTGGAAGCTAAGAACCCAATTTAAAACATCCCACTGATTTGCAGCGACTTTCAACTGCTGATTAGATTAGGTTTGTATTTGTCAACCACACCGATATGAATACTTAACCTTTAACCCTCTGAGTATGATAAGCGGTGAACAGTGTGCCTTTCTGGCACCCATAGAGTTAAACGCAACGAGTGTATAACCCAACAGTGTATCCGCTGCTTATAGTTTTTTTCACAAAACCAATTTTAGCTTTTCCGGTTGTGATTTATTTCTCAAATGTATTTAAACCTTCAGATCAGGCGTTACCACAACATTTAAAGTTTTGTTTGTTTGTTTTCTGTTTGTGATTATTTCCCTTTAATGTTAGATCCATATACGGTACTCATTTGACACAAGCTACAATTACATGAGTCTGCATCGGCCAGTCTTGTGTAATTGACAACTAAGCAGTCACATTCTATGTAAGGAACTAGATAGAAGTGGTGTCTAAAACCCCGTATGCATGCTTGGTACCCCTATACATGTCCTTTGCCTACCTTTGGCATTTTGTTGTGTTTGACTGCACTGTGCCCAACATGACCCTTGGCTTGTTCTTAATTTTGAATTTATTGCTGGTTACCACAAGCCTATTTAAGCTGACCTAGCTAATGAGCACTCATTAAACTGTTCTTGGTTCAAGTATTCATCGTCTACTGGCAGCAACAGAAACCAAAAGCAAATAGTTGTTTCTAGACCGTCCGAGCATCAGTCTTGGCTGCAGGGCTTCAAACTCAAAACGTTGGTGTTTGTCCAACTGACCTTCCTTTAAATTAATCAGGAATTAAATTGTTTATATAATATACATTGAGCTTAGTGGTTTAATGGGCAGGTCAATGGACAGAGAAAGGTAAACATTGTAAAGTAAAACCTAGTGATCGCTAACTTGAGATATGCACCGACGTCTGGGTTGCCAAAGTTAGTCATAACTGAACTTTGCTATTTTGAAATAGCAACTAAAATTAAGGAAATATCCTGTATACGTCATTGTAATCGAATGTAGTTCAGTATGTCTAGTTAACAGTTTGGGTTTCCATAAGCAAACATGCTAGATATTAATGATAACGTATACTAAATCCATTTAAACGCTGGCAAAAATATTGAGTATCTAAAGGCCAATATTTTATCTAATAAGAGACAGAATAATTTAGCTGGTCTGATATCAATAGTTGGGGGGGGGGAGGGGGTAGCAACAAACAAACTACATGCAGAAAAAAATGTCACCATCACAAAAGCATTTATAGCCTATTGTAGAGTTGTAGTTATACTGAGTTTTTAAGGGAGGCTCCAGGCCTTTAATATGCAAAAGCAAAAAAGGCATGTGGTGCGGAGCATCACGCAAAATATCTTCTTACATAATGCCATAGGTATTTCAACAAGGAATGGAGATGATGAAGATAGGCAAGAAAATGCAGGGAAAATATTACTCTCAAACCAGGTTTCTGTTGGATTTCATCCATGCAAAATAAATGAAACCATGTTTAATAAAAGCAACTTATTTTCATTCTTTTATCTTAAGGGAATACTATAGTGCTGGAGTACTTGTTTAGGTGCCCACCTGCTGGCCAATCAGCATCTCCTCATAGAGATGCATCCAATCAATGGGTGGGGGCACCTGTCCAACATCCATTATTTCATTTTCAGTATTTACCCAATGCCCATGGGTGACTGCACCTGTGCCAGGTCTCCTTGTATTTTATTAGTGAACGGGCAGGAATGGCTGCCCAGTCACTCGTTTTTTATTATAGCCACTTGGCAAATGGGAACTTAAAAAAAAAGGCCAAAAAATAACTATAGACTGTTTCAGCCCATAGAATAAACTTGAGGCCGTAGTTAGACAAGAGGTTGGTCAGACCTGTACTATGAGTACATTAACTTACCCATCTGCAGCTTACCAAGTTGGTGATGCGATAGAAACTTAATGAAATGAAGATGTTAAAGTGAACCTGTCATGACAGATACAAGTTTGCCATTGTCTAACCATCTGGTTTGACTCATTTTATACAAGTAAGTATTTATTCTCTTAATGCCATTAAAAGCTCATATTTGAATTTATTTCCATTACCTTTGCATCCTGCTGAGACCAGCAATTATATTTCAGTGGGTGTTACATTTGCTGCAAGACACACTTCGTCTGCATACCTTTGTTTAGGATGTACAGACTTGCTTCTGATAACAGGTTAAAATCCCCAATATTTTAAGTTGACTTTGTGTAAATAAAATATATCTGCTCTCTCTCTCCATTCTCATATTGCCTCTACAAAGCTGCTGCAATAAATCATTCTAGTTGTTTCTCTCCTCTCTCCCTGCTTGCTGCTGGTGCTGCTCTGACACAGCCTGCTCTTCCCCTTGCAGTCATTGCTTTCCCTTAGCCTGAAATCAAGCAAAAAAGACAACCAAAGGAAGGGTTTCCCTGGTAATAGACATGCAAAGCACAGCATTTTTATCTCTCTCCTGAATGGCACGAACTGAAGTGACTGAGGGGAGGGGGAAAGGACTGTTTTGTTTTTAGACCTCTGATTGTAGATACAATCAAGCATCATAGTGGTGTCATCTGCCAGGTCACAATTATAGCTCCGTGCTGGCTAATATTAATTCTGGGCAACTTTTGTTGCACAGAATGTCAGTCATTAGCTGAAAGTGGTTAGCCGACACTCTCAGCCAATGAATGTCAACGCCACGGTTTCAGATTCTGGCGTCTGCAGCTCCGCAGAAGCTGGAAGTTCATTACTGGACTACCAGAGAGCCTTAGAGCCCAGTAGGGACCCAGATAAGGGGCACACTGTTTGGCATTACTGGGGAACAGGGCATCATAACCATTACACTGGGCTGCAGTGGAGTTACCCTTTAATGCACGAGCTGTAGAACCTATTCAAACCTCAGGGTCATTTCAACCCTTTATCCCTCTGAGAATAATAAAATGAGTACCTTTCAGCATTTTAATAATGTATTTACCCATGATATACTCTATAGAAAATATTAATTTATCCTAGATGGTTTTACATATATTAGAATATGCCTAGAAGAAAAACAATTAACAGAGCCATTCAGAAGTATTCTATAGTCCTGAGATTTTTACAAATTATTATTATTTAACTGTGTCACTGTAGAAATGCAAGGAAAAAACATGCTGCAATATCCACACAGCAGTTGGTTGATATATATATATTTATTTGTGTGTGTGTATGTTTATTTCTCTATTTTAAAATTACTGTATTAATACCGTGTACCTTTAGTCTGATCTTTGGCATCAGACCAGCTTCTCAGTGGTTGACTAGATCAGCTTCTCCTAAATTGCTGATTTTTATTTGCATGGGGCGATGCTTAGAAGCACAATCAGTAAACATGGTCTGTCTGGGTGAAGCGTCAACATGGTATCCGAGTCTATAAAGAAATGAGTCGCTCCTTGCAGAGGTGTACAATTAATTGGTTAATTAATTCCTTGGCATCTTGTAGGGGCTGCTGTACATTATATATGGCCTGCAGTTTACAACTTCTCTCTGGTAAGCTAAGTGACAAGATATAGGCTTACCATCATGTGTATAATGAGGTTTTAGTACTATATGTTGCCTGTTTCATTTATTGATTGTTCTTTTAGCTTTGAGACTGAGCTTGTTGGAAAGTGATGTGTTGTTTTTTTTTTTTTTCGGATCTAACTTTTGATCACAATCTTTTATTATCTTTTATATACAGACACTCCTCACTTACCGACCGGGTTCCGTTCATGCGACCTGGTCATAGAACAAATTGGTCGGTAAGTGAGCAGGGCCGGACTGGGGATACAAAGCAGCCCTGGAAAAAAAAAATCTATGCCAGCCCCATAAGTCATTGCGCCATATATTGCCGTAGGTAATATGTAAGGCAATGTCTTGCCACCCCAGATGGTTGAGTAATATATATATATATATATATATATATATATATATATATATATATATATATTGCTTTTTCTAATATATCATATTGGTCCATTTAATTATACATTAAGCATACTCACATGCAGTGTTTACATTGCTTCCTAGTGACACCTCTAGTGACAGTCACTCAGACAGTCACTAGAGGTGCTTCCTGTGTCAGTGCTGCACAGCGTGATTGCACAGTGTGCAGCACCTACTATCAGGGCCTTTGCAGCCAATCCTATGGCAGAGCATTGGATTGGCTCAGATCATCATGCTTGATGATCTCAGCCATAGAGGCAGGGCCAGTCGAGGGGAGACCAGCACGGCGTGGGGAGAAAAAGAAAAGGTGAGTAAAAACACTTTTTAAATACACACAGACACACACACACACAGACACACACACACACCATGACACAGACACACACCATGACACAAACACACACACCATGACACAAACACACATACAGACACACAATGACACAGACACACAATGACACAGACACACAATGACACAGACACACAATGACACAGACACACCATGACACAGACACACAATGACACAGACACACACACCATGACACAGACACACACACCATGACACAGACACACAATGACACAGACACACACACCATGACACAGACACACACACCATGACACACACACACCATGACACACACACACACACACCATGACACACACACATACACACACAATGACAGACACACACCATGACACAAACACACACAAACACCATGACACAAATTCACATACACACACACCATGACACAGACACACAATGACACAGACACACAATGACACAGACACACACCATGACACACACACACACACACCATGACACACACACACACCATGACACACACACACACACACCATGACACACACACACACACACCATGACACACACACAATGACCGACACACACCATGACACAAACACACACAAACACACACCATGACACAAACGCACATACACACACACCATGACACAGACACACATACACACACACCATGACACATACACACAATGACACATACACACACACCATGACACAGACACACACCATGACACAGACACACACCATGACACACACCATGACACACACACACACCATGACACACACACACACACCATGACACACACACACACACCATGACACACACACACACACACACCATGACACACACACACACCATGACACACACACAATGACCGACACACACCATGACACAAACACACACAAACACCATGACACAAACGCACATACACACACACCATGACACAGACACACAATGACACACACACACCATGACACAGACACACAATGACACATACACACACACCATGACACAGACACACAATGACACAGACACACAATGACACAGACATACACACACACTTACACTGACACTGACAGAATTACCCATTTTACCTGTGGGTGACCGGCTGGGTGGGTTAGTGGCCGCAGGGGGAGGTCTTTTGGCGGCCGCTGGCTGGGGGAGGTCTGCTGGCGGCTGGCTGGGGGAGGTCTGCTGGCGGCTGGCTGGGGGAGGTCTGCTGGCGGCTGGCTGGGGGAGGTCTGCTGGCGGCTGGCTGGGGGAGGTCTGCTGGCCGCTGGCTGGGGGAGGTCTGCTGGCCGCTGGCTGGGGAAGCAGGCTGTTCTGTCTCTGCTCCCCCGCCCTCGCGCGCAGCTTAATGAGACCGGGGCCGAAATATGACGTCATATTCCGGCGCCGGTCTCTTTCTAGCGCGCAAGGGCGGGGGAGCAGAGACAGAACAGCCTGCTCCCCCTGCGGCCGCCAGCAGACCTCCCCCAGCCAGCCACCAGCAGACCCAGCTGTCTGCTCGGCCCCAGGTGCCGACGGCCCACCGGGAAATTTCCCGGTATCCCGGTGGGCCAGTCCGGCCCTGTAAGTGAGGAGTTAGGGGATTCCCTGCTCTGATGCGCTTATCTATGTTCGGTGAAATTTCCCCGAATATAGACGAATGCACCAGAGTAGGGAATCTCTCTAATCTATGTTCGGTAAAATTTCCTCGAAGATAGATTTAAGGGATTCCCTGCTCTGGTGCACATGTCTGTGTTAAAGGACATTTCCCCGAACGCACAAGAGCAGGGAATCCCTCTAATCTATGCTCAGGGAAATTAATCTTAACATAGTTTAGAGAGATTCCCTGCTCTGGTGCGTTCGTCTATGTTCGGGGAAATTTCTCAGAACATAGAAGAACGCAGCAGAGCAGGGAATCCCTTTAATTCCGACAATGGCTCACACTTACCATGCCGCGAGAGAGCTGGTCGTAAGTGCGAGCCATCGCAAAACGAGGACCACCTGTACAGAATCCCAACAGGAGAGAAATGTGAGAAATGTTAAGAATTCAAAGTGAATTTAGAATTTTTAAGGCAAAAATAGCCTCAGTGGAAGCATAAGATGACTTTGAGAAGACTTTTTTGTGTTATTTTGGCCTTAAATTCAAAATTAATTGTGAATTCCTAAAAAAAAAAAAAAAAATCTCACTTTCAAAAAGGATCGGTACAAGAATCTACAAGGATTTGTGTATATTATACACAGAATATAGGAAATACGCCTAGAGCACATTCTAAAGTTACAGCCAGGAATGCTGAATGATTGTGGACACCCCTGAATTGTGAATTGGGTTTGTGTCTATGTGTCTGTTTTCTACTGTATGCTCTTCTATTTCCAACAGATGTGCAGAACAATTATTGTAATATTGTTTTGAGCGCTCCATCATTTGTATGTATAGCCAAACCTGTCCACAGCCTTCTCACTCTACCTGTGGTCCAATGCCTGGGTGCAATATTTTGTTGATCTCAATCTTTGACTCCTCAGTCTGATCCATGCTTCTGTGAAAATAGATCTCAGCTATAGCATCTTACCTTGTGCCTGTGTGTAATTGCACAGAGATCATGTTAGATGTTTGTATATTTTATTTGTATATTGCCACACGATGCAGTAGCTACATATTCATATTAAGATTTGAAGAGATGCCCATAGGCACAGTTGCTACAGCATCTTCTTTGCTTATAGACTGAGTTCCAGCTATAAACTGTGTCCTCTCTCTTTATGCTACACTGTTTGATGCATTCGTAGGGTATGGCTAGTACAGCTAATATGAGAGAAACACTCTAGATTTGATATGTATTTATTTTACTGAATCCGTGTCAAGCTACAATGCCTTTACTTGTAACTTATTATGTGCTGGCACATAATAGGTGTTTTTAGACTTCACAGTGTTATTAAAGCATTAACATTCAGTCGGAAAGGGGTTAAAAGATAATGCAAGAGGAGGATGGAATTCCAAATTCTGGAAGAATTTTTTTTTTTTATTATTTTTCAACAGAAAGATGTCCACTTTGTCCACAGTTTAAAAGTCAGATTTTTCAGGTAAAAAGGATACTGAATAAGGAATGTTTGCTTCTTAGCCAGTAGACAGGCTGCCAGTAGTCATTGACAACTCCGACTGTTCGGTAAAACTACTTCAAGCTTTTTACCCCTTGGCAAACAGTTTTCTAACACAGTGTGTTATATTTCGATAACATTGTCCTGGTAGAAGATCGTTGGGAAGTCATTCTTTGTTTTTGGTATTTGTGTTGTGTTTTTTTTTTTTTTTATGTTTTATTTATTACTATTATTTTTGGTTTTCATTTTATTCAAACCTGCTTATGGTCTTGCCTGAGTAAAGCTTAAAGAGGCACGGTGTAACAAAAAATCAGTGAGTTTGAAACAATATTTTAAAGATGTTTTTGACACTTCTTAGTTGTGAGGGTCCGTCCTATCATGCCTTGCAAGCATTGAGGTACTAATGTGCAGAGCATGAATTCTGAGAACCATTTCAGTGAGATATGAGGAATCCCAAAAAAGAAAAGGGATTCTTTATCTATCCATTTATTTCTCTTTTGTTTAGGAAACCTAAATGTGAATGTGCTGTCAGCCACAAAGAGCCCGTATTGTCAGATTAGTTTTCTCAGTATTAATCTTAAGCCTGATAAAACCATAAGCAGTTAATTGCACTCAGATTAAAAGTCTACATTTTCTGCTCAAAGAAACCATTATCACATATTTGTCATAAACATTACATTTATTGCACACATTACATTTATCACTCATTATAAATTAGCACAAAATAACAGATGTCGGACTCTAAACTCCTGACTTTTAAGCGTGACAACACCGTAAGACTCTTGTCCTTCATGAGTAGCATTGCCCTCTTGTACACCGGAATACCAGCGGTGGAAATTCAAGCGACCTATCTACAGCCTTCCCAAGGGCGGAGGCGTTTAGAAACACCCGATCTCTGACCTACCTGGAAGCAGAATCTTGGCGGTTGAGCCCCATTATTCCTCCCCCCTGCCGGTGAGGGTTATCCCGGCACATATCTACCTTGGGACCTGCTGCAGCAAGAGTTGGAAGCACAAATAAAAGGTGCATAGTCCCACCTAAGATGGCGGCCGCCTCATGTGCTTCGGGCCCACTATCCCACAGCATGTCGGAGCTTGATCGCATCTTTGAGGCTTTCTGGGCCAAGTTGGCCAACAGATTACACAGTGCCACACAAGAGCGGATACCCGCTGACATACCCCAGCGACCACAAGACAAAGGAGAAGCGCGGGAGGTCGGGCCGGCAAAGCACGCAGTGGGCCAAATACCAAAGCGAAGGCTTAAAGGATGCACGGATGGTGTCCCCTCTCCGCGGCTACTCCGCAAACCTCGAAAGCGGCACTCTACTCGACCTAACCGGGTCAAACAGCGCAACAGTGCTTTTGGCGCGAAGCATGAATCCAGGACTCTCCTTGTACAGACAGCTCAGTCGGGGAAGCCTTGTGTGAAGAGCCAGGATGACCCTCTGGCGAACGGGCGGGATGCACGAAGACCTCAGGCTACTCTGTGGGACCCTGCTGAACCAGTGAAGGGTGTGGGCTGACTGCATTAACTCTCTTTAGGGCACTATGGCACTCTTTAGGGCACTCTGGGTGGACACAGTCACTCCGCCGCATGAAGGTCCTAATGGCCTCTCTCTGTTGAAAAGCATACTTTGTAATTTTTACTAATTTCTTATTTTTTATTTAAATTATTATTAATATTATTTTTATTTTACTTTTTATTTTTATTATTTATTTTCATTATTCCTCATTTTAGTCAAATTGTATTTCCATCTTTTATTTTTACACAGCACATATTATTGATACTAGAGATCATAATATAGGTTTCTTACATATCCCCGATTAAGCTACCCTAACTGTACAAATCGCATCCTGCTTGCATGTCTATTTGTCTCTACCTATATTTTACCTTAATACCTGATACAGTTTATGGCATGTCAAGCTTATCTAAATCTCAAAATTTGTGTAACTCCGTAGAACGTCATGAAGGGGTCTTTGCAGAAAGCACTATGTTCATATAGCTAGCAGCATTTGTATGCATGCAGCCAGTGTGCTTTTTGTAATCCTATGTTTTTATAATTTCTTATTGCAACCACTGGGCATGTGTTCAAAAGGTCCGTAAATCTAATCTCACACTGATACATATGCTTGCCTAATAATCTACCAGTTTATTATTTTCCATTTTCAACATTCAAAAGTCATGTCTCACCAGCTTGCTTTGAACCTAATTTTCACATACCCACTCACATGCCTACGTAACTCACTTAGACCACATCTTATGTTTTGCTAAACACTCTAGACATGTTTGACTACCCTGTGACCTAGCTACTTAACCTAAAACAATGTGTGCAATGACCTTCTATGCCTTATACTTGTTCATGAACTTTTACGTACCTTATTCCCCATGAGCGTCGGACTCTCCATGTGCCTGAGATTATCAGTACTGATGAACGTAGCCAATGCAATTCTTCTCCACAGAGTAGCATTAGGAGGCCAGTGAGCTTGTGAGGCAATTGCCAAACTGCCATACAGGGTCTCTTCACAGAGTTGCATTAAGTCACTGCATCTCTATGGGAATTGTTCAGCGCCTTCATGAAGAGCCTGGAGATGCTGCACTCTTTGCAGGACCTCATCAAGGCGGTCTGAGGGGCAGACACTAGAGGTGGCTCTAGGTGGCCGTGTAAACGCTGCCTTTTCTCAGAAGAGGCAGTGCTTAAACTGTGCAGCCTACAAGGACAATCTCCTAGCCACAGAACCACTACATTACGCTGAAAATGTTTCTCTTCTCTTTTGTTTCTACCATTCTAAATTTCGTGGCCTTTTCTGAAATGGACTATATCTGTGAAAAATGACAATATAGGCAGAGCAAAGTCTTCACTTTTTAGGCCATTTTAAAAATAATTTAGGAAATACAGATTACAGACTAAAATTAAGAGATCACATTTTGCTAAATCTCCTACATTGTTAATGTTTCTTCGCCTCTTCTCCATATATATTTAATGACAGAAAAAAGACAGAGTTTGGAACAGTGATTGACATGGAGCCACGAAGAAGGCACTCTGTTAAAGGGATTAAAATCAAGCCTTACAGGTAATATTGTCTAGTAGGGATCGACCGATTATCAGTTTTGCCGATATTCCGTTTTTTGGAGGTATCGGACGATAATCACCGGTAATACCGATAATGAGGTGGGCCTGCTCGTCCATAAGGCGGCACAAGCGGCCGCCTTAGGGCACACCGGACCGGGGGGGACGCTAGATTAGAGTGACAGGCAGGAGGTGGGCACACAGCACTCCCTACTGTCAGGCACTCTGTGTAGCGTGGCTGAGCTTTACAGTGCGCACCGCGCACTTATGGTTCCTGTACCCGGCCGGACTAAAAGGAAGTGCTCACTTCCTGTCAGTCCGGCCGGGTACAGGAGACTGCCGCTCCTGTACTGCGGGAGACAAGACGGGGAAGTTACACTTTGGTAGAGGGGGAGGAGAGAACACTATGGGACAGGGGAGGGAGGGGGGGAAGGAAAGAACACGATTTACACTATTTACCACTTAATAAAAAAACAAATGCAAAGAAATAAGTAATAATTTTTATCAAAACGGTAAATGTACAGAATATCGGTAAGCTATCGGCCTGAAAGTTCACAGATTATCAGTATCGGCTCTAAAAAAATCAATATCGGTCTATCCCTATTGTCTAGAACATTGATAAATCGCCCCCATACCTCCTGTTTCAATGCATTGTGCGCTCTGACTGTGCCAGAGCTGAACTGGATTGCTCTTTCAATTGTTTAATCGTTAATATACATTTGAAAGCAAATGGATCATCACATGGAAAAAAAGACTAAAACAAGTTATCGGTGATTTTAAATGTTTTATTCATTAAAGGTATTTTCCAGAGAATTGACCGTTCCCCTTTAAAAGACAAGAACTAAAGTCGATATAATCTAGCGATTACCATGAACACAGCACAGTGGAAAAACAATCAAACTTTAAATGTTCTACTCTCAACTTGGATTGACTTCCATTAGAAAAAAAAATGCCTTGTTTATGGACTGCTGTTTAAGAACCCTTAAATACTTTATTTTGTGAGTGGTACTATGGAAGTTAACGCATTGTTGTAACTACAGATGGAAGGAGAGGCGCTAAAAATCCCATTTAGGATGGACTGCTATTTTGGTGATTTATTCTGAAATTATGTTCTTTCGATTTTCTGCAAAGTTAATAACAAGGTTCAACAAAACACCACTTATTGTCAGTGCTTTTACATTTACAGGGAGGAAAGCAAATATTTTTGCATATGTTTTGTTATCGTAAGTGCATCTTTAAATGTCACTTAGGCGATAACTACTAGGTTTTTTTCTTCAATTATGTGCCAAAAAGACACACAAGGCTGTTTTCTCACTGAAAACCATTTGGGCTTGGTTGTATTGTTGTATCCAAGCGAATGGATTTTTCTTTTTCTTTTTTTTTTTTCTCACGTACAAGACAAAGACAGAAGTTAATGACATGGTGTGGGACTTTTTCAATCCCTTAAAAAAAACAAAAACATAAAAGGTTCTCGATGGTACAAGCAAGGATCCTCTCGACTCAAGACGCAAAGATGTTTTCTATTTGCCCGTGCTCAGCTCCGTAGGGTCGCACAGCTTACAGGAAGTCTGGGAAACCTCAAACTGGCTTTAAAATAAGCCCTGACACTCCATACTAAACTGATATTATGTAACCACAAGATACATTCTTGCAAGTATTTATAGGTCGTATGTGTTAAGTGAAATTGACTTTTTGAGGTTGTCTTGTGGTTTAAATACAGTAGAGAAGAAAGTGATGTTTGCCTTAATAACCAATAGCAACGCCACTTAACAGCACAACTTCCTGCTAATGGGATGTGTGTGGGATGCCTTCCAAATATCTACCAGGAAACAGACTGATACGGCTTATTCATTGCTATTAATTTCCTATATGTGTGGTACATAGCAAAAATAGCAACGTGATTTCATTTCTGTGATGATGCTGGTGCTGAATAGAACCGAGAAGAGAAGCTTGTTAAATGTCAGATGAGGATATTGAAAGATACTCGGTATATGGTTTTAACTGCGCTTATAAAAGGATTTTATCCAAACAAAGGAATTGGGGAATATGTTTTAATCAACATGTCATTTTCGAGGTGCTTTATTTTAGAAGATAGAAATGTATAGACATAATAAATAAATCAAGTCTAATACCCCTTTAGAAGGGATTATTCCTTTTTAAGCCCCAAATTACTTATCCTTTTCTGCCCATGTTCCATAATTTATTTATTTCTTATGGAGGGATGGGGGGGTTAACTCCCACCTTCAGTAAAACTAGAATTTAAATACCTCACACTTCTCAAAGTCACATACACTGATATAAAAGATTAAGGCATTAAAGGCAATTGTTCTGCAATGATCCCTGGCGATTTGGTTCTGTCCTTCTAGAGAACCACCTTTTATTATCCCTTTATTAGGCTAACAATATTGCTAATTTTATGTTCTCCATCACTATGTGTGCTTGATGGGAGATTTAATCACCTAAATGGACACTCCTGACCATTAAAGCACTTTAGTTTGTTGAAATGCTTTGTATGTGAAAGGTGTCCTCGTTTTTTTAATTTTACAAAAAGTGTACTTTTCATTTAAAATTGGTATTTTCTTATATAAATTAAAGGACCACTATAGGCACCCAGACCCAGATCAGCTTAATGAAGTGGTCTGGGTGCCAGGTCCAGCTAGGATTAACCCTTTCTTCTGTAAACATAGAAGTTTCGGAGAAAATGCTATGTTTATAATAGGGTTAATCCAGCCTCTAGTGGCTGTCTCATTGACAGCCGCTAGAGGCGCTTCCACGCTTCTCACTGTGATTTTCACAGTGAGAAGACGCCAGCGTCCATAGGAAAGCCAATGAGGAGGAGGAGGAGGAGGAGAGTCCCCCGCCCGGCGCTGGAGAAAGAGGTAAATTTAACCCCTTCCACCCCCTAGAGCCCGGTGGGAGTGGGACCCTGAGGGTGTGGGCACCCTCAGGGCACTATAGTGCCAGGAAAACGATTTTGCAAGCTGTTTTAGACATATACCCAATGAAAAAACGTGTGTAATTAAAGGATTACTCCAACCAACATGACCACTTCTGCTTTTGAATTGGTCATGCTGGTTGGAGTCTTAATGTGCATTGTTTAAGCTTGAAACACAGAACATCCAGAGGTATTTTAAATTGTGTGCTTGGCGTAAGTTGCACTCCAAGCACACATGACACTGGCAGCCCAGAACTTTGTTCCAGGCAGCCTGATGTCAATGTGGTACATAATTTACGTCTTTTCATTGCGCACTGCTTATAGACGTAACAGCATCTACCATTGCAGGCAGAGACAGCATTGGAGAAGCTCTTATGTTCCCTCCATCCCTCCCACCCACATGAAGGTATGCCCTCTATTCCTCCCACCCACACTGAGGTGTGCCCTCCATCCCTCCCATCCACATTGAGGTATGCACTCCATCCATCCCTCCCACCCACACTGAGGTATGCTCCCATCCACACGGAGGTATGCCCTCCATCCCTCCCATCCACACGGAGGTATGCCCTCCATCCCTCCCATCCACACGGAGGTATGCCCTCCATCCCTCCCATCCACACGGAGGTATGCCCTCCCATCCACATGGAGGTATGCCCTCCCACCCACACTGAGGTATGCTGTCCATCCCTCCCACCCACATGGAGGTATGCCCTCCCATCCACACGGAGGTATGCCCTCCCACCCACACGGAGGTAAGTCCGAGGTTTGGCGAGCATTGCCATGGAGCTAATCCCAGCGCTGAATTAAGGTGACTAAACGTCTTTTAAAATGCTCTTTGCATTGTAATAAGGGGAAGGGGGGCATATATAATATTGCCAATAGGACTTATTCTATATCATACAAAAAAGGGTTGGAGAAACCCTTTAAATGCATGCATGTTATAATTTGGGGCATTTCTACCAAACTGTAATTTTGAAAAAAAAATTATTGATTATTTTTTTGAGGTTGCAGTGGGAGTGTCCCTTTAACTCCACGTAATTTCCTTCTAGGGGGCACAACATACTTGAACAACTGCTGAAATTCTTGTGACAGACTACAGCCACAGTCTCTATTTACCCTATTGCTATTATGTTATCACTTGTATGTAAACAACAGAAGTAATGTTTTTACCAACCTTGATTATAGAATATTTGTTACAGTTTACTTCTCCTTGTGCAGCCAATTTATAAAATAAACGCAATGAAAAAATACAATCTAAACAAAGACAGTCTAACTTACAGGTCTGTTATGGCCCTATACATTAAAACCCCCCAAATTAATTGGTTCCTTAATTACAAAAGAACATGAAATGAGAAATAGCTCACTGCTATGAGTTCCCAGCATTTTTTGCACAACCTGGCCCAGATGAACAGCTGTGGCGAACAAGCCAGCGGCTTCTGGAAATGTATGAGTCTATGTAAGATTATCCAGATATCAGCTTGCACTGGCCTCAGCATGGACTGTTTCCAATCAAGTCCTAAAAATAAACACTGGTTAATCACCTGAGCAGCAACATGAGTTGACCGAAGCCGTGACTGTACTGAACCAAAGCCCAGATTCCTTCAAGAGCCTGGCTCACGTCTTTCGGAGCAAGAGTTTTTCTTTTTTATAGGAAGGAAGAAACTCTCAAGATAACTGTTTCTTTTGTGATATCTGCTTATTTTGAAGCATTCGGTGGATTAACATATATATATATATATATATATATATATATATATTTTTTTTTTGTAATTATTTTTCCCCAGTGCGTCTTAACCCTTTAAGAATAAGTGGCCATGTGATAACTTTTTTCATTATAAATTTAGGGTGCAAATTAGCACTGTAAACACTGCAGTTTATACTAGTGCAGGGGAAGGCAACTTTCGGGACTCCAGATGTTGTGGACTACACCTCCCACGATGCTTTGCCAACGTTATGGCTGTAAAAGCATTATGGGGGATTTAGTCCGAAACATCTGGAGTTCCGAAGGTTGCCTACACCTGTAACTAGTGGTTAGGGTGTTGGGAAGCTATAGACCAAATGATTGTATAGTGCACACACTGAACTTACGTGGCCTTGCCCATTAATGTATTTGACACGTAGGCAGCATCTAATTGATACGGCCTACATACCTCCCAACATTTTAAATGGACAGCTTAGTTTTTGGGGTGTGGGGTGTGAGTGAGGATGTGGCCACGGGCAGGTTGTTCTGAGAAGTTTTAAGTTACTTACTAATAATTTATGCGACTAAAATATAATGACAACAAAAATGTCTCTTACTTGCACAGACTTATTTTCTAAATACATTTACTGTAATTTAAACATTCATTACTGGGAGTATTATTGATGTGGAGCTCTGTTATACACTCCAACATTATGGAGCTCATAGAAAAGAGGGATAGCTGGATTTAGTCCCAAAATAGGGACTGTCCCTCATAAACAGGGACACTTGTGAGGTATGTAGCCATTTACACACAGACGAATCACTGCTGTATTTGTGGCTCCATTGAATCAATGCCGTACACCACAGCGTTCAAGATTTTGCGTAAACAAAATGTGAGGTTTCTCATTAAATGCCGGTGCATCATCAGTAGAATCTGTTGAACCCTTGGGTCACAGGTTCAAATCCCGGCAGGGTTCACTCTACCCTTCATCCTTCCGAGGTAGATAAAGTTTGAGTACCATTAAATTGGGTAATAGTAACAACCCCAAGACGTACTTGAAAACCAGAGTAATCGGAATCTACCTTTCCTGGTTAAATACTTTGTTATTATTATTGTGATGTTGCAAGATAACAAGGTGGGGTTTGAACTGAGGGGATTAGTCTGTGTTTTTATTAGGCTAACTGCAAAGCACGGTAACCACTAGAATACTCTGATGAGGCTACGATGGTTGGAGTGTCCCTTTAATCCTCGTCACTCTGTTTAATCCAGCACAAGTGGTGGGAGGACACTAATAGCTTGTGTATAGAAGCATTTTGCCAAAGTTCCTTAATGAGCTGCTTTGCAAGCTGTTGCTTCCTCAACAGGTTTGATCCTTGATTTCCAAGAGTAGGTATTAGAAAATGACAGGACATTTAGGGTATTGTCTGTGCTCTGTGATCAAACTCTTACTTAATAAGGAGTTGTACTTAGTGGTTAGGAAACAGTGTCTGGCTCCTTCATACAGTCACTTGAATTCCCAGGTGATAAGTCACAAGGTGGATATTATTCCAAGCACACTGTAAACATTCTGAAAGGCACAGTGCTAGGCTTCTCCCTTTTTTTTTTTTCTAATATTCTCCTTTTTATCTATTGAAAACATATTTTTTTGGTGCATGCAGACAAAAGAGTTGCTTTGTTGCAGGTCTGTGTTAGGCATCTTTTCAGAGAAGCAGATGCATCCGGAAATTCTTTAGCGAAGGTATAATCAAAGCATACTTCATCCCTCGCCACGATATATCCGCACTTTTCACATTCCTCCGGCATAATGCCCTAGAAAGTGAAAACATGCACATGGGGAGACTGCCTACGACCTATTTGTCATGCTGCACAGTACTCTGTAATCAAGCCGCGGCTTAAAAAGCACACCGTGTAATTTGTGTGTAAATTAAGGTGTTTTAAGAGCAGGAGATGTTTGAGAGCTAATGGCTTGCGGCTGAAACTCTAGTCTGTAAAGTATTGGCTCGTCTTGTACACCTGAAGCCTGCCTCACCTTTTATTCCTGTGTGTGCAGGTGTCCTTGCATTTGACTGCCAACACCTGCTATACAAGGCAATTGGCATATATTGGATATTGGAAATAGTGGGACGAGGAATATTGTTCTGTCACCACAGAGGGGCTACAATACATAAATACAAGTTTTGATGCTCAATGAAAAAAATGGTTTTGGAAGCAGTGATTGGTTGAGCTCTGTACTTTGAGTACAAAACACATTAGAAATCAAATTATTTTGCTGCTTAGAAGGAAGCAAAGTATATTTGTAAAGCTGCCCTCATTATCACAATAGGGCTCATTTTATGAACCTCAAAAGCCAAAAAGTCTGGGTTTAATAGATATTGGGCCTGGATATTTTTGTTTTTCTCATTTAAAGGCTTTAACCCCTTAAGGACACATGACATGTATGACATGTCATAATTCCCTTTTATTCCAGAAGTTTGGTCCTTAAGGGGTTAAAGGTTTTGTGTTAACCTGCTAAGTGATCTTACAGTATGTGCAATTTGCTAGAATTATTACATTGCAGATTTTCTCTTGTTTTTGTTCAGTAGTGTGATGTCTTGGGCTCTTGCACCTTGACAGCAATTTTTCATAGAACAATGTGCTCTCATGGAGTGCGCTGGCAGGAGAGCCACCAGGGCAGAACAACATTACTTATGGAGAAGCTATTGTTATTCTGGAGAAAAGCCAAAGCTGATAGCATACATCATTGTTCTGTGTTTGCGGAATTTCCAGCAGTAATTCGCAGATTGTTCTAAGTACTCCTTAGATCTGAAAAGGTTTCATTGGGGTGAACACAGTCTAATGTTATAGGCTTGGTCTGTTTATCTGAGCTCTTGGCATTATCCCGTGGTTTGCCTTTCTTGTTTTGTTTTTGTTTCACCAGGATATGGTGACATTACATTATTTACCTTTGTACAGGCTACTGTTGTTCACTCTCTTTGGTTACATACCAAAAACACCAGAGAAGGCTTGTTGCACAGTTTGGCTTTAATATAACCCGTCTGATTATTCTCAAGGTAACAGATCCGTTTACAAGTCTAACCGTCTTCATTTTAGATTTCTGAGTCTTAAAAAGAGGTCACAAGACACTCCAGTACTGTTTTTTGGGGAGAGGTGACAAGGTTGTCCATTTTAATGATCATTGCTTCTACTGATGTTTCTTCGTTCTTTAGTCTGTTGTTCCTATTTAGACGAATTCACTTTGTGACTGCATGTGTCTTTGGGATTAGGTAAGTATACCTTCCTATCCATGCTTGTACTAGGGTACTACCATAGGGTGTAGTAAATGTAAAAAATATTAAAGATATACTGGCCTCTCCGCCTCCTGCAACTTCATGGCCGCATTCGAAAACAAAAAGTACTGGTGCGCAGAAATTAAAAAATAAAACACCTAAAGTGTTCACATATGTCATAAAGTGCTTTTAAAGTACATACAAAGTGGAATTGGTGTTATCCCACGTAAATAAAAGCACATATAACAAACACACATGTGCATATACTTATAACCTGTAAGTATACACTGATGGTTTCTTTGACCACTTCCTGGAATTTCCCCCTCGTCACTTTCTACAAGATTTTCAAACTCAATAGTAAAATGTTCTCCCCTGAAATACTTTGACCCTCCTCCTGCTCTCTGCGCAATAGCCATATTGGGCACTAGAGGTGGACTTAAACCTGCAATATAAACATTGCAGTTTCTCAAAAACGGCAGTGTTTGACATTGCAGGGATAAGAGGAAAGGGACGCTGGGCTCATCACACTTCATTGAGATAACGTGGTCTAGGTGGCTGTAGTGTTCCTCTGAGCAGTAAGTATAATGTTTATTTAAATTAAAACGTATGAGCAGTATATACAATTCTTGTTTATTAAAGATATAGCAAATTGATAAGGCAAAACCAGAGCAAACTTTGTAAATGTGGTTGAGGATAAAGTGCTATGGATTACAAAGTTTAATTTTATTTTTCATACTTGATAAATATATACTTGTTACAAATAATGATAGATAAACAAACATATAAAAAATTGTGGAAAGCAAGAGTTCCTCTTGAAGAAAATGAACCAACCATTTAATTTATCAATCTATTCCATCTTAACCATGTCTCACCAGTGTCCTCCCTCTAGTCATACCTGGAAACTCTCTCTGATCCAGCAAGCCACTAATGGTTTTGGAACAGTCTGATGCCGCCATCCTGAGTTTCAATTCCAGGGTATCTCTGCTGTGATGACCACCGCATTATCAGACAAACAAATTGAATTACTGGGACGCCCCCCCTCCCATCCCGTTTCCAAGGAACGGCTATCTGTTCTCTGTTTCTTCGTCTGCCTACTCTACATCTTCCATATGCCTTTTATTCATGTAAATAATAGATTGTAACTATGTCAGTTAGATCTGTCCCTTTCTGGACACATTGCATCTTGACGTTCTATGCAGTACACATCTAGACTGACTGTCTACTCTCTTTATTCTGTATAATTAGTGAGGCTTAGATTGATTCTCTTTATCAGTCTCTTATTTACTTATTTCAACTGTGATGGTCAGAATACTCAGTACTCCTTTACATCTAAGGCTATCCCTCGATTTGTTTATTATTCCAGTTTTGATCTTGGCAAGGGATAGCTGGATAGTACGGAACGGGTCAAAATAACACCTATTTTTTCTCGTTAACGTTTTAAGTTGCCCGGTATAGCTGAACTCTGGTCACTTTAAAAAGTTGAGCCTGTGACTTAATAGTATTCTACCGAACCAGATGCATATTCTTTAGATGTAATTCTTAATAATGGAGTTTCTTAAACTCAAGCCTTAGAGCTGATAGTGGCGGTTATGTGCACTAGGGGCACAGTGAATGGGTTAAGTGACGAGGGTTTTGGTGGTTGTGACTGTCTGATTAGTGTAAAAAGACAGCCATGCTATGAAATTTAACTTCCTTGCTGTTGAAAGCCCCTCCATAAATCCATGTATAAACTGTTACATGACATTACAGTGAACTCAACATTCACATTGTAACAGGCATCTTCCCCCGCAGTGTTTTCTTTGGCATGATCCCCCACCAGGCCGTCGTAAATCACCTGGGGAACCTTCTGCTCAGCCTAAGCAATGTGACTACTTAGCAACGCTTAGGCTGCAGGAATTGGCTGTGGTTTTAAATACAAACTTCTGCTGTGTAAACTAATGGAGGCTGTTACAGAGGAACAACTCTCAGTGCTTATTGAATAATGCCAAAAAGTCCCAGCCTCTTTGGCTATTCAGGAATTTTCTTTACAAGATGGCCACCAGCTAAACCATTGGGCATATCTGTGTGCGAAAACAAGGCCAGTAGCTACTAATCATATTATTATACACAAATATCATAGACAAGTTAATAAAAATTCTGAAAGAATACGGACAACATGTATAAACTGTAGAATAGTATCCAGAGTGTCCGTGAATGATTGATGTCTGAATTCGGGGGGATATTATATTGCTAACGCAGAAACTTTCTTTTTAGCGACATCACAGTGGTCATTGGAGGACCTCTGGCAAGTATACAGCCATCGAAAAAGAATGTGGGAAAAACAAAGCACCTATAAAATAATAATACAACCTGGAAATATCTCATACTCTATTGCGCTATGTATTTTTTGTGATTATTTTTTAGATATTTATATATTCTTTATTGGACCATTTCTCCGATTTTTTTCCAAGTTGTATTATTATTATTTTATGTGTGTTTTGTTTTTCCCCACATTCTTTAATTTGCGTTTTGGGGTGCTTCTTGTAAGGTACACTTGGGATATTTCATTCACGTATATGTTTATATATTTATTTACTCACTAGGTAGCGTTTTGGTTTTTGTTACATCTAAAAAAAAGTTTTGACTTCTTACCATGTGACAGCGCCAGGGACCATAGCCACTACTTCACATTGCAGTAATGATGGTGCTTAGATAGCACTTTTAAGCCATTGCCACCCAATGCCCATGAGTAATTCAGACTAAACCTTTATAGTTAGACTACATACAAAGTGTGTGTATTTATATAAGATCCTGTTTAGTGGATGAGTTGATCTTATATATTGTGTGAACTGGCCCCAGCAGTTTATTGATTCTACCTGAAAAATAATGATATATAAGAAAAATGTGTGCAAGATCCTTAGAGGTAGAACGTTTCTTTCTGTCTGTAAGAGCTCACAGTAGGGGCTAAAGAAAGCATTATGCATGTAAGTGAGGTAAAACTGATATTCAGCTCTCTCTCTCTCTCTCTCTCTCTCTCTCTCTGATTGATGGTGATTACTTGTTTATGAACCCGAGGTTTAAGGTCTGAACTTCCTCATAGGCCAGATAGTTCAGGGGGCTGTTTCCTGAGGCTGCTTGGGGAGGGTGGGATTGAGGGACATACAAGCAAAGGAACACAGCCAGAACTAAAATGAGATTTATCTGTACATGTGATGTGCTTGAGTCTTTTACATATTTGTGTTTTAAATTACTGTGAAAATAGTGCTTTCCATCATTCAAATTCAAGCTGTCTTGTGAACTCTTTGTACAACACTGTGGAAAATGTTGGCGCTTTCTAAATAAAATATCGAGCATCAGTATTGTGACACTGTAATGGAAGTGGACTCTTTAGCGTGCAGCATTGTTCGAGTACTGTTCGTACTGGCCAATATTGTTACAATGTTGGGAACTGTAATGCACCGTTAATCATTCGTAAGCACAGGTACACCAATGCCTTGTAGGTAGTCCCCTAAATTAATGTGGACACTTGAGACAGTATTGACAATAACTCCTATCAATCAGCCAACCTTTGCTTGACTCCACTACCAAATTAATATTTCTGGTCAGCGATAGTAAAATTTAAAATTAAAAAATGTAGGTTACAGCAGAGCCTAAAAGCTCAAAACAAGCCACGCTCACTGTTTCTTGCTTGTCATGAGAACATATGAAAATATGAAACACAAAAGTAAAAAAAAAAAAAAAAGGTCTAGACTGCAACTGGTTTGTCCTTTATGGTACCAGCTGAGGAGGACACTAGAAAGTACCTGGGATTACAGGAGAGGCTTCCCAAATAGGTAGTGTCCCACAAGGAACTTGGAACATGTCATCAGAAATGGTGTAATTATTATCAGATGAAAACTGAGTTGTCTTTATTTTTTATTAATAATGTCATATATTTATATAAAATTACATTTTATATGAACTGTGGGAAAACACAAATATAATAATTTTGAAGACCCCCCCAAACCAGATATATATTCATGTGATGCACCTCACCGGTCAGATGTATTAGCACGTGACACACAATGTTGATTTGAAGGCATGTAGCATGGAATTTCACCTCCTAAGATAGGGCTCGGTTTCCAACGCTAAGTCGGGCAAGTTGCGGGGTCTTGGTCTGCCAAGTCCCAGGTTTCTAGAGGGTAGTTTACAGTTTTAAGCTGCTAAACGGTCAAGTCTTTTATTGGTGGATAAATAGTTCCTCTTTTACTAGATGTCTGTTTATTATGTGTGTTCTTTGACCAAGTCTTTGCCTTCTTTTGTAGGTTTGGCCCTGGCCTGGTGATATACTGGTACGGGTTTATTGAGGAATTGGATTGCAACCGAGAACGTGGCATACTACTTAAGGATGAGTTCCCCAATGACATTGTGACACTGCAGGATTGCATGGTGCAAGAAAGCCGACACACAGAGTGCAAGACGGAAAAAAGCCAGGAAACCATGTAATATTTCGATTCAGACTGAAACTGCTGAACTTCAGATGAACTGCAGCACGAGGTTACAAGGCAGTCTGCTCATGCAAACACTCAGACAATCTGTTTACCTTCCGTTCCAGTTGCCCTTCTGCCTGTGCTACAACCCAAAACCCACGCACTTAGTGAAGCACCTCTGTAACTGCTCTTCGGTCATACACACTGGCCTTCCTTCCTCCTGAACCCTTCGCTCACAGGACACAGCAATGAATCAAGAGGAAACAAATGCACCTCTTCTGCCCTCACTTTAAAAAGTCTCCAAAAACATTCACAGAGTAACCTGCCTTTAAAGGAACAAGGTTTCTATGGGAGTATCGTAGAAATAACATAAGGAAAGGAGGAGCTATCAGGAAATGTTATTATATGACTGCAAATTCAGTTCTTGTTACTGACAACCATGATCTTCTATGTGATGCCTTGTAGAAAAGGCAAAGCAGGTGAAGAATAGCACAGATTAGGTTTGATAAGGTTACATGATCTATTCTGTTAAGTTCCCTGTTACACATGCTAGGGATGTGTAGAATCCCCTTATTCACGTATATTTAGCTCCTGTTACAAATTTGACCACCAATAAAGAATAAATAAGGAGCGCGTCTCATAAAAAGTAACAATTTTATTAGATGAATACACATCAGTGCATAAATGTACACAAATATATATAATCCAAGTATCAAATAAAATAAGGGGACAAGAACACAAAACTATGCAATAATAGCAATAACCCCATATATACAATAATCCCCAAAACAATCATAAAAAGAGACTAAAATAACAACCACCTTATTTTGTTTGATACATTGATTAGATATATTGTATACATTTATGCCGATGTGTATTAATTTAGTAAAATTGTTACTCTTTATGGGACGCGCTCCTTATTCTTTATTTGTTGTTTTTACAGACTCCCCCTTGAGCACCCCGTCTCTTTATGATTTAAGTCATATTCATTTTTTTTGTTATTTTTCTTTTGTTTATAGTGTGCTCTCTTGGTTAATCATTCTCTTCTACTGGTTTGACCACCAACCTTACGACTCCAATAATACGAATTGTGCGCTCTGTCTGTACACACACTCACAAAAGTTTTTTAGTTTTTTTTGTTGTTGTCCCCACTCATAATAAAATCACAGCAAATTTTGTGTTTTACATAAATTGCATTAATGAGTTTGTCTGGTTTTCCTTCCTTCTGTGAGTACCGTGTATATTGAGGTGCCTGATTCACATCTTAATTCATACCAGAATTGCAAATTTCGAATAGTTTTTTTTTCTAACTGGTCTGTATACCGTGTCTAAATTATTAGAAGGGACTAATGTGAAAAGATAAATTACTTTTTAGAAAAATTGTATAATCAAAACCATTTAGCGTGCCCTAAGAATTTACAATTATGAATAACTTTCATTTAAGCCACTTTCTCCAAGAATTTGTCCTACTGACATCCTCCCCTAAGTTTTCAAGTACCAGAAATTAGGAAGTTATTTTTAAAAAGAATAAAATCAAGTGTCACAAAATCCAGGCCATTGTAGTAATGTATTGCTGTATTTTCAGAATTATCCATTGCAGAACAGTGCACGGGCAAGGAGTCTGCTACTCAGAGGATCTTAAATTAGACTGCAGTTTTTTTAGGAAGACAGAGAGGCTATCAAAAACAAGTAGAGCTATCTTATTTTATGCCCAGAGAAGGAGTACGAACCAAGAGCAGACCTGAATCAAGAAATGCAAACCTGGGTAAGCCTTATAATATATATCCATACTTATATTTAATGTATATTAAATGTTAGAAATAAGAGGGCAGAGCCTAGCAGCGCACCAGAGCAGTCGCCATATCTCACACCTCTGAGTGCCAAACTCTCAATCTACTAAATGCTGACTGCATCTTACTACAAACGGCCAAAAGAAGAGCAGATCTAACTGCAGAACGCCGTCCTGAAGCTGTCGATGCCTTTCTTTCTCGCGCCAGGCATGCAAATCCGCTACCGAGGCCCCAAGGCCTACCGCGTGGGCGGCCAGCCTCGCGTAACCTGTAGAGGCTCCCCAACGTTGGGCAATTTAGGCCTGACAGACCTGCTGTCCAACATCCAGACAGCCGGAGACATGGGAAGAAAATCCCCAAAACCGCCTGCCAGTACCGCAAGGACGCAGCGCGACATAAGCCAGATGCTGCAATTCCCGACACCAGCGCCAGACTCACTGAAGATCTCACCCATGCGAGAACCATCACCCTCGCAACTACAACTACAAGTGACTCAGACCGAAACCAGCAGACAAGTGAACATACTGGACGACAGGGGCAGGAGGAAAAATATTAAGATAAGAGGGGTCCTAGAATCCATCCCCCTGGAAGAACTGCCGCACTTCGTAAGAAGGTTAGTGGCATCCCTCCTACCAGTGAGACAAGCTAAGTATTTCACCTTTGACGGGGTGTAGAGAATAGCCAAGACCCCACGAGCTCGAGCTACAGCACCACGCAACGTCATACTTGGATGCCAAGCGGTATCCGACAAGCCTGTCAAATAATATTCTTCCAGGACTTGAGCAGAGCCACCCTGTTAAGGCGCAAATCCATGCAACACCTCACAAAGACTTTACAAGCGGCCTGACCTACCAATGGGCGACTCCACAATCACTGTGGGTAACAAAGGAGGGGAAAACTTACTAAGCCACAGAACCGTCCGACACTCCTGCTACACTGGCAGCACTGGGCCTATCCACACCACACTAAACAGGGACTACCTCGCTCTCACGCCCGGACAGTTAATGACATACCCATGTTCGAGCCCAGAAGAGACAAGAGACCAACGACCTGAGATGTTCCCAGTACCCAACCAGCTCATGCTGCATTGTATTTATAATTTTTCATCGTATTATATGTTGTTTCCTTCTTTTACTATGTCTTGTTAGTGTATTAAACTTTACATTAGCTGCTGTTACACTGTACCTAAATACTCACGAGAAGAGGTGACAGCACCTCGCCTGCTCTATGACACAGAGACACTTGGCTGGCACACAAGGCGCTCAATAGGGGATTCGATAACACCATCCAATTTTCAAAAGCCCGCCATCCAGCTAACCATCTAACCAAAAAAAAGAGAATCTTAATTTTCACTTCACCCAGAAAACTTTCAGAAACCCACGTAACAGGGGGGAAAAAGAAAATTATCACTAAGCACTACCCACCCACCCTGTTTTATTTTTACTTTATAGCATGCTATCCCCAACTTCTAAGAGCTTACTCAATGAATGCCTCATTACCTTTACATGTTACCAGTGGCTTTAAATGTCCTTTAATTCTCTATAGCCATCACCTCCAAATTCCCTCTCTGCTACTCCTGTCTCAGCTCCTGGAGTGTAAGCTCACTGGCTATCTAGCAAAGTACTTTGTATAGAAGAACTACAATGGCTCACAGGCTGCAAATGACTAATTTCTTTACCTGAAAATATTTAAACGAGTTGGACTTTTCGTATGTAGTCTTGTATAGATGATAAAAATATATATATTTTTGGAAGCGAAGGGGCCATTGACATTATTAGGTCATTTCATTCTTCGTTTACATCTGAACAACTCATACTGAAATGGCGTTGGACACACAGCTGTAATTTTCACACCATTCTTGTTGGTAGGCCTGTAACAGTACAAATCCTGAATTTTATGGGGATGTTCTGCAGAGCCCTAATGAATTATTCCACGCCAGGAAACAGAGGAATGCATTAAAATGACTGATGGTTTACAAACTCAGAAAGCATCTGCTCTGACAAGACAAGTCATGGGAAGATTCTAATCCTTAAAAATGGAGGCCATTGAGCACGCTGGTTCCACTGAAAAGGATTTCACCAACATTCTTTTACACACCTGTCAAGAGTGGTGGTCTCAATATTTCCATGCTTTTGGGGTCATATATATATATAATGTTATGGCTCCAAACACACGAAAAAATTAACAAAATAGGTTTACTGAGTGTTAGAATCCTCCTATTCTAGGAGTTCTTATTTTTACTGAAAATAAAAGATTACATGCGTTAAAGTATGTGTAAAAATTCAGTGATACATACATACAGGTAAAAAACAAAACACATTTTAGTGCATCTGCCTGCATATTGTGGCTCTATGGAGGCAACCATCTGAAGTCCTCTTTGGCTGTAAGCACCAGCGTGTTTAACCAAAGAGTATGTCGGTTAATGCGTGCTAGTGATTGTACTTAAATTGTGACATCAAATCCAAGTTAATGGCATCTCAAAAAGGCAATTTAGGATGATTTAAAATTAGGTGTGGTTTGGCCAAAAAAGATGTCTGCCCCCACAAAGTAAGTGTGAGCCATGAGATTCAGTGTATATAAAATACTCTTATATGTATTCATTCCAAGGCTATAAGGCACAATATCTTTTGTCAGTATTGTAAAAATTACAGTTTACCTTTAACAATCTGTGGGATTGTTTGGTTAGAACAGCATATGTGATCGAAATTGTTTAAAGATGCTTCAGTGCAGAAACATGCGTTGGGTTCGGTGCTACAATAGGTAAACTGTTCTGCGGTTGAAGAGAAAGAACAAGCTTTAAACATTAGATATGCCATAAGAGTCAAATCAGGGCCTACTGTCCTGTTATAAATGTTCTCTGGAATTAATTTGAATTTGGATGTAGTGATCATGTTATATGGAGTCACAGACAGAAGATTATATTTAGAGAGAGCTGTGGCATAAATTAACCACTTAGTAGAATTGGTTCCTCTGATCAATGCTAAAACATTTGTACTAGTGTAACGATAGTAAGAATTCATGTAATGCTTACCGTATATACTCGAGTATAAGCCGACCTGAATATAAGCCGAGGCCCCTAATTTTACCCCAAAAAACTGGGAAAACTTATTGACTCGAGTATAAGACTAGGGTGGGAAATGCAGCAGCTACTGGTAAATTTCTAAATAAAATTAGATCCTAAAAAAATTATATTAATTGAATATTTATTTACAGTGTGTGTATATAATGAATGCAGAGTGTGTGTGTATGAATGCTGTGTGTGTGTATGAATGCAGTGTGTGTGTATGAATGCTGTGTGTGTGTATGAATGCAGTGTGTGTGTATGAATGCAGTGTGTGTGTATGAATGCAGTGTGTGTGTATGAATGCAGTGTGTGTGTATGAATGCAGTGTGTGTGTATGAATGCAGTGTGTGTGTATGAATGCAGTGTGTGTGTATGAATGCAGTGTGTGTGTGTGAATGCAGTGTGTGTGAATGCAGTATGTGTGTGTGATGCAGAGCCTTGGTGGGGGTGGGCATTTTTATAATTATTTTTTAATTATTATAATTTTAATATTATTATTATTGTTATATTAATGTATTTTTTTTATTTTATTATTATTAATATTTTATTATTCATATTTTTATTTATTTTTTTCGTCCCCCCTCCCTGCTTGATACATGGCAGGGAGGGGGGCTCTCACTCCCTGGTGGTCCAGTGGATGGGCTGTGTAGGAGGAGGGCTGGCAGGAAGCGTTTATTTACCTCTCCTGCAGCTCCCTTCTCCTCCGCGCCGGTCCGGTCAGCTCCCTCTGCAAGTCCCAGTGTAAGTCTCGCGGCCGCGCTCTGACCCCGTGGCTCTCGCAAGACTTACACTGGGAGCTGACAAGACCGGCGCGGAGGAGAAGGGAGCTGACAGGAGCTGCAGGAGAGGTAAGTAAACGCTCTCTGCCAGCCCCCCTCCTACACAGCCCCCTGTCTGTATTATGGCAATGTAAGTTGCCATAATACAGACATTGACTCCAGTATAAGTCGAGTTGGGGTTTTTCTGCACGAAAAATGTGCCGAAAAACTCGACTTATACTCGAGTATATACGGTATTTAAACAAATAGTTTACATACATGTAGGAATAGCTTCTGAAAGAATGTCTCCCTCATCAGGTAAGTCAAAGTAGCATTCATAGAACTGTTTCTAAAGTTCAGAAAGTCAGATAACTGAATTTGTCTGAGAATCCATAGCATTTGATCGGTAAAGGGAGCATAACTAAATTAGATATTGACATATAACAAATTCACATATTGACATAAAAGGTTTGGAAAAAAATGCTGTAAAATAAGAACGAGTTCAGAAATAGAAATGTAAATAGTTATTTGTTTGTTTTTCTAAATTAAAAAAATGCAATGTTAGTGAAAAGTAGAAAAATACATTAAATCATTATTTGGTGTGACTACCTTTTGTCTTCAAAACAGCAATAATTATTCCAGGTACGCTACACTGCTGACAGTTTTGTAAGTAACTCAGCAGGTAGGTTGTTCCAAGCTTGTTGGAGAAGTAACCACAGTTCTTCTGTGGATTTAGGCAACCTCCGTTGCTTCTTTCTCTTCCGATATTCCCAGAGAGAATTGTTTTTCTTTAGACTGAAGATAGTTCTTAATGACTTTGTATGTTTGGGATTCTTGTCATGCTGCAGAATAAATATGGGACTAATCAGATTACCCCCAGATGTTATTTCTTGATGAATAAGTATCTACCTGTACGCCTCGGCATAGGAGGAGACCAATAATGCTAATCAAATCCCCCCATGTGCGTAAATGGAGCTCTACCGCATTATTTTTATTTTTTTTTATCTCTGAGTTTATAATTATTCTATTAGTATTATACGTTTTCTATTGGTCACTATGACATTAACACTTTTAACTTAATAATTAGTTCATTATTTCAGCCACTGTATTCTAGTTATTTATATACATTTCTGTTTGTGACCATTACCCGTTATATTATCTTACGTACATCATTACTATTTTCGTTTATTAACATATTTAAAAAAAAAAAAAAAAAACATTTGAAAGAAATGGAGCCCTAAACTTGCAAAGAACCTCTACCATGCTTCACTGTTACTTGCAGACAACTCATTCTCACTCTCCAGTCCTGCGTCGAACAAACTGCCTACTGCTATGGCCAAATATTTCAACTTTTTGGCTCATCGGTCCAGAGCAACTACTGTCATTTTTCAGCACCCCAGTTCTTGTGTTTTTGTCATAGTTGAGTTGCTTGACCCTGTTTCCATATAAGAAGTATGGCTGTTTGGCTGCAAATCTTTCATGAAGACTACAACTGACTAGACTTCTCGGAGTACCAGGGTCCACAGTTTTGAGCTGATGACACTGATGTATTAATTCCGATTGCGATGGGAAGTGGGTATGATGTGTCGTTCATTTGCTGCTCTACATTTCCTAAGCCGACCTCTGTGTCTCCAGTCTTCAACATAGTCCATTCCTTTGTGCTTCTTCAGAAAGCTTGGACAGCATGGAAACCCTTGTCTATCTGATGAGACCTTGCTGATACATAATAAAACTACCTTGTGTCTGGCTGGTCTGTTTATTCTTTCCTTGGAGTATGACTTTTGACATGAAACGTTCTTAAGGAACCTTGCCTTGCTAGAAGAGTTTGGGTGTACCTTCCCTGTTTTATTTGGCCTGCACAGCTGTTTCTGTTTCACTTAATGATTGTGTTTCAACTTGCGTATTAGATTGATGATCATTAGCACCTGTTTGCTATAATTGTTTACTCATGCACTTGACTATGTCCCTACAAAGCCCCTGACTTTGTGCAATTGTGTCTACAGGCTGTTTTAAAGGCAACAATTTTCCTGCTGTTCACTCATATTGCTAATTGATAAAAAAATATATATATATATATGCTATTCTAATTTTGAAACCGCATTCTTTCACACCTTAGTGAAACTTTTTCACAGGAGTGTGTCTAATATATATTATTACTTAACAGTAAACTGTGTATTAAATTAACGGGTTGTGCAGACATCATACAAAAAGTATGAAATTGAAAGTCTAGTAATTTATAAATGCTTCCAGAACCCCAAGGTGACATTATTTTCCCTTAATACAAGCTGTTATATATCTTATATTTTTTTGTTAGAGTTAGAGTAAGTATTAGGGCAGTGTAGGTGGTAATGGATGGTGTTAGGGTACTATAGGGCTTAATCTCTATTAGTAGTGTTTATCTGGTGTAGGTGTTAATGTTTAGTGATAGTCAGGGCCAGAATAACTTTAGGACTGTTGGAGTTGAAGTTCCAGGCCTACGCACTTCAATAGGCTCAAGCTGCCTCATGTATTATTGTGATCCTGCTGCTGCCCTAAATTGCTGGGTGCCATATCATAATTTGTGCCCAGGCAGAAAGGCACAGATGGCCTGTGGTTTGACTGAACATCATAAGAAACTGTCCGTAATACTCAAAGTGCCAAAGGTAGCTTTGGCACTGTGTATATGAATGTGATCTGTGCCCTGTCAACAACGCATCGGTTCAATTGTGCCCTAGGCCGTGGCTTATAGGAGGGGACTCTCTGCACCCCACGATCCATGGGATGGATTCCTTGTCCGGTGTACCTTAATGATCAGGCAGTAACTCTTTGCTCTCCCAGCAGATTTATGTGGGCCTTGGCCCATTTGTAAAGATTTATGTGGGCATTTCAAGTTTACAGATGCATATGGGGATGCTTTAATGTATGGATACAAAGTCTAGCTGCAGACAAAGGACAAACACACTCTCTTCTAAGCACAAGAGACCAGATCACTGTTTAAAATTAAGGAATGAGGGTCACCATCATTTCCAACTCCAGGCTCATTAAGCCACTACACTAGCACTGATGATAATGTAGTGTGGACATTTGATTACAATTTTATGGCAAGACAGGAAGCTCATAATGACCTTGAGAGAAGGACTCCCAAAGTCTGTTGTTTGGGTATACCTTCGTAAAAAAACCTAGGTAAATTTGTAGATGCATTCATAGCCCTTACCAGTCCTCTGCGTAGGGTTTTTCAGGGGCTGGTAGACCCAGGGGCCATCTGGCTGACCGCAATTCTACAGGCTCACAACGTACAAGCGAGGCTCCTTTAGGCAGACTCTGTTATCTTTTTCAGGGCTGGTGGGCCATAACCACAGCCATTTGGATACTTCATATAGTTTGGGGCTACCACATAAAGGTTTGTGTACCTTGCAAAAAGCCTCCCCCTCCCACCCCTTCATTTTCCTGGCAAGATTGGGAGTTGATCGATTGAGAGAATTGTTAGCTCTTCTCAACAAAGAGGCGATAGAGAGCTGGCTGTGCCTCGACCACTGGTTTCATCAGCAATATCTTCCTGGTCAAGAAGAAAGGCGGACAGATGCGCCTAGTGTCCTGGTATGTTTTCGCCATTTCAAGATGAAGATGTGAAACAATAAAAGGTATCTGAAACAACAAAAACCACAAGGGTGGGACAATACTCGCTTGTGTCTTTTTATTTTTTTTATTTTTTTTTATAAAATCATGAATTTTCGTCATAAAATAGCATAATCATGTAATTGTCCTTTAACCACTACATCAAGCATGTCAAACTCGCGGCATGCAGGCCGCATGCGGCCCACAAGTACCATCTTTGCGGCCTGGCGAGCCTCGAGTAAATGCTGGTGTTATAGCAGACTAGGCACCTGCTTTCCCCACATTGCAGGTGCCTACTCTAACACTTACCCGGCTGGGGAGGAGGGCCAGTGAGGGAGCTCAGTGTTCCTGCTCCTCACTGCTCGCGCCATCTGTAGTGAAGCCAGGCGCTGGATTTTTACGTCATATTCCGGTACCCGGCATCACTAAACCGCACAAGGGAGCAGTGAGGAGCAGGAAGGAGATCTCCAGACAGAAGATCCCCACACCAGCTCCCACAGGTAGGGAACAATAAATTCAATTATGTGAGTGCAAGAATGTTTAAATGTGTGTCTGTCAGTGATTGTGTGTATGTGTGTGTGTCTCTGTCTGTGTGTGTTGGTCAGTGTTGCATTGACTGCGCCTGGACAGTGGAGCACCTGGAGGTGCATGGATGCACACAACGCCACGTGACATCGACGTGCTCCACCTTCACAGGATTTCAAAAAGTAGCAGGAGGATCAGATTTACGCAGGGTGGTAGAGGAGGGGGGTGCCGTGGTTTAGTAGAGGGGGGACTGGGATTTAGTGGAGGGGGTGCTGTAGTTTGGTAGAGAGGGTTGCTGTTTTTTTTTTATACTGTACTTTTATAAATAAACCTACGTTTATATGAAAATTTAAGGTATTTTTTTGGGGGGGACCCACATAAACTTAAACCTTCTTTATGTGGTCCGTGCCAGACTTTTGATTTGACATGCTTGCACTACACTAACAGTGAATTTTACCCCTGTAGTGTCCTAACACTAATCATTAACCTCTACACGAACATTAAACATTATTACTCCAATGTTCTTGGAGTGTGCCTTTCATGTGGTTCTTTATGTGGTGATATTGCACAACACTTAACAAACTAACACTTTATCAAATAGCAAATTTGATTTAAAGGGCTACTCCAACCCTTATGCAAACAACACTTTTTAAATGTACAATGGCCTATAGGACATTAAACCGTCAAAAGTATAATTGGACCGTTTTGCCGGCAGATTGCGAGCCATTTTAAAAACTTTTTTTTTTTTTTTTTAAACTTTAAAAATTCTAAAGGGAGGTTGGAGGGTGTGACTTCAGAGTAGGAGGGAGGGAGGGAAAGGCTGTTTTTGTTTGTTTGTTTGTTTGTTTGTTTGTTTTTAACGTCTGTTGTCATGTTACTGACAAAAGAAATAAAATATATGCACAGAATTGCCATTAGGCCACCCGGAACAGAGTTTTGGGTTGTCTAAGTCACCTAGTGTTCTGGGGCTACAACTAGCTCCCGGCACACAACTAAAAATATCTCTGCATGTACAGTGTTTCAAACAGAAACACTGCACATCCATACTCCTAGCACCATGACCAATTCAAAGCACTGAAGTGGTCTTGGTGTTTGAGGTAACCCTTTAACCATATATTTTCCAGCAAGGAGTCCTTAACATCTACACAAAGTTTTCAGTAATGACATCCTTTTAAAAAATGGATACATCGATACTTCTTCTGCCTGTGGTCCGACTACAAAAAATTTGCAGCATGTTCGTAAATGCTGTCATTACTGCCTGGGATATTCCATGTACCATTTAGACACCATGAGTCCTGGTGCACAGCTACCGTTTCTGCGTGTACCATAAAGCCGTGTTTCTCTAGTCTCCTCGTGACAGCGCTGTAAACAATATAGAGTTGAGCGAGAGGTTATAGAGAGTTCAGGACATGCACATAGTTTGGCTAATGTGATTGAGCTACCTCAAAGTAACCTGGTAAAGCGGAAATATTATGTAAGCATTTATTTAAGACCGTGCCAGAATTGAAAACATTTAAATAAGGAAGATATAATTAAGAGCTCAATAATAAACAAACCTGCTACAGTTCCTCTTGTGATTTCCACTTTCCTGCGATTGTTTCAGACATGGCCAGTACACAAAGAGCAAAATGGGTCACCACGATAAATTATAGGACAGATATATACAATCGTATCCAAAGCTTTTTTCTTTTTCCCCTCTCAGTCCTTGATCAAAAGAACTACTAACGTTCTATTTAAATATATCCATGTAACACAAACAGATTGTGCAAAGCCATTTCCAGAATTTCACAAAGTACAGATCCTGAGCAGATTATAAACTATAGTGTTTTCTGTTATGGAGAACATATGTAGGACAGCAATTTAGTTCCATTTTAACTCATCCAAGGAATTAACCAAGAGTTGTCCAACTGGTGACTGGTATGTGGCCCTGAATTATGATTGCAATGCCACAATCTTCCTGCAAGTATTTTAGATTTAAGCATTTATCTCAGCGGGTCCAGACCACAAAATTATTTCTCTTCCGTGGCTTCCCTGTGTCAAAACGTGAACGATGCAGATTTAACTCATGAAACAAATATGTTCTTAAATCAGTATTTTATTAGAATTTCAAGAAACCATTGAAGAGATCCCATTATTCTAGAAAATCGTGTGGTTATGAAACTTTTTTTAAAACGATGATAATAAATATACCGGTATCATTCTAAGCCTATTCCCAAATAAATCTCATGTATTTTTATTATCTAGCGAGTCAAGTGAAGATTGTCAGTGGTTTTTGTGGGAGTCTAATTAATTCTGTTCATGATACATATAAATTTGTTTTGTCGTTAGATGGTCAGCATTTCTATGGTTATAACCAAAGTCTCCACAAAACTACATTATATGGAAGAGATTTTTGTCGCAAAAAGGCATCTTGTTGGTGTCTATAAGGCAAAAACCCATGTGTTAAGGGTTAATGAGAATTGCACAATGGCAAAATATAAATTATGCTATATCTTTAGTGTAAAATGTAATGTGGACAAACCATAAAAATAAATAAAATAGTCAGAACACAGATTTGAAAACTGCGCAATAATCTACAATCCTGGCAAACTTCAAGTCCAATGCTGGTCAACTAGTTTAGTCTCCAAGTCCAGTTAAACTAATCAGGCTGCTGTAATGAGCATGTGATATGTCGTATCTTCAACTCAGGGGGGCTGGCTTAGAGCTTCGGCAGTTTTTAAGTTCTAAGGCACTCCGAGAGCTAAGCGCGAGTGCAGGGTATTCTTCACATTGTGCTAATTTATTTATGATCCTGAGGAAGGTCCCACAGTGGGGCTGAAACGTTGATCCACAACTTGTAACTTTATCTCAGTAAATATAAATTTTAACAAGATGACCGTGAGTGCAAGCTACCTTTGTACAAATATATATATGTATGTATAGCTGTACCCCCCTGATGACATCCCCGATTATAGGGAGTATATTGATGCTTCATACTTAAATTAGTAGATTTCAATCTGTATATTTAACTTTTTTCCTGTTGTTCTCTTGTATATTTAACATTTATAATTAAATAAGTTAAATGGGAAAAAAAAAGTTTCTCTTCAGCTGTTAGAGGTGAAGTCGTAATGATCTATTCACCAGTAGCAAATCAAAATACCATTTTATTTACTAAAAAAAACTCCAAATATATATGTTTTAGCAAAATGTGTGGGAGTTTTCGTTTTTTAAGTTTTTTTATTTTATTTTTTTTTGTATTAATTTGTTAGACGTATGTTAAGAATGGTTGCACTTTTTCGTGGTTGCGAAGGACTTGCCAAATATTTTGTATTGGAAAAGATTCCTCACATTAATGGCTCAGTTCACAAAGGGTTTAGATGTTGAGGATGCCTGAACTTTGAGCATGAGCCATTTCCAGATGGTTGGTAATCAACTACTCTGCTTACGCAGTCACCACTCTGTGCTTGCCCTCACTTGATTGACTGTGGTCACCGGGAACTACAAAACATTTATTGCTCATAAGCTTCTTGGCAGACAACTGCATATTTGTTTTGTTGACGATCAGATCGTGTGTTTTAATAAAGGCTACAACTTCTTAGTACAAAAAAAAATGGAATTTCACACCTCTCTGCAATCTTGGGCTCCTTTTAATAATTCGGTATTATCTGCACAACATGAATTCTGTCAACGTTGCTGCTGCTAATACAATATGCCTTTTGGGTAGCAAACTGATTAGCAATGTATTCATTTAGGTGTTATCGTCATAAATGAGAACACCCTGCCATAATTGTATGTCCCTTTTTAAAGACCCCTAAAGCATGTTAGTTTGCTGAAACACTTTGTGTGAAGAGTGTGTCCTCTTTTTTCATTTTAGAAATAGTGTAGATTACATCCCTCTTGGCTTTTCAATCAGACAACATGTCATATTACTTCCTGGTTTGGTTAGTTAATTTGCACTGAATTCAAGAGGTAGCAATTGCCCAGAGCACCTGCCTTGCAAAGACTTCTCATTGAGTTGTATTGGGTAGTTTGTGATTGGACAGCCACAGAAAGTCTGGGCGGGATTAAAAGGGGATGGATTGCAAAGGCTGCAGGTTTTACAAGCTGTTTATTGATATAACTCCAATGAAAACTACATAATTAAATACATGTAAGTTTTAATTGGGAGTATATTTACTAAACAGGGATTTTTATTTATTTCTGTATTTGGGTAGTGGAGTGTCCTTTTAAAGGACTGTTGCTAGTTTTGGAGATGCCTGTTGACCAATCTGTAACCAGACTGACTTGTAATGTGATCTAAGTAGGAGAGAACATGTATCTGGAAAAGTACATGCCAAATATTCTTATATTCTCCTTTGTAAGTACATTATGCTTTTTTCCCCTCCTTCTGTTGAAGATATGGATACTCCAGGATTATTTACAAAGGTGCTACATTGTAGAGTGTTTTAGAAGTGCAATTTGGCAAACACAAAACAAATTTGAAGTTTTTTTGTTTTTTTTATCCTAAATCTTCATTCCAGGAGTTGGATGGAATGAGTGTACCAACTTGTTGTCTGGCACTAAATGCATTTCAGTGGGCATATATTTTCTTAATATATAAGAGAGAAGCTGCTTATAGTTCTGTCTCTCATGCATCAGAGCTATTCATTACAAACATGGCACCTGTTTGGGGTTATTGCCATATTTGTTTAACTGTAATTTGAATTTATCAGTCACTGTAATGAGATTGATACACAGCTAAATAGCTAAAGGTTAGCTATTGGTTCCTTTAATCTTTAAAAAAAAAAAAAAAAAAAAAAAAGCTATATTTCTTTATTATTATTATTTTTTTTTCATTCCATGCCAGGCACACTGGACAAAGCATGTATATTAGTTGACCCCTGCGATGCCGTGCACAGAGGTCCTGCACATATATGGAGTGCAGGGTTTAATTATGTATGTTTGTATTAAACAGCCATGTTACAGCGCTGCCACTCACCCCATGTGTTTCCTATTAAGGGTTAATAAGTTTGTAGGAGTTTAGATAGATACCCCCCTCACTGTCTCATTGGAGATTTTACCTTTTGGCTGCAGACAGCAAGGTGAATTGTTAGTGTAGGACTTATCTAAGGGGTTTTGCCTTGATGTGGCAATTGAGCTTACACTTAAATGTGTATTGAAGTGATACTAAAAAAATCTCCAGGGATTTGTGATATATCTTTGTGCTGTCAACATAATTATTTATCAGTATTTTTAAACAAAGAATTCTAAGATTGTTTACTTTTTTTTATCTTTGTAAATTACGTGTTTCCTTCTAACAAGTAATCTCCCTAAAATTTATTAAAAGACCACTTCATCTCAATGAAGTGTTCTGGGTGCAGCAGTCCTGTCATTTTAACACTGCAATGTAAAGCATTGAGTTCAGCTGTATACACGGCACTCTGCGCATGCAATCAGGTCCTCAATGTTCCTCTATGATGAGGATTGGATTGGACCAATGACGGAGGAAGTGACGCCCCCTAGCTGACATCATGAGAGGTGAAGAAGTGAGCAGTGCCGAGGGAGTCTCGGTGCTTGGAAAAGCTAAGTAAAACATTTTAAAGGATCACTATAGGGTCAGGAACACAAACATGTATTCCTGACCATATAGTGTTAAAACCACCATCGAGCCCCCCCGGGCCCCTGATGCCTCCATAAATATAGCAAAATCTTACTTGTATTCAAGGCTTAAGCTGCTGGCTCTGCCCTGTCTGCCTCAGACCAGCAAGCAGTCTGCTGACATCATCAGAAGTGGTAGCCTGATCCAATCACAATGCTTCCCCATAGGATTGGCTGAGACTGACAAAGAGGCAGATCAGAGGCAGAGCCAGCATGATTCAAACACAGCCCTGGCCAATCAGCATCTCCTCATAGAGATGAACTGAATCAATGAATCTCTATGAGGAAAGTTCAGTGTCTGCATGCAGAGGGTGGAGACACTGAATGTTTGGATGCATTTTAGGCAGCCATGACCCAGGAAGGATCTCTAACAGCTATCTGAGGAGTGGCCAGTGAAGTTATCACTAGGCTGTAATGTAAACACAGCGTTTTTTTCTGAAAAGACAGTGTTTACAGCAAAAAGCCTGAAGGTAATGATTCTACTCACCTGAACACATTTAATAAGCTGTAGCTGTTCTGGTGACTACAGTGTCCCTTTAAATTATATTTTTATGGCAAACTGGTGGCCTTAATCTACCTAGGGACAGGGGCACTATAGTGTTAGGAATACAGGCTTGTAGCATTTCTTTGAAGAGTCAGTGCAAAGGATAAAACCAGTTAAGAGTCCACAATTAGGCAGTTTCAGGTTACAAATGAGAAATCTTAAATCCATTATATATGAAAGAGGCGAGCTGCAATAAATTGCAGTATGGTGGGTAGAGACTTTATTTTCTGGCACTGTGTTGAAAGGGGCACCCCAGTCCCCTTAAGCACTTCAACTTGCTGGTGTTAACTGAATGTCTACAAGGGCTTATTTTATGAAAGTACAGATTTCAATTGAAATCAGCATTTTTATACATCCCTTTAGGATGGGGTATCCTGCAGGTGGGGTATCTTGATTATGTTGATACTGTAGTTGAAGGGAGAAGTGAGTGCTCCTCATAGAGATGCATTGTTGGCAAATCACAATGATTAGAGTGCACCACGTGTCCCAATACTTCTCTAAGAGAAGCGATAAGTAACGATGACTTTACAGGAGGCAGCCTCTCCTGGCTCTGGAATAATAGAGGTTCTTTTTAATTCAGAAACAGGAACAAACAGATTAAGGAACACTTTAATAAAAAATACTAAAAATATTTAAACTGTGTATATATATATATATATTTTTTTTTTTCCTTTTCTTTTATTGGAGAGTTCCACTAATGAGGTAGAGTTGAGATGCATATACCAACAGGGTATTTCAGATCCCAGGCCCGTTCTTTACTGGTAATTACTTCTTACTTTTACTAAAACATTTCCTGTACAATAAAACATGTATATATCAGTTCATAGTTTGCCAATACACAAAGTATAACTGGCTGCGGGACCATGATGGTGGTAATGTAACTCGCACAAGCATAAAGGAGACCGCAACAACAGTTTCGTCTTTTAAAAGTTGGTGACATGACCACCAGGCTATAACTCAATCACATTTACTACCAAGAGTTTCTGCTTTAAACACTTTTGGCTTTCCCAAGGGATGTCTAGGGTTAAGACGTGTGACTACACCTGTTGGAGGCCTCCATCCATCTTGCAATGGCACATTACAGCCCAGCCGGAGTCCTCTGGAACTGTTTTTAGACTGCTATTTATTGCCACCAGCTGCACACAAAATAAACAGGTTCCTTGACACCCAGCATTCACTTTTCAGTAATGAGAGCTTCCGACAGCTAACGGGATTCACAATATAAACTGCTGTTCTGACGTTTTTTTCCCATCCTCGTCACTGTACACTACTGTGCTGCTTCTAAACTTAACAGTGGCTTAAGGAAGGTCAAAGGGCCACCATTTCCGGAAATGTAGTTTTATAAAGCGGAGGAAATTTAAATAGAGAGATCTCCCCAGTTATAAGTAATATGGAATTCTATTTAGAAAATGTGTAATATTATTAGATCTTAACACCGGTGCCCATCTGGTGCTGTATTATATTCACTACAGCTGTGCAAATATGCTTTGCCACACCTAGTAAAAAAAAGTGTAGTGTTTTGCGACCCAACTACTGTGAAGTCAAAATAAGCAAGCTTTTGTTAATGTTGTCTAGTTCAATGATACTATATCCAAAAGTGATCCCACTTGTTCCCTACTTTAGGTAAAAAATATACATAAACACTTTGCTCGGATTCAGCTCCTTAAACTAACTTGAGCACAGTGAAAGGATATAATGGTAAACTCTATTCTAAATTAAATTAAATAAAAGCAAAGTACATTACGTAAAGAACCACACACAGGTTAGAAAAACGCACTAACTGTTCAGGAGCTGCTGACGCAGGTGTCTGTCCCCATCACTTCGGCTATTCCCCTTTTTCATAGCCTCTCAAACATATTTCTGTCTGATAGTGAATTGTTCAGTATTATATGATTTATACTGCTTCGTTTCAATTAGTGTTTGGGCTGGTGCAGAGAACTGCCGTCTTGCTGAATTGAACCCTCTTCAATTCTTTGTGGAAACGCTGGTTAAAAAAAAATCACCTCCTACCGCGTTCTATGGCCGCCGTACAAGTTAGGAAGAGAACGCATGTATATTTGGACCCCAGGGAAGCCACCTTCCTTCATCCAAATACTAAATAAATCAGAGGGAGCGTTAATAGTCAAAATAACGACTGGCATTTACAACTGTATCTGTGAGCGTAGTGTATGTATCTGTGTCTGTGTGATTCTGGGGTGTATGTGTTTGCATCTGTGAATGTGTGTACAAATCTGTGCGTGTTTGTGAGTGAATCTGTACAGCAGGATTAAAGCTCTATGCTCTGTCTGTCAAAATAAAGTCGGATCTATAAGAACTTGCCACGAAGTAATGGAACATCACAATAGCCATTAAATGTTCACCAAATGTCGCAAAGCCAAATAAAATCTGTGTTTAGGTTCATTGCCAAAAAAAGTTTGGGAAGCATTGAATTCGTAGAGTTTTAGTTCTTCTGAGCAGAACTTTCTTCACCTATTGTATCTGTCAACACTATTTTGCCTGTCATGGACTTGCCGTTATATTTCCCCACTGTATAACTGTAAAGCTCTGCAGAATATGCTGACGTTCTATAAATGTGATAATATAAAAATGGTCTGTGAATGCAAACAGGATTTTTTTTTTGTGCGTAGAAATTAGTACAATGGGCTGTGCAAAGGCACTGCTGTTATCAAAACACTTCTAAGACAATACAGTTTGACACGCATTCATAATAAAACGAGGTCGGAGTCCATCTTTTGACGTTTAGAAGCTTTGCAAAGGGCTCAAGCAAGTCTTTGTATAGTGCAGGGAACACAGGTGTTAAATGTTTAACTATGTTTAGCTGTGTTGGAGCATCAGATGTCAGATTCGTTCTGACCCTTCTGTTGGTGACATGCCGATACTTATAGCAATTCCATATGACATCCCAGCTTTGATCTTCAAGAGGTTTTCCAAATATTGTATAGAGCTGATCCGGTTTCACCTGTTTCTTCCCAAGGATCAACAAACTACTGTATGTAGGATGATACAGAGATGTACCGGAGTTAAACGAACTGCTCAGTTTTGCGTTCCTTTGGTAAAATGCGACTTAGCAAGGGTTGCTTTAATACAAACTGGTTTGTTGACAAACAACAAACTTAAAAAAATTAAGGCCTTCATTTAGTATTGTTGGATAAACTTTCCAAATGATTTAATATTTTTTTGATAAACTTTTAAATTATATTTTTTTCTTCTTTTTTTATGTGTTGATTTATATCTGATCTTTTTGATATTTTAATACGTTGAAAAATAATAATTTAAAATTTGGACTTGAGTAAATAACCCTATAACTATATAATTGTTTGGTATGAGAGTACAACACTGGTACAACCGAAAGCTTGGAATGAACCCTTTTCCCCAAAAATCCTAACGTTTGCAGGAATAGTGAATATATATCATGTCTTATCCATTTTGCATTTTTTGTCTTTTCACTATATTGACCATATTTTACTGCCTGAGGTTAATCAGCGTGAGTGTTAGTTGACTAAACATGCGTCCCATGTTTAAAATATAAACAAAACAAATAAAGTTTGATGCAATTAAAGTGAAAGTAACAAAATGTGAAGCCTATGGAACCAAAGCCAATAACAAACTTTTTTTCTTTTCCCAACAGTTGACACTCTAGTTCCATGATGGCTAGTGTGAGCACTGCTGAAGTCCGCTAAAAAAAAATTCTATCAAAACTCAGCAAGCTTGGAATTTGCAGGTGTGAAAATATGCAAAAGGAGAAACCTCTAGCCGATATCTAAATGTGTGATCAACGGTTCCCTGCAACCTGTGAGGTGTCTACTCATTCCGGTTTTGTAGAGCCCAGAAAGATGGAGGTAAGTCAAAGATTGTTTGTTTGACCGCTACACGTAGTGATTGCTCCTTTAAATGCTGCCTTGTTTTCTTTGGGAATATCGTACCATCGAATGTGATAAAACACACACACTTTATGGGCTATAAAATGAAAGATAGCAGGAGAATCTCACCACAAGCAAGCAAAGATATCTATAAAACTTCTGGGTAATTAGACAGATAGCTATCCCGAAAGAAACACTGTAAATGACATATATAATTACAATGTGCATGTGATTTATAAAGTGCTAACGTATCCTTCAGTGATGTACAATGAAGGAACAGTAGTTACATATTTAAAATGGCACGTAATAAATAGCAAGCAATAAAGGACGAAATGAAGATACACCACAAACTCTTTAAACATGATCTGCTACTTTTCTCATAGTGACATTTCCTCATTGCCTCAACCCGGTAAACTCAGTTGAAGCCCTACTGTATTTGGTAAGGAGTCCTTTAAATGTGATTGTAAAACACACTTATCGCCATAGAACTTCTGAGTGAGAAAAAAGTGTTTGCTGGTCAGGGCACTCTTCTGTGCACTTGGACAACTGCTTGGAAAGTGGTACATGAACACTCTGCCTTCCAGAGTGCCGTAAATGTGCGTGCACGCCTACGGCACACACACGCATGTAAAGAAATTTACATTATGTAAAAAAGAGAGTGTGCCAAGATACCCTGGCATATGACGTAATAAAAAAAAAAGGAAAACTATTGCTTTTTTTATTTTATTTATTTTAATATAGTACTCACAGCCTATACCTAACTTTTAAGTTAGCGTTTGGGTTGTGCTAAAATTAGACCGTTTCACGTGAAACTTGCTACCCAACATTCAGTGGTGGCTTTACCCATATTTCTTCTTGTACGTTTCCTTTGAATTGATGTTATAAGAAGCATGATTTTGTAAGCATTCATGTTAGGATTGCACCCTGGCCTGTAGTCTTGTAGAGCTTTACACCAATCTAGGGCAGGGAACATGGCAAACACAAGTAGTGATCTATTACTGTACAAGCATTAAAGGGTTTTTGTGCATAGACCATACCCCTGCAGTCTCACTACTCAATTCTGCAATTTAGGAGTTGAATCGCGGTTTCTGTTTATGCAGCCCTAGCCACATCTCCCCTGGCTGTGTCTCACACAGACTGCATTAAAAATAAAAGGTTTACTTTTCAATCACATGTAATTTACCTTAAAAGTTTTTATCCCCTGCTCTGCAGATTGAACTTTAGTGGCATACAGGAGGCTGCCGTAGGGTCTAGCAAGCCTTTAACAGTGCAACAGAGAAGATATTCTAGATTAAATAGAATTTGCAAAAAGGTAAGTGTAAACATTAGATGACTCTTTACAGGAAGTGTTTAGGAAGGCTGTGCAAGTAACATGCAGGGAGGTGTGCCTAGGACTTTATGAACAAATTGATTAAAAACGTAAATGGTAAAGAATTGAGCAGTGAGACTGTAGGGTAATGATCTATTCTCCTAAACTGCATAAACTGCATTAAGCTAAAGTTGTCTTGATGACTATAGTTACAAAGAAACTAGTCCTGCACTCAAACTCCCATTAATCCTGGGCGGGAGCAATGACTATAGAACACATCAGCCAAAATACATATAGTAAAAAAAATAATAAAAAAATAAAGTTACCTGCGCTCTTTCCACATCCCTATGTATTTTTAAACAAATGTAGATTTTTATTTACCTCAAATGGCCATGAGAGGGTATGCCCACCTGCCACGTAAAGGCAGACCTCTTATGTGGGTCCTAATGCTAACCATTCGCCTTGCTTCCTTGAGCTTCTGGCAAAAATATCTCTAATGAGACAGAAAGGGGTATTTTTTATATACATCCCTACATGCTTATTAACCCTTAATAGGGAACACATGGGATGGGCAGCAGCATTGCAACCTAGCTGTATGATACAAAAGTGAATACAAATACAAAGAAACTAGTCCTGCGCTCAAACTCCCATTACTCCTGGGCGGCAGCAATTACTATAGTACACACCAGCCAAAATACATATAGTAAAAACCAAAAGTAAAATAAAAATGTTGTGGAAAGAGCGCAGGTAACTTTTTTTTCTTTGGTTTTTACTATATGTATTTTGGCTGATGTGTACTATAACAGTTTTTGTGACTAAGTGGCTACTAAAAACGACTGGACAATACCCCATTTGTAATAACTCGGGTTATCTACTTTTGCAAATGGTATGCCAACTTTCCAGAATACCATCAAACCTGTACATTGGGGATACTGCTTTACTCGTGAGACATCGCTGAATACAAATATGTGTACTTTATTGCAGTAACAGCTAACAGTATTGTGACATTCACAGTTAAAGGATCACTATAGGTTCAGGAACACAAAAATGTATTCCTGACCCTATAGTGCTTAACCCACCATATATATTGTTTCCCCCCCCCCCCCCGCCCCCCTTAGCCGCCCTATAAAAGTATAAAAGTCACCTTACTTCCAGTGCTGCGCAGGTCTGATGGCGCTGGCTCCGCTCCCTTTGTGACATAATCGAAATGGCTGATTTTTAGCCAATCCAATGCTTTCCCCTAGGGAAAGCATTGGAATGGCTAAAATCTGCATTGGGGCGGGGCCAAATGCCGTTTTGGCCAATCAGGACCTCCTCATGCATCTCTATGAGGAAAATTCAGCATCTCCATGCAGAACGTGAGGACGCTGAACGGCAGGGCTGCTTACTGTGCAGCCCTGAGCCAGGAAGCCCCTCCAGTGGCCATCTAAGGAGTGGCCACTTGGAGGTGTCCCTAGGGGCAATGTAAACACTGCCTTTCCTCTAAAAAGACAGTGTGTAAATGAAAATGCCTGAAGGCAATGATTATACTCACCAGAACAACTACATTAAGCTGTAGTTGTTTTGGTAACTATAGTGTCCCTTTAACCCCTTAAGGACACATGACGTGTGTGACATGTCATGATTCCCTTTTATTCCAGAAGTGTGGTCCTTAAGGGGTTAAAATGTCATGCAGAACGAAAAAGAAACAAAAACATTTTAATTTCTTTTTTTCTTTTATATTTTATTCATATTAAATTGTGTTTAATATACAAATATTTGATATGACACGAAAGCCCTGTTTCTCCTGAACAAAATGATATATGCTAAGTGTGGGTGCACATAATATGAAATATATGAATTACGCTTGAACAGACATACAGCGCAAATTCCAGGTTTTGTTTTGTTTTGATCACAACGTGTACATTTGGCTCAGTCCTTAAGGGGTTAAAACTTAAACACCAAAACAGCTGATTTTTTTGGAATATTATTCAACTTTGCTATAATCACATTTCGCCAATTTTAGCCTCAATTTTGCCATTGGGATTTTAATTTGCTACAATGTAGAGCGGAGTGAATAATCAGAATGTAATATGCAATATAGAAAAGGAAGCAAGCACGGCATGGAGTCCAACTTGGTTTGGCTAGTCTTTCTAAGTTACTTCATGGTAGATCTTGTTACTCTGATTTTTGGCTTGTTGCATTCATACGCACAAGCAAAGTCTTTTGACGATGGGTTGTTGTCGTTACTTTAATTTATTAAGTGTAAGATATGAACGAACGGCCTAAAACAAACCATGATCATACTACATCCAAGTTATCCTGGCTATATTGAAATGTAATAGAAATTCCTGAGTTCCAAAATGACTCTGCTGTCTTTTGAACTATATTTTATGATATGCTAAGAAAGAGGTTAACCAACGTCTGGCATTAAGTAATTTGGATACTGAAATAAAAGGTACGAATATCTAAATCTGTTTCCCAAATCAGGCAGTATTCGGTGCCCCAGATAATGGTGTGTTACGGAATGTTTTGGATGTTTTTTCTCATCATGCTAAATTGATATTGGGTTAGTTGTTTGAATATTACTACAGGTAATAACCTAAACTGGTTGGGGGGGTAACAATACATGAAAAGTAATTACCGTTTAATAGTTTAATCTTCTTGCTATAGTATATTACAAACCTGTATATCACACCCAATATCCCGAATGCAAAACCAAATCGCAAATATCACTGTTCATGTTGCAAATTGTTTTTGGGACGTTTCTCATAAAAAATTTTGTTCTATTTCCACTGGTAAAATGAAAACGGATCTGAACTTACACATTGACCCCAGAACGTTTTTTTCCCCACAAATCAGTTTTAAGCAATAATTGCAGATTGATTAACATTATTTATTCATCTAGCCAAACAAAAGTTACATTTGTATTACTACTTCAGCTGCCTTTTTGTTTTTTAAGCGTGATGCCGCCATTTTCGAATTGCGACACAATTTTCAAACTTCCAGGTGATCATTACTGCTAAATTACCATGGAGAGCAGCCAATCAAAGCGCCCGGCTTTCCACTGTGAATGCAATGGTTCTTTGAACTGTTATCAGGATATCTCTTATTTGTTTTTGTTTTTATGTATTTTTTTAAATAACAAAAAAAAATGAGGTCAAAGTTAAAAAGTAATCAACAAAAAGTATTGACACGTTTTACAATGTTCCATGATTAAGTATAAGCCATTTCTGATAAAAGAGATACTTTAATCAGAAGAGGGAGGGGGATGTTTAATCCCTCTGCACCCATGCTGGTGAGGTCAAGGTCAACCTAAACTAAGATCAAAAATCAAGACCTAGAAGCCTCTACCAAACGTTGTAAACTCCCACAGAACTCCATAAAACAGGGGGCGATGATGTGGTCTCCAATTTCTGTTCCCTCTAGGTTTTAGTATATGGATATAATCTTATACATAACCCGGGGGGGGGGGGCTTAGAATCTGGCTCCCTTTTACGTCTAAGCATGAGGTGATATCTGGTCTTACAGTGTCATCATTATTTATGTATAGAAATTACAGATGCCCCATTTAAGAATTATGTAGTATGTCTTCAATGAATTTAGAGAAGGAAAGGGTCTTTGTAACCTAGCTAGTATAAATTCTGGCATTGTAACCCCAAAATGATATTTATTAACTGGTGTAATTCCACTGCAACTCAAAAGAAAATTTTAAAAAGTACTTCTGGAAACCAAACAAAACGACAAAACTAATAAATGAGTTATTTAATAGATAGAGTAAGAAAATGTTGTTGGTGTATATTTGCAATGGCTAGTTTGACCAGGTTAAGGGCCCTCTAGCTGTACAACGCTAGTGCAATTAACTATTTTCATTGCCACAGCAGTGTCAGGGTACCTGAAGCCTCTACCTCTGAGAGAGGTAGAGACTTAGAAGTTTATCCGTCCGGACGGCATGTCTCCTCGGTTCCTCGCGGTTCACCCGGTCTTGCAAACGCCGGCCGCGAGGGAGTCACTTCCTTTTATAGCAGGAGGACCGAAGGTCGACGTCATGACGCCAACCCGGAACGTCCTGTCACTCAAATCTCTGGAGACGAATCAGGACTCGCCGGAGGCGTGTCTTCTCTCCCTAACCAGGATACTTAACAGTGGCTCTCTCATTTACTCATTGCCCTGTCGTGGTTCTAGTCTGCCTAGTCACACAGTGCTCTGTTATTCTCTTACCTTTTGGTTCTGACCCGGCTTTGGTATTTACTCTCCTGTCTTTCTGTTATCCTTGACCCGGCTTGTCTCTCGCTTACCTGTCTTCTCGTTCCCTCGACCTCGGCTTGTCTCTGACCATTCTATCGTAGTTTTACGTTAAGTCCGGCCATTCTAAGGACCGGTATACGTATCTGCTACTCTTTGTACTCTGCGTGTTGGATCCCTGACCCGATCCTGACATTACGACAGGGCCATGGATCCTGCAGGTACAAATTGTCAGCTTGGTTCTCCTGATCCTAGGTTTGACGCCATGGATCATAGGATGGATCAGATGGCTCTAGCACTACAGGCGCTGCTATCACGTCCTATTAATCCACCCGAGGAGATGCGTAATACGTCTGCTTCTTCTGTGGGTTCAGGGCTAGAGGTAGCTACTGTAGGTGCTTCTTCCCGAGTTACCCCACCTGTACGTTATGCTGGTTCTCCTGAGAGGTGTCGTGGGTTTTTGAACCAGATCAGTATCCATTTCGAGCTACAGCCCCGTTCCTACCCTACTGATAGGGCAAAAGTGGGATTTATTATTACCTTACTCATTGAGAAAGCTCTGAGATGGGCTAATCCGTTGTGGGAGAATGATAATCCATTAGTCTATAACTATAATGCCTTTGTAGCTGCTTTTAAAAGAACTTTTGATCCCCCTGGCAGGAGGGTCAATGCAGCCAGATTACTGTTGCGCCTTAGACAAGACAACCAAACACTTGTGGATTACGCACTAGAGTTCAGGTCTTTGGCGGCAGAAGTAAAATGGAATGAACAGGCCTATATAGACGTATTTTTAAATGGATTATCCAATGTAATACTTGATGAGGTAGCGACAAGAGAGCTTCCCGAGAACCTGGAAGACTTAATTTCCTTTATCTCTCGTATTGACGAACGTCTAAGGGAGAGGCAGAATACTCGAGATAGAACTGGTGGGTCTTCCTTTAGACTAGCACCATCATTTCAAATTTCTGAAACCAAAACTCCACAGGTTTCAGAACCTATGCAGTTAGGCCTTACTCGTCTGTCAGAGGAGGAGAGACAGTACAGGAGAAGGGAGGGACTGTGTATGTATTGTGGAGCCAGAGGTCATGTACGTTTGAGCTGTCCCAGTCGTCCGGGAAACGCTCGCACCTAAGTTTCTCTAGAGGACAGACCTTGGGTGTTTCGATTTTGTCCTCTACTCATAATTACAAAGAACATAGACTCCTATTACCGGTCTCTTTAACTTGGGAAAAGGGAACCTTAGAGACTATGGCATTGATAGACTCCGGCGCTGCTGAGAGTTTTATCGACCAAAAGTTTCTCACCAAACACACTATCCCATCCCAGTTAAGGAAGACACCCTTGGCTGTTGAGGCCATTGATGGTAGACCTTTAGTTGAGCCTGTGATTTTCCGGGAGACCACACCTCTTAACTTAACTACTGGTATTCTACACAAGGAGGAAATATCCCTACTACTCATTTCATCTCCTTCTGTTCCCATAGTCCTGGGATACTCCTGGCTTAAGAGACATAACCCCGTTATAGATTGGAGATCAGGGGAAATAGTTTTGTGGGGTCAGGATTGTCAAGAGAATTGTTTAAAGAAAGTGTCACCTCTCTGTAGTGTCAACGCACTTAATAACGCTACCGACTCTACCAAAGTACAGATACCGTCCTTGTATCAAGATTTAAAGGCAGTATTTGACAAAGGAAAGGCTGATACCTTACCACCACATAGGCCTTTTGATTGCAAAATTAATTTACTTTCTGGTACTATGCCCCCCAGGGGTCATGTATATCCTTTGTCTACGAATGAGAACTTAGTTCTAGAGGAGTATATTCGTGAAAACCTAGACAAGGGGTTCATTAGAAGATCCTCCTCCCCTGCTGGGGCTGGATTTTTTTTTGTTAAAAAGAAGGATGGTACTTTAAGACCCTGCATTGACTACCGAGGTCTTAACAAGATAACCATTAGAAATGTATATCCGATTCCCTTGATCACCGAGCTTTTTGATCGATTAAAAAGTTCTAAGATTTTCACTAAGTTAGACCTTAGAGGTGCTTATAATTTGGTGAGAATTCACGACGGAGACGAGTGGAAAACTGCATTCAATACTCGATATGGGCACTATGAGTATACTGTAATGCCTTTTGGTCTCTGCAATGCCCCGGCGGTATTTCAGGACCTTATTAATGAGGTTCTTAGGGAGTTTCAAGATGACTGTGTGATTGTATACCTTGATGATATACTTATACATTCCAGGGATATTGAAACTCACCACGGACAAGTCAGAAGGGTTTTACACAAACTTCTTCAGCATGGCTTATACTGCAAATTAGAGAAATGCAGCTTTGACCAATCCCAAACTACCTTTCTTGGTTACGTGATTTCTGGAGAGGGGTTTGAAATGGATCCGGAGAAGCTCCAATCCATATTAGATTGGCCTTTACCTAAGGGTCTCAAGGCTATCCAGAGATTTATTGGTTTCTCCAATTACTACAGACGTTTCATTAAGGGATACTCCTCTATCATTGCTCCCATCACCAATATGACCAAACAAGGGGCTGATACTAAGAATTGGTCTACTGAAGCACTTCTGGCTTTTAATACACTCAAGGAGCTGTTTGCTTCCGCACCAATTTTAGTTCACCCTGATACTACACTACCTTTCCTACTCGAAGTTGACGCTTCTGAGACAGGTATAGGTGCCGTTCTGTCCCAAAGGTTGGGTGTAGATAAACCATTACATCCTTGTGGATACTTTTCCAAAAAATTGTCAGGTACTGAAAGCAGATATGACATTGGTGACAGGGAACTCCTAGCGGTTATAATGGCCTTAAAGGAGTGGAGACATTTATTGGAGGGTACTTTGCATCCTGTTACTATTTTGACAGATCATAAAAACTTATCCTATATTGGAGAGGCTAAACGACTATCATCTAGACAGGCTCGTTGGTCCATATTCCTCACTCACTTCAACTACGTACTCACATATAGGCCAGGTTCTAAGAATTCTAAAGCCGATGCCTTGTCTCGCCAATATGAACCTGCTGCCATATCTGAGCCGGTTTTGTCCTCTATAGTACCCAAGTGTAACATTATCGCTAACACTACTCTCAAAGTCCACTCTCCGCTACTTGAGCAGATAAGGAGCTTGCAGCATCTGGCACCCAGACTGACTCCTGCTTCCAGACATTTCGTTCCTCCTGAACTCCAACTGGAGCTCTTACAGTGTCTTCACGAGAGTAAGGTGGCTGGTCATCCGGGTGTTCGCAAGACGTATTCTTTGATCTCCAAAGATTTCTGGTGGCCTTCGTTACGGAAGGATATTAAGGATTTTATCGGAGTTTGTGAGGTCTGTACTAAAACTAAACTACCGCATTCGCTTCCTTGTGGCCTTCTACAACCTCTGGAAATTCCTGATAAACCTTGGTCCTGTGTGGCAATGGACTTTATTGTGGATTTGCCTGTTTCTAAAAGGCACACTGTTATCCTCACCGTAGTCGATAGGTTTACCAAGATGGCACATTTCGTACCTTTGCCTAAACTTCCGACTTCTCCTGAATTGGCGGAGATATTTGCTAAAGAGATTTTTCGCTTGCATGGGATTCCTTCGGAGATCACTTCTGATAGAGGCTCCCAATTTGTTTCACGTTTTTGGAGATCATTCTGTTCTCAATTAGGCATCAAATTGAATTTTTCTTCCGCCTATCATCCTCAGTCTAACGGAGCTGCCGAACGAACCAACCAGAAGATTGAGCAGTACTTACGTTGTTTTGTTTCCGAACACCAGGACGATTGGGTCGGTTTGATTCCTTGGGCGGAGTTTGCGCACAACAATCTCGTTTGTGACTCTACGCATTCAAGCCCCTTCTTCATGAACTATGGCTTTCATCCATCTATTCTTCCCTCGGTTTCTCCTTCCCAAGGAGTGCCGTCGGTTGATGTCCATGTGGCCAATTTGAGGAGGTTGTGGGATCAGACTCGACAGATTCTTCTACACAATTCTATGCTGGTTAAGAAACATGCTGACAAACGTAGAAGGGCGGCTCCGAATTTCGTTCCAGGCGATAGAGTTTGGTTGAGTACTAGGAATATTCGCCTTAAAGTTCCTTCCATGAAATTCGCTCCTCGTTATATTGGTCCCTACAGGATCTTGACTCGAATTAACCCAGTGGCGTATCGTCTAGCTCTCCCAGCTACTTTACGCATCCCGAACTCCTTTCACGTGTCATTGCTGAAACCTCTAATCTGTAACAGATTCTCCTCCACAATCGCCCCTCCGCGCCCTGTTCAGGTGGAGGGTCAGGAGGAGTATGAGGTTAACTCCATTATTGATTCTCGTGTCTCCCGGGGGAGAGTACAATATTTGGTTGACTGGAAGGGTTATGGTCCTGAGGAGAGGAGTTGGGTACCACAAGAGGATGTTCATGCTCCTCGCCTTCGCAGGGCATTTCACTCCCGCTTTCCATCTCGCCCCGGCTCCTTCCGCCCGGTGGGCGTATCTGAGAGGGGGGGTACTGTCAGGGTACCTGAAGCCTCTACCTCTGAGAGAGGTAGAGACTTAGAAGTTTATCCGTCCGGACGGCATGTCTCCTCGGTTCCTCGCGGTTCACCCGGTCTTGCAAACGCCGGCCGCGAGGGAGTCACTTCCTTTTATAGCAGGAGGACCGGAGGTCGACGTCATGACGCCAACCCGGAACGTCCTGTCACTCAAATCTCTGGAGACGAATCAGGACTCGCCGGAGGCGTGTCTTCTCTCCCTAACCAGGATACTTAACAGTGGCTCTCTCATTTACTCATTGCCCTGTCGTGGTTCTAGTCTGCCTAGTCACACAGTGCTCTGTTATTCTCTTACCTTTTGGTTCTGACCCGGCTTTGGTATTTACTCTCCTGTCTTTCTGTTATCCTTGACCCGGCTTGTCTCTCGCTTACCTGTCTTCTCGTTCCCTCGACCTCGGCTTGTCTCTGACCATTCTATCGTAGTTTTACGTTAAGTCCGGCCATTCTAAGGACCGGTATACGTATCTGCTACTCTTTGTACTCTGCGTGTTGGATCCCTGACCCGATCCTGACAAGCAGAGAGCAGGATAATATGCTGCTTTCTTAAGTGTCATGTATGGGGTGGTTCTATGAGAAGCATTGGATAAACATTGCAGTTTTTCTAAACCGGAAATGTTTTACATTACAGGGCTAAAAGGATAGGGACCTGTAACCAGAACAGTTCATCTCAATGAAGCAGTCTGGATGACTATATTGTTCCTCTAATAAAATAAAAATGAAAAATATTATAGTATCTATTAGATCCCAATATTAAACAATGGAAGCCCAAGGAGTGGCTTCCTCTCTTCCTCCACACCGTGTAGGAGGGTAGAGGAAAGACTAACCAGTATGGATCTGACAAATGGCAGTGGTGTAGAGTGTAGAAGGAAATTAACCCCCCTTATTATTATTATCTTATTATTTATATAGCGCCAACAAATTCCGCAGCGCTTTACAATGGGTGGACGAACAAACATGAAGTTTTAACCAGACAAGTTGGACACACCGGAACAGAGGGGTTGAGGGCCCTGCTCAATGAGCTTACATGCTAGAGCGAGTGGGGTAAAGTGACACAAAAGGTAAGGGAAGTATTACACTAATGACAGTTGCAAGAGAGGAATGACCACTTTAGTGGGCCAACACATCCCTCCAATCCATTTACCTACCTCATTGGGAGGATCCTGCTGCATAGCCCCCTGCAACTTATAAAATAAAAAAGTAAATAGTGTACAAATATTTTAAAATACACCATTCCTTGCAGGCACTTGGCAGGAGTTCACAATACACCACCTGCTGGGTTGAAAGCCGTTAGACTGTGCTTGTTTGGCTCGCAATATTTATTTTCTATTTTACCAATTTTTCAAACCTTTATCTGAACCCTTATAATATCTCTGTAAAGTATGAAAAATTCATCGGAATTATACAGTTTTTGTTTGTTCTCTCGTAAAGTGTTAAATCTGTAGAAGAAAAAAATGATAAATTTCAATTTAATTGACCTTGATCTACCTCAACATGCCAGGAATCGAACGTGTGTAGTCATTGTTCTTATATTCTTCCTTGGAGATATGCACATGTGACCACCTACCTGGGAACTGTAGAGAATCTGAGAAAGGGAATGGCATGTTTTAGGCCAAAATAGGCAAGTTGGATTCTGACATTCTTGCCTCATCTTTACAATTCAAATGTCTCTTCTTTTAGATAAGAAACTGAAATGTCCTTTAAACCTTAGTAGGTAAAACACTATATTTATTTAAGTAGAAGTGGGATAAACACATTTTTTTTTTAATTCTTTATTTTTTGTGCACAGAATAAAGACAAGAGTACATAGGCTTACCCAGCCCCAGTATTATAGACATACATGATGACAAGAGGGAACACCTTGTTGGTGAACTGCTGCTCACCCTTGAGAAGAGAGCGCTTAATAATACTGACATTTATATTTGGCATGCACTGTAATAGGCACTATATTTGGCAACACTAAAATTTGGGGAAATGATTGTACAATATACACAACCCACTACACAAGGTAAAGAGGGCATAGTACAATATACCAGTACAAAAGGTAAAGAGGATGCTCCCCATGCAGAAAATAAGTAAACATTTGAAGAGTGCCCTGTCTCTTTTTTTTTTTTTTTTTGCAGTGCATAAGGGTATAACGAACATGCATGTGGTACCCCAACGGCATTCCACTTGCTCATTCACGTAAACAGTTGTAACAATGGGGTATATGATATAACTTGCACAATTTTTTTTTTTTAGGATAAAGATTGCGGTTTCAGGCAGTTACAAAGCGATACTTGCGTGACATACAAAGCATTACTGTTGTGTGGTTTAATGTGGTAACATGCTATGGTACATTAGTGATTCGTGGGAAGGAGCTTTACTATTCATGCCTATCTTAGTGGTTGTTCTCAGGGCTAAGCTCATGTGGCAGTGTGTGTTTGCCAAAGGAGAGCTTTTATTTCCCGCTAAGCAGGCAGTATGTGTATTATGGTTAAGGTGCCTGCGTACAGCTAGCTGTGCGGGGGTGAGTGTATTATCTGGGCCTTGCTGTGGCAGTAATGAACTTAGACAATGCTTACGGTTGTTTATGATTTTAGTGGTAGGTGACATGCATTTTAGACTGGGATACTTTGTGCCTCCGGCTGAGTGAAGGAATAGTCTCTGCGTTACGAGCAGGGTCGTAGGTCGTGGGCCTCTGGGTGTATCATTCCGGTGTGCGTCACCCGATGCCCATTCTGGTGGCTTTGCTTGCGCGGCAGGGTATGTGTCCCATCGGGGTTCTCTCTCCGGTAGGCTGTGGAAGGGCCTCCCGCCGGCTCCGACCGCCTGTAGACATCCTCGCTGCGTCCTGGTCAGTGTCGCGGCAGGCTTTGCGAGTTTCTCCGTGCGGGGTTGTGCTTTTCTGGTTGAAGGTTGTTGGGACCGCTGAGTGGTAGGCTGGTCGGGTACGCTGGTGGGTCCTGTTCTGAAGCTTGGGGTCGTGAGTGCTGCTGTCCGAGGAACCTGGCGCCGTTTCCCGCCATTGTGAGTTGCGGCTTTGTTTCCGTTGGGAGGCCGCTCTGGATTTATGAGGGGGGCTCCCCTGCAGGCGGCGCCGGGTAGCCTGGCAGATCCACGCCATCACTGCTCTCATCGCCAGCTTGTAGGGCTGTCTCCGGGCATTGAGCTTTTTTCAGAGATAGGTGCCCAGCCGGTCAATGAACTCCAGTGTGTGCTCGGGTGGCTTAGCAAGTGATCGCTTAGTCATAGTCTGCGTCTGTGCCGCCATCTTGGCTAGGCCCTGTCTGTCCCGTTTGGCTGAAAGTTGTGTCGCTTGGTCAGGCTGTAGTGTGGGGGTGTCAGGGTACCTGTGGTCTCTACCTCCAAAAGAGGTAGAGACTTAGCTGTGCCACCATCCAGACGGTCTGATGACTCCCTTCGCCACGGTCTATCCGGTCATGCAAGGCCGGCCGCGAGGGAGTGACTGCCTTTTACACCATCTAGGCAGGAAGTCATCATCAGGACACTCCCCCGGATCGACCTGTCAGTCAATTGCTGCAGGACCAATCAGGACGTCTCGGAGGTGTGGTTACTGCTCTGAACAGGGTATTTAACAGAGCTTCCTTCATTAGCTCATTGCCCTGTCGTGGTTCTAGCTTGTTCTAGTCACTCAGTGCTTGTGTATTCTATTTTCCCTTTTGGTTTTGACCCGGCTTGTTTACCTTACTCTGCTTATCTCTGTTACCCTTGATTCGGCTTGTCTCTCGCTTACCTGTCTTCTGTTACCCTCGACCTCGGCTTGTCTTTGACCATTCTATACGGTACTACTTACGTTAGTCCGGCCATTCTAAGGTCCGGTATACGTATCTGGCTACTGTTTGTACTCTGCGTGTTGGATCCCAGTCCCGATCCTGACATTACGACAGGGCCAATGGATCCTGCAAGTACAAACAGTCAGCTGGCTTCTCCTGATCCTAGGTTTGAAGCCATGGATCACAGAATGGATCAGATGGCGCTTGTGCTACAGGCTCTATTATCTCGTGCCAATAACCCACCAGAGGAGATACATAATACCCCTGTTTCTCCTGTCAGTTTAGGTCTAGAGGTAGCCACAGTGGGTGCTTCTTCTCGCATTACCCCCCCAGTACGCTATGGTGGGACTCCTGAGAAGTGTCGTGGTTTTTTAAACCAAATTAGTATCCACTTTGAATTGCAACCCCGCTCTTATCCTACAGATAGGGCAAAGGTAGGATTTATTATCACCCTACTTATTGAGAAAGCTCTGAGATGGGCCAACCCACTATGGGAGAACGATAACCCATTAGTGTATAACTATAACGCATTTGTAGCTGCTTTTAGAAGAACATTTGATCCTCCAGGTAGAAAGGTTAATGCAGCCAGATTACTGTTGCGCCTGAGACAGGAGAACCGAACACTGGTGGATTATGCACTAGAGTTCAGGTCTCTGGTGTCAGAAGTCAAGTGGAATGAGCAGGCGTATATGGATGTATTTTTGAATGGCCTATCTGAAGTAATCCTTGATGAGGTTGCTACCAGAGAACTCCCTGAGAATTTAGAAGATTTAATTTCGTTCATCTCTCGTATAGATGAACGTTTAAGAGAGAGACAGAACATTCGAGAGAGGAACCGGAGACCTTCTTTTAGGTTAGCCCCCGCTTTTCCAAGTCCTTATTCCACTGTATCTTTGCTTCCTGAACCTATGCAGATAGGTTATACCCGCCTCTCTGAGGAGGAAAGACAGTACAGGAGAAGAGAGGGTTTGTGTATGTATTGTGGAGCCAAGGGTCATTTACTCTCGAACTGTCCTAACCGTCCGGGAAACGCTCGCACCTAAGTCTCTCTAGAGGACAAGCCTTGGGTGTTTCTATTTTGTCCTCTACTCCTAATTATAAAGATCACAGGCTTCTGCTACCAGTTTCCTTAACTTGGGAGAAGGAAGTAGTAAGGGCTATGGCATTGATAGATTCCGGTGCTGCTGAGAATTTTATCGACCAAGCCTTTGCTATTAAGAACAATTTCCCATCCCAGCTAAGGGAGACACCCTTGGCCGTTGAGGCCATAGATGGTAGACCACTACTAGACCCTGTTATCTTTCGTGAAACCATACCCATTAGTTTAAATGTTGGTATCCTACACGTGGAGAATTTATCTCTTTTGCTCATTTCATCCCCTTCCGTTCCCATAGTTCTGGGGTACCCATGGTTGAAGAAACATAACCCTATTATCGATTGGGAGTTAGGGGAGATACTCTCGTGGGGCCAGGGTTGTCAGGATAGGTGTTTATGCAAGGTTTCTCCATTAGCTAATGTTAACATACCTGAGACTCCTATTCAGTCCACAGAAAGACAGATACCAGACCTTTACCTAGACTTAAAGGCAGTATTTGACAAGAAGAATGCCGATTCTTTGCCGCCACACAGGCCATTTGATTGTAAAATTAAGCTCCTACCTGGGACTATGCCTCCGAGGGGCCATGTATATCCTTTGTCTGTTCAGGAAAACTTGGTTCTAGAGGAGTATATTCGGGAGAACTTAGAAAAGGGATTCATTAGGAGGTCTTCTTCCCCGGCCGGGGCTGGGTTCTTTTTCGTTAAGAAAAAGGATGGCACGCTGAGACCTTGTATCGATTACCGAGGCTTGAATAAAATAACTGTCAGAAATGCCTATCCTATTCCACTTATTACCGAGTTATTTGATCGTCTTAAGGGCTCCAAAATCTTCACCAAGTTAGATCTCAGAGGGGCATATAATTTGGTGAGAGTCCAGCAGGGACACGAGTGGATGACGGCGTTCAATACTCGGTACGGTCACTATGAATACACAGTTATGCCGTTTGGACTTTGCAATGCTCCTGCAGTATTTCAGGATCTGATTAATGAGGTACTTAGGGAGTTTCAACATGATTGTGTCATTGTCTACCTAGACGACATACTGATACACTCTAGGGAGATTGAAACTCACCATAGACAGGTCAGAGCGGTATTACAGAAACTTCTGCAACATGGTCTATACTGTAAATTGGAAAAATGCAGCTTTGATCAGTCTCAGATAGATTTTCTTGGTTACGTGATTTCTGGGGAAGGTTTTAAGATGGACCCTGACAAACTCCAGTCTATTTTAGATTGGCCATTACCTAAGGGACTCAAGGCTATTCAGAGGTTTATTGGTTTCTCCAATTATTATAGGCGCTTCATTAAGGGTTACTCGTCTATTATTGCGCCCATTACCAATATGACCAAACAGGGGGCAGAAACTAAGACGTGGTCTCCTGAAGCTCTCGCTGCTTTCAAGAGGCTCAAAGAACTTTTTGCTTCTGCTCCAATATTAGTCCATCCTGATACGACTTTGCCGTTTCTACTCGAGGTCGATGCCTCTGAGACAGGAGTAGGTGCGGTTCTGTCACAAAGATTAGCGGTAGATAAACCATTACACCCGTGTGGTTTTTTTTTCCAGGAAACTTTCTGGGGCTGAGAGCAGATATGACATCGGAGACAGGGAACTGTTAGCAGTCATTAAAGCCTTAAAGGAGTGGAGACATTTGTTGGAGGGGACCCTACACCCTATTACGATTTTGACAGACCACAAAAACTTGTCATATATTGGGGAGGCTAAGCGCTTATCCTCTAGACAAGCTCGTTGGTCCTTATTCCTGACTCACTTCAATTATGTACTGACTTACAGACCTGGTTCTAAAAACTCTAAAGCCGATGCATTATCTCGCCAATATGAACCTTCTACTGTACCTGAACCAGTTCTTTCTTCTATAGTTCCGAAGTGCAATATCATTGCTAATACGAATCTCAGGATTCATTCTCCATTACTGGCCGAGATCATTAAGTTGCAACATCTCGCACCTAAACAGACCCCTGCGGGTCGTCATTTCGTTCCTCCTGCTTTTCAACTGGAACTTTTACAGTGTTTACATAATAGCAAGATGGCGGGACATCCTGGTATTCGCAAAACTTACGCCTTGATCTCTAAGGACTTCTGGTGGTCTACTTTACGGAGGGATGTTGAGGAGTTCATCGCTGCATGTGAAGTTTGTACTAAAACCAAACAACCCCATACGCTTCCATGTGGACTCCTGCAACCCTTGGAGGTTCCAGAGAAACCATGGTCCTGTTTGGCCATGGACTTTATTGTCGATCTACCTATCTCTAAAAGACAGACTGTTATCCTCACCGTGGTTGACAGGTTTACTAGGATGGCACACTTCATTCCCCTGCCTAAACTTCCGTCTTCTCCCGAATTGGCAGAGATATTCGCCAAGGAGATTTTTCGCCTACATGGGATACCCTCTCAAATTGTATCGGACAGAGGCTCCCAATTTGTTTCCCGTTTTTGGAGGTCCTTCTGCTCTCAACTTGGTATTAAATTTAACTTTTCTTCTGCCTATCATCCTCAGTCTAACGGAGCTGCTGAACGTACCAACCAGAAAATTGAACAATATTTACGATGCTTTGTTTCTGAACACCAGGATGATTGGGTCGGTTGGATTCCTTGGGCGGAGTTTGCACACAACAATCTCGTTTGTGATTCTACTCATTCAAGCCCCTTCTTCATGAATTATGGTTTTCATCCGTCTATTCTTCCTTCGGATTCTCCTTCCCAGGGGGTGCCGTCGGTTGATGTTCATGTTGCCAATTTGAGGAAGTTGTGGGATCAAACTCGACAAATCCTTGTGCACAACTCTATGTTGGTCAAGAAACACGCTGATAAACGTAGAAGGGCGGCTCCGGTCTTTGTTCCAGGTGATAGGGTATGGCTGAGCACGAGGAACATCCGTTTAAAAGTGCCCTCCATGAAGTTCGCTCCTCGGTATATTGGACCCTACAGGGTGCTGACCCGTATCAATCCGGTTCCGTATCGTTTAGCTCTTCCTAATACCTTACGCATTCCGAACTCGTTTCACGTTTCATTGCTGAAACCACTCATATGTAACAGATTTTCCTCCACAATAGCCCCTCCTTGCTCCGTTCAGGTGGAGGGTCAGGAGGAGTATGAGGTCAACTCTATTATTGATTCTCGAATCTCCCGGGGGAGAGTACAATATCTGGTTGATTGGAAGGGATATGGTCCTGAGGAGAGGAGTTGGGTACCTCAGGAGGATGTTCATGCTCCCCGTCTCCGCAGGGCGTATCACTCTCGCTTCCCATCTCGTCCCGGTTCATTCCGCCCGGTGGGCGTATCTGAGAGGGGGGGTACTGTCAGGGTACCTGTGGTCTCTACCTCCAAAAGAGGTAGAGACTTAGCTGTTCCACCATCCAGACGGTCTGATGACTCCCTTCCCCGCGGTCTATCCGGTCATGCAAGGCCGGCCGCGAGGGAGTGACTGCCTTTTACACCATCTAGGCAGGAAGTCATCATCAGGACACTCCCCCGGATCGACCTGTCAGTCAATTGCTGCAGGACCAATCAGGACGTCTCGGAGGTGTGGTTACTGCTCTGAACAGGGTATTTAACAGAGCTTCCTTCATTAGCTCATTGCCCTGTCGTGGTTCTAGCTTGTTCTAGTCACTCAGCGCTTGTGTATTCTATTTTCCCTTTTGGTTTTGACCCGGCTTGTTTACCTTACTCTGCTTATCTCTGTTACCCTTGATTCGGCTTGTCTCTCGCTTACCTGTCTTCTGTTACCCTCGACCTCGGCTTGTCTTTGACCATTCTATACGGTACTACTTACGTTAGTCCGGCCATTCTAAGGTCCGGTATACGTATCTGGCTACTGTTTGTACTCTGCGTGTTGGATCCCTGTCCCGATCCTGACAGGGGGTAATCGTCCCCAGCGAGGACCGGGATGTCCCCCGCCGGTCCAGAGGGGTGGGGGGCAGCAGGGCTGTAGTGGACTCTCGCTTGTGAGCTCGTCCCGTGCCGGGATATCGGCCGCCTCCCCCGGACCTCAGGCTTCGCTCATGTTTAGGCCGCATGGCCGGTAAAAGTTTTTCCGCGGTGTACCAGTGCCTTGCAGGTACCGTCTTGTTGATCGTGTTGTTCCGTGTCTGTTCCCGGTCACCCTGTGTCGCTAATGTTATTAGGTCGCTCGGTTTCAGCGCATTTTTGTCAGTTGTTGCAGGAGCTGTTAGAATGTGCGACTGCCCATTTTGGCTATCAGACCCCACTCTCCCGTCTCTTTTTTTTTTTTTTACTATTTTTTTTTTTTATAGAAGTGGGCAAGTGATAGGGTTATTATGACAGGGGCTTAGAGCCATCTATTGATTACAAATATTTGGGGGGGGGGGCACAGATGATTGGGCATTTGCCCATTCCCCCTTGATTGTTTGTTTTTTTTTTACTTTGGAAGGGAACTCTAAGCACCCAAAGCACTATAACTCAGTGTAGTAGTCATATTGCCTAGAACTTCTGGGTCTCATACCCCAGGTTTATGTCAAACTATTTAAGAGCAGTATGACAAAAAAAAAAAAAACAGGACCTGGACCCCACCTCTTCAGCCACATTGACAATGTAGAATTAACTCTAGCGTCCACCTTTGTTTAGATCAAACATGTCTTACCGTTCCTATTTGCTTTTTTGAAATGGGTTTGGCTGATCTTTTTCTATCTTTTGGTCATTTTATCATATGAAAATTTACACCCCAGAGTTGCTGCACATTTCTTTTTGCTCATTTCCCTACAAAATGCATTACCATTTTTTATCCTACTAAAGGTCAGTCTGTGTACTATATAATTATTGGTTTGCTTTTTTATTTTTCTTTATTTTATGATTTTGTTTGTAGCGACATTCTCTACTTTAAGGCAAGGGATTTGTACAGTTAACTGCTTGACTTCTGTAAGACAGACTATCCATGCGTCCTTCACACTCTTCAAATTGACGTGTTTCACCCTTCTGCATTGTGTCATAAAATTCAAATTTTTTTATTGCCAAAAGGCAGTTGTGTCCTGGCAGCAAAACTGTTAATGCCCTCTGTAGTACAATGACAAGTTAATTACGCACAATAACCTTCAACTGTATTGGTTATGTCTGTCCTCACTCCGACAATCTCTGATTTTTACAGTATTACTTTAGCGACTAAACAGAAAGTGTTGTTGAATTTGTACCTTTTACCCCCATTTCCTCTCTATTTTGTTACCTCTAGATTATTCTGAAAGCCAAGAGAAGGCGATTCTTCCATTACTGTCATTTTTAGATAAATTTCAGCCTCCAGAAAGCTTTTTTCGCCTGGATTTGTGTTTGCTAAGTGTAGGTATTTCCATCGTACTTGTGATAAAAGCTGTTGCTCGCAGTTGTCTCTAAACTAGCGGCATGCGTTTTGGTTTTTTTTCTCTCTCATCTGCAAATGATTTCTCGTTCGAGAAATGTGAATATCCCAAATGTGTTACCTTAATGAAACTGCAAGCAGAAATTAGGGCGAAATGCAATTACACAGAATCAAATGTAAATACTTTTTCTTAAAGGAACACTGTAGGCACTGTAACTGCTTCAGCTCATTGAAGTGGTTATAGTGTCCGGAGTTCCCTGGCGACATTCTTCCATTCACCGTTTTGAATGGTTTAATGCGAAGCAAGAATTCCCAGCAGCTCGGTCCCCTCTGTGCTGCTCTGGGCACATGAGGAAGCGGCATTCTGAGCAGCAATGGGCGGCTGGGATCGGGTTTTAGAGTATCCGCTTCTTTCAGCCTATCACAGTGTCCATTGCTGGTACGAATTAGGCTCTCTACCCCTGTAATCCACAAACTGTTAATGTTGCTTTTTGTCATCCATCTAAACTCTACGATTATTTAATTGCATAGGGTTCATTTATTGAGATTTTCTTTAACAAAATTAGTCAGCCATCTTTACCACCTCCACCGCCCATCAACATCAAGGTACAGATATAATATATATAGCAATGGCTGTGCTTTCTAGGTCACATCAAAGACACTGTGGGAGAAGAATGAAAAAAGTCATACCGACGGCCTTACAACATTTATTTTAGGGCCTGTTATCTGTCCGTTAGCTCCATTACTCTGATATAGATACCTGCTAGATTTTGTTTTGCGTTTTATAAAACGTTGAATAGTTTAGACATAATTAAAAGTCATTCTACTGGTAAAACAGACTTCATCGATGTGAGCCGACCTACTAGAAATGGCAAATGTGTTCAGTGATTTCTGTCACATTACACGTGTGTGCCCTAGGTAACAAACATAATACATACTATAGCGTGACTAGTGCAACTACTCTGAATCTTCAGACTTGACGCAGTACTGATTATAATTTTTTTTTGTAAATTTCTTTTTTTTTGAGAGTTAGGTTTTTTTTTTCTTTCAGTTAGGAGTAGAGCAAAGGACTCGCAGGTCCTTCAGTGTCACAAAATTGGACATGCAGGTCCCTTTACATGTATACTTTCAGATGCGTTCAACATTTTTATGATATCAAATACCCTAACTGAGAACTTTATTTTGGGTGAAACTATGTGACCCCAACCACTCCGCACCCCTTAGGGCCTATGTTTAGTGCTTTAAACGTGGAGCCGGCGTTGCCGCGTTGTTATTATTATGAGTTGGGCCATACTCCAAGCCCCAGGGGGTGCAGTACTGATTATGCCAAAACTTAATTTCCCCTGATTTGATGTTGTTTGTTGTGTTTATTACCCATATAGTAAATTCGAACCATGAGGTGTGTTGTCAGTAAATGTACGCACTGCATTTAAGGGTTTATTCAGTACAACAGCAAAACATGGTAAACTGAAAACCAAATTGCAAAATAAACTCATTTGGAGTTGTTCTTTACCTCCTCTTCTGTTTGAAACCTAAATGATGCCGTTTTGGTTTCAATTAAAGGATTACTCCAAGCACCTTGACCACTTTTCTGATTTAAAGTGGTTGTGGTACCTGGAGTCTGTATGTTCGGCATTTCGCTATGAAATCGTGCACATACAGAGGTTAACCGTGTAATGCCAGGGGTGTAGCTCTACCTCTGGCTGTGCCATTGGCTGTCATTAGCCAGCCCAGAGCAGAGGCAAGTTTTAGCTCTAACTAATTAATTGTGGGGGGGGGACAGCAAAGCAAGTCTTACTCTAAAGAAACACAGTGTTTTTTTACTTGGAGTAACCATTTAAGCATGATTTACTGTTTAATTACTAAACACCTTATAATTTGGAGACGTTACCCACTGTCTCACACCTGATTATGTTTCTAATTTTATTTAGCCTTAACAAATCCCACAACACTATAAAGTCAATTAAAGTACCGTATATCTGAAGACTCACATAGCTAGCTACTAAATTGGGAATTGGAGATAATTAATAACAAAATAAAATTTTAGGTCAAACTATCCAAGTTTAAAAAATATAAAATAAATAAAATAAATTGCTGTATTAGAGGATTTATCTAAATTCAGTCATTTCCGCCCAATATTTGCTTTTCCTTTGCAATTCTCCACAGATTTGTGCCGTAATGATGATCAGTCCTTCGCAATTCCTAATTTAGCGAATAGCCCAGTGGGGATTATTATTAATTAAACACTGTACTGTAGTGATTAAAAACCAAATCCCAACATTTGGGCCATAATATCCAAGTTCTGACTATAGCTGAATTGGATTTTTCTTTCCCAAATTGGAGATTTTTTCCTGTCATTTGGCGATTTACGGTTCTATTCGCGACAACGCTCCAGTTAGTGAATAAACACCTGTTTAACAGCATAGCTAATACAGTAGATGTAAGGGCTGTTTACAAGTGTATGGAGATAATTATTCAGGTTTTTATCCAAAGTGGACACTTTAGTAGTCTAGTGAAGGTGCAGTTTTGGTGTCTTGTATATTTAAAATGTCATGTTCTATATACATAGATATACATAGCTGCATTTTAGATACAAGTCTCTATCACCCTTGTGTATACTAAACAAAAAATATATGCCACCCATGTAACCAATGCTCCTGTGCTGCTGCTCATCCTGCCACTGAACGATGCATTGGTCAGTCTCTGAGTCCCCCATAAAGTCTCCACACAGTCACCATCTTCCTTGATCTCTACAGGAGCCTGGAATGGTAACTGTATGGTATCATTGTTGTGTCAAGGTGGAGATGGCATTTGGTAGGTTATACCTAGAGGCTGTTTGCTGATTGCAAAAGCAGGCACCGGTTTAGGTAGAGATACAGAGCCCTGTGTTTTTACAGAGGCATCCGTGGGTTACCCCTTCCACGCACATGTTTCTGGCACCTTGGCAATAACACTAATGGGAGTGTGGATATTAACCACAGAATGGAGCAAGCCATTGATTACCTGCAATTTAATACATTATTGCTAATCTCAATTTTTGTTTTTGTTTTGGGGCTGGGAGGGAGAGCCCATTGTAACCCCTGTCTGCCTGTATAATAAGAGAGACAACTTGGGTTACTCCAGTTTAAATTGCAATTTTCCACTTGATACAGAGTAAGAAAACAAAACCAAAAAAAATTATAAAATCTTTTCTCGGTTTCAAAATCGAATGTTAAGAACGAAATGGTTAATTATTCTTCCCAAGTCATTTGTTTCCCAATCATAGTTTCCTCTCAAATACCTGTGTGAAAGCTGCTTGGCCATTTGTACGGACAGTATGCTTGTTGTATTGATTTTATTCAACAAATAGGGTACTTGTCATTTACATTAACTGACCCCTAGAATTTCTCAAACAGATGAATAGAAAATATTACCTGATTTTATCCCCCTAGACAGCAGTTAATATTTGTAATAACTACGTGTTTTTCTGTATTACAAGTAAATTATACTCAATAATTTCACAAACACTCTGAATTGTAAATCCCCTTGTATCTGTCAGGGATGTGAAATGATACACTGCTCACCTTTTGGCATGCAAATGGTTAACACAGACGTATAGTGTGGTTCTTGCTTATCACAGTTTTGGCCTGCGTCGGCCTACCAGCCTTCTCCCCATGTCAGACATTTCATTTACTTATTATTATTATTATTATTATGTTATTATTTATATGGCGCCATCAAGTTCCGCAGTGATTTACTATGGGTGGACGAACAGACATGTAATTGTAACCAGACAAGTTGGACACACAGGAACAGAGGGGTTGAGGGCCCTGCTCCACAAGCTTCCATGCTAGAGGGAGTGGATGAGCTTCCATGCTAGAGGGAGTGGATGAGCTTCCATACTAGAGGGAGTGGATGAGCTTCCATACTAGAGGGAGTGGATGAGCTTCCATGCTAGAGGGAGTGGATGAGCTTCCATGCTAGAGGGAGTGGATAAGCTTCCATGCTAGAGGGAGTGGATGAGCTTCCATGCTAGAGGGAGTGGATGAGCTTCCATGCTAGAGGGAGTGGATGAGCTTCCATGCTAGAGGGAGTGGATGAGCTTCCATGCTAGAGGGAGTGGATGAGCTTCCATGCTAGAGGGAGTGGATGAGCTTCCATGCTAGAGGGAGTGGATGAGCTTCCATGCTAGAGGGAGTGGATGAGCTTCCATGCTAGAGGGAGTGGATGAGTTTTTACATGCTAGAGGGAGTTGATGAGTTTACATGCTAGAGGGAGTTGATGAGTTTTTACATGCTAGAGGGAGTTGATGAGTTTTTACATGCTAGAGGGAGTTGATGAGTTTTTACATGCTAGAGGGAGTTGAGTTGATGAGTTTACATGCTAGAGGGAGTGGATGGGTTTTTACATGCTAGAGGGAGTTGATGAGTTTACATGCTAGAGGGAGTGTATTTTTATTTACTTTGTTTCCATAATATCTGTTTCTGCATCCAGGAACTTGTTTATGAAAATAATAATTTCTAAACGCATGTAATAATTTGGGCACAATAATTTGAACCATAAAAGCCTGCTTTAATTTCCAGGGGGTCTAAGGCCTATGAGCCAAAAGTAATCAAACAGCCCTGGCTGGAGGCATTTAGAACCAGCTCCCAGCTTCCCACCTGTGGCTTGGCTAGATACAGGCTAAACATTGTGGGCATTGCCAGGGTCAGTGTCATCCCTGTGTTAAAGGGTCAGAATTACAATGTCGCATCACCATCACATAGATCAACAGTGCCAACCCTTACTAATAATGAAACATGGAAGGAACTGGGACTTATTTAAAAGGCACGGTAATTTATGTATGTTTATGGGGGTCTGTACACAGTAATGGGATTTATTTAGCTGTACGTATTCCAACAAAATTGTTTATGAATGTGTGTGTGTGCCTGAGTGTTTCCATTTTCCCAGCTAGCTCTTTTATGCAACTTTGATAAATATTTTCTATTGTTGGTGTATAAATATATTTATAAATTATATATACAACATGTAAGAACATTATAATGTATGACAATAAACAAACTATGAATACACACACTATAAAGTGCTAAGGATGGCAGTCGATGTATTTAAAGAAATGTAATTGATATTTCTAAATAGTTTTGGAGTTCTACTTATAAGAAATTGCGTGTGAGTACTATTATTTATTTACGTGTCTGTTTAAATATAGGTGCTAGGTGTACCTTATAAACATGTTTCGGCAAATTTAGATGTAAAATGGGAAATTAAACATGGAAACGTATATTCACCCAATCTGCTTATCTTTGTCTGGGTGAAAGTAGAATCTCAACACCCACAAAGTATCCACTGAGGTCAGAATTCAACATGAATTTCAAATTTAAAGCTAAAATAGACTCAGTTAAACATTTCTCAGTTATGGTTCGATGTCTCTCTTTTGTAAAGACTTGCCCTACTGCCACAGAGTCTTAGGTGGGTAGGTACTCCGATAGGAGTGTAGGTGGGTAGGTACTCATGAGGGTAGGTGGGTAGGTACTCTTTAATAGCAGGGTAGGTGGTTAGGTACTCAGATAGCATTGTACGTGGGTAGGTACTCAGATAGGAGTGTAGGTACTCTAATAGCAGTGTAGGTGGGTATGTAAGTTACTCAGATAGTGTAGGTACTCAGATAGCAGTGTAAGTGGGTAGGTAAGTTACTCAGATAGTGTAGGTACTCAGATAGCAGTGTAGGTGGGTAGGTACTCAGCAGTGTAGGTGGGTAGGTACTCAGATAGCAGTGCAGGTGGGTAGGTACTCAGATAGCAGTGTAGGTGGATAGGTAATCTGATAGCAGTGCAGGTGGGTAGGTACTCGGATAGGAGTGTAGGTGGGTAGGTACGCAGATAGCAGTGTAGGTGGGTAGGTATTCAGATAGCAGTGTAGGTGGGTAGGTACTCAGATAGCAGTGTAGGTGGGTAGGTACGCAGATAGCAGTGTAGGTGGTAGGTACTCAGATAGCAGTGTAGGTGGATAGGTAATCTGATAGCAGTGCAGGTGGGTAGGTACTCAGATATCAGTGTAGGTGGGTAGGTACTCGGATAGGAGTGTAGGTGGGTAGGTACTCGGATAGGAGTGTAGGTGGGTAGGTACTCGGATAGGAGTGTAGGTGGGTAGGTACTCAGATATCAGTGTATGTGGTATGTAGTCAGATAGGAATGTAGGTGGGTAGGTACACAGATAGCAGTGTAGGTGGGTAGGTACGCAGATAGCAGTGTAGGTGGTATGTACTCAGATAGGAGTGTAGGTGGGTAGGTACGCAGATAGGAGTGTAGGTGGGTAGGTACTTAGATAGCAGTGTAGGTGGGTATGTACTCAGATAGCAGTGTAGGTGGGTAGGTACGCAGATAGCAGTGTAGGTGGGTAGGTACGCAGATAGCAGTGTAGGTGGGTAGGTACGCAGATAGCAGTGTAGGTGGGTAGGTACTCAGATAGCAGTGTAGGTGGGTAGGTACTCAGATAGCAGTGTAGGTGGGTAGGTACTCAGATAGCAGTGTAGGTGAGTAGGTACCGATAGCAGTGTAGGTGGTATGTACTCAGATAGGAATGTAGGTGGGTAGGTACTCAGATAGCAGTGTAGGTGGGTAGGTACCGATAGCAGTGTAGGTGGGTAGGTATTCGGATAGGAATGTAGGTGGGTAGGTACGTAGATAGCAGTGTAGGTGGGTAGGTACTCAGATAGGAATGTAGGTGGGTAGGTACGCAGATAGCAGTGTAGGTGGGTAGGTACTCAGATAGCAGTGTAGGTGGGTAGGTACTCAGATAGCAGTGTAGGTGGGTAGGTACTCAGATAGCAGTGTAGGTGGGTAGGTACGCAGATAGCAGTGTAGGTGGTATGTACTCAGATAGGAAAGTAGGTGGGTAGGTAATCTGATAGGAGAGTAAAGAGCTGTGTATCCGTATAGTACAGTGTATGAGACAGGAGGTAGCAGTGGATAGGTACCCGGACAGTGTCATATAGGGGATGGTGAGTGTATGACACATAATGGGAGGCTGAGTGAGAGGGGTACCAATGTGTCACACTGTGACCTACCTGCAATGGGTGTGTGGGCAGGGGATGCTGCGTGCACATCACATCATTCCACTCCCATCACGGCAATCCACTCCCATCATTCCACTCCCATCACTGGACTGAAATCCCATCACAGCAATCCACTGACATCCCGGCAGTGTACTCACATCACGGCAATCCACAGAGGCAGAGAGCGCCCAGACTAACGCTGGGAGTGGGAGTCTGAGCTCATTCTGTGGATTCCTAAAGCAGCAGCCGGGTCCATCCCGTCCACATCCTCACTGTGACAATCATTCATTCATTGATAAAGCGCTAACATACACCGCGGCGCAGCACAGGAAAAATTAAACATGTAAATAGCTTCCTCCTGAAACCAAAAAATATACATATATATTATGTGTCAGTGTGTTTGTACTTATAGAATATATAAATATATTACACAGACTAAACATGTCAGATGTAATATAAAGTGAACGTGTGAAGTATGTGTGTATATGTAATTGTGTGTGTGTTGTATGTGTGTGTTGTATGTGTGTATGTGTAATTGTGTGTGTGTTGTATGTGTGTATGTGTAATTGTGTGTGTGTGTTGTATGTGTGTATGTGTAATTGTGTGTATGTGTAATTGTGTGTGTGTGTGTGTGTATATGTAATTGTGTGTGTGTGTTGTATGTGTGTATGTGTGTGTGTGTATGTGTAATTGTGTGTGTATGTTGTATGTGTGTATATGTAATGTGTGTGTGTATATGTAATGTGTATGTGTGCATGAGCAATGTAGAGGGAGTTACATAGATGTGGCTGTTTGTAGAATCTTATTTAATTTATACTCGAATTCAAAATAATTGTGTTCTTTTTCCTGCCAGAGCTAAAAATAGGAAGTCCAGACAGGATTTGCATTGGAAATAAATAAGAAATGAATATTGGTGGCTGACAGCAGAGTATTGTCCAGTTCGGTCAGAGATCCAGTGTAGCAGCCAGCTAAGCTCTCACAATGCCCCCTGACTTCTAACCAGCCATGATTTATGGCTTTATTTGTGCCTTTAAAACAATGTTTAGCTCCAGTTAACGTTGCTGGGTGCTAATTCCTGACTGCTAATGCATTACTCGAATTGCTAGAAATGACTTCATTTCTCTCCCTCCAATGCCCCAATCATACATTTACACAATAAAAATCCCATTATGTCTCACCCATACACACCAGCAGTGCCCACACTGCTCTTTACATTCTTTTTGTTGCTTTATATTTTGTTTTGAGAGATTTCATTTACACAATGACTTGGGAAGAGGAATTAACCATCTCGCTCTGAACGTTCGATTTTTGTAACAGAAACAAAAATATATAAAAAATATATATATACATTGTGAGATTTATTCGTTTGTTTGTCTGTTTTCCCTGTAAGATCAAGTGGGAAATTGCAATTTAAATTGGAGTAACCCGAGATGACTCTGTAATTATACAGGCAGGCAGGCAGGCAGGGGTTAACCCCTCCCCCCCCCCCCCCCCCCCTTTCCAAAAAAATGACAAAGAATAGCAAGAATGTATTAAACTGCAGGGAATCAATGGCTTGCCCATTCTGTGGTTAATATCCACACTTCACTCCCATTAGTGTGATTGCTGGATAATCTGCAAACACTGGCAGGGAGGGGGATATAATGAGGCAATAAGAGGGCACTCTGGCATTTGGGGGGGGGGGGGGGGTTACTGTAAGGTATGGTGGGGGTGAGTGAGGGGCTGCTTTGGGGCTCAATAAAAGGAGGGTTCAGCTCTCTGCGAAGATGCCAAAATGAGTCTGGTTTATGTAAATGTAGACTGAAACTGTAATCAATCTTAGCCAGTTACCAGAGTCCGGCTTGCAATGTATCTCACCCGAGTAGCCTGGCTCCCCAGTGTTAGGAGGACCTGGAAGGGTTACAGAGAGCAGCCAGGGGGGATGTGACCGAGATGTAGGTGAGGAAAGTAGCCTGGCTCCCCAGTGTTAGGAGGACCTGGAAGGGTTACAGAGAGCAGCCAGGGGGGGATGTAGGTGAGGAAAGTAGCCTGGCTCCCCAGTGTTAGGAGGACCTGGAAGGGTTACAGAGAGCAGCCAGGGGGGATGTAGGTGAGGAAAGTAGCCTGGCTTCCCAGTGTTAGGAGGACCTGGAAGGGTTACAGGGAGCAGCCAGGGGGGATGTAGGTGAGGAGAGTAGCCTGGCTCCCCAGTGTTAGGAGGACCTGGAAGGGTTACAGAGAGCAGCCAGGGGGGATGTAGGTGAGGAGAGTAGCCTGGCTCCCCAGTGTTAGGAGGACCTGGAAGGGTTACAGAGAGCAGCCAGGGGGGGATGTAGGTGAGGAGAGTAGCCTGGCTCCCCAGTGTTAGGAGGACCTGGAAGGGTTACAGGGAGCAGCCAGGGGGGGATGTAGGTGAGGAGAGTAGCCTGGCTTCCCAGTGTTAGGAGGACCTGGAAGGGTTACAGGGAGCAGCCAGGGGGGGGATGTGACCGAGATGTAGGTGAGGAAAGTAGCCTGGCTTCCCAGTGTTAGGAGGACCACTTGGATAGGAATATACTCTGCACCTACTGAGCCAGTCACAGAGTGTCTCTCTCTCTCCTTTCCAAACTGTTTATCTTGCCGTCTCCTGGGGCTAGGAGTGGATGCTTTATTTTTATTTTCCTTCTATTTGTTTGCTTTAGATACTCAGCTCTGAGGAAGTTGTAAAAACTCCCTCTGGTGAAAGCATTGAGAGAAGTTTGCAGCCCCTGGCGTCACCTCCCTCATGTAACCAGCAGGGGGAGCTCGGAGGTTGTGTCTGGTTTGCAGAGTGAGTCTGAACAGGGAGCTCTATGAGATTCCACAAAGGGTTTCTTGGAATGAAGGTGCTGGGAGACAACATGACTGAATCTGTATCTCTCTATGTTCTATGTGTGAATGGCATTAAAATAAATAGCTGCCTGTCAAACATCTATTGCTGTAGGATTCTTATTATCTTCTATTTATTGGAACATCATTTACAATGTTACTATTTCTGTATTTTGTATAGTTTGACTCATTTCATTTGGTAGATTTAAAAAATATATATATTATTATTATTTAAAAAGTGCCAACAAATGCCACAGTGCTGTACAATGGGATTATATTAAAGTGCAACATAAACACAATTAATATAAAGTATTCTATTCAGAATGTAAACAGTAAGTGTGATAACAGTAAATAACCACTGCCCCCCAAAAAAAATATTAAAGTAAAAATAATCACAATTTTGCCGATATATTCCCAATGAAAACACGCCTGCATTTAATTATGCATTTTTCATTGGGATATATCAAAAACAGCTCGCAAAAGCTGCAGCTCTCTTGTCTACAGCCTTTATAAGCCCTCCCCTTCTTACCCCGCCCACACTTTCTCTGGCTGTCCAATCACAGACTTTGCAATGCAGCTCAATGAAAAGTCTTTGCAAGGCAGGAGGGAATTACTGACTTTTGAGATTAGCTCCACTGAGCTGAACAACAAGGAAATAACAGGACTTGTCTGATAGACAGCCAAGAGGGTGTAACCAGGTTAATTTATAAATGTGCCAATTTCTGTTGAAATCTGCACTCTTTGTAAAACTGACAAAGAGGACACCCGGCAAGATAACGTGCTTTAGGTGTGTTACTTGTTCATTTAATCAGTATTTATAGTGTTTGTTAATTCCCTAGTCTGATAATCCTCTCAGTTCTGTGAAACATACTGTACCTGAGCTCAAGAGAGTCAAAAAAGATGCCATCAGTGGTTGTCTGTGCTTAACACCAGGTGCAAAACAACACAGTGACACTGCCCCCCTCCTCTCATTATCCACTTACAGTGTACAATAAATAAGGTGTCATTTTGTCAGTTCATGGAGAAGTGAATGGGATATAGTCAGGTCACAGACAGAAAATATTGTGTCTTTGTTTTTGTTTTTTGTTGGTTGTTTTTAGTGTGTGTGTGTGTGTGTGTGTGTGTGTGTTTGTGTTTACAAGTAGAGTGCTGCAAAGTATCATACTATTTACATTAACTTAATTCCTGCTTTGGGGATTTGTGAAGATAAATCTAAACATATTTTCCTATATATGTTTGTGGGGAGGGGGTATTTAGTGTGCACCCCACTTCCATCCTTTTTTATTTATTTATTGTATTTATTTTTGCTGTACACAATGGCTTGTACCTCAATAACAAGAACATGCTGAAACATTAACCCTAAAGGATCAGAGAGTTCCTCTGGTGTTTAAGAGTTAAAAAGCAACAATACTGATTTATAAGTGTGCTTAGATCAAAACCAGAAATGGCCAGCCAGGCCAGCAAGTCATGCCAGACACCTACCTCTGCAGGAGAGTGAGGGTTAATGGGTGTCCTGACATAGAAAGGAAGTACAGATGTTTCTATTCTCGGTGAGCCTCACTCACACCCCAGATTAGTGAATAGAAACTAATAAGACATTATCAGATCAGCCTCAGGACTCCTAATTAAACCTTCTGGCTGATTGGAAATAAAAGATGCTGAGATTAGAGGTTCAGGGGTGAAGTTTATTTCCCATTTTTGTGCATGATCTGATGTTAGGGATTCCTCCCAGCTCTGTGGGCATAGCTCCTGCTAAAAGCCAATACTTTATCTCAAATCTAAATATTGGGCCTTTCTGGCTAATTGGGAAACTTGCATCTTATTAGCTATGGCAGAGAGAAGGAGAGAGTGGAACTGTCAGTCATTTCAAAGCAGGGGAACATTACTGGAGTGTGAAGGAATCGTCTCTAATTCACAAAGGCAATCGGGCAGAAAAATCCCTCAACGCGAGCCTTCTAGTTATTAATCAGAGAATCTCCTCATTCTGCAATGGGGTTTGGGTGCTGGCCTTAACCCCTCACATCCCCCTGCCTGTGTGTGATACATCATTAATCCAGCATTAGCAGGAGGATCTGCTGCTGGAGCCAATCTGAGGGCTTTAAACTTTTAATTACACTTAAAGAACAAGAAGAGCATTGGGGCCATGGGAAGCCAAATCTCCTGTTATTTCTAGACTGCTGTGTGATGGGGATAATTCCTGAACATGTGAGAGCTGTGCCCCTTTATGGAGACATGTACTAAAGGATTCTTAGAGCAATGGCAAAAGTCCTGGGGATTTGGTTGGTTGTTTTTTGGTCACTCAGATTCCAGCACAATAAATGATCGAATAATGAATGTACAATAACCTGGATGGTTATTAGACTGTTGGAAGGCATCTAGAATCATTCAATCCATATAGATTTCAATACGTGTTTCACACCAGGAGTGACAATTAGTGGCTTTTACTCATTTATTGCAAACTATTTTAGGATTTAGAATTGATCCATACATTTTCTGTATTTTATTTTGCAATGAAGTTGGAGAATATTTTGTTTGTAAATGTGTTATCTTTTTGCTTAAATTGAACGAATGATTGTGGTAAATCTATATCTTTTTCTGTTGAGCACAAAGTGTGTGTTTTTCTGCTCTGAGAAGAGCTCTCACACAATGGAATATTGATTTCAAATTCTTCCAGAACACTAAGTTAACAGCAAGTTCTCCCTCCCCTGATAAACCGGTTAGTTTGATTAAATCTCACACAAATGGAACATTTACTTTGGGTTGGTTCTGAATAAGATGTCCAAGATTGGGATTGTAAATTTCCTCCAAATAGGAAAACTCCCATCAGATTGCTTTCTGTGTATGTGTGATCCAGGGATTGGTACTGAGAGGCAGACTGGGGTTTTGGTGTACCGATGGGCAGTATAGAGGAGCCTGGGTCAGGTGTGGGGTTCGTGTGATAATTCCTGGTTACTTAGTAACTGGGACGAGAATGGGCGATTTAACTGGCTCTATAAATTCTATTGCTAAATCTCCCTATACTGATCATTTATCTGGAGTGACTCTAATGATCTGTAGACAGTGATCTGTTTGGAGCAGCTCTTGTTATGAAATAATAATAATAATAACAATAATAATAATAATAATAATAATAGGGATCTGGCGATGCTTCTAAGTACTGAACGATCTGGGGCAGCGAGTTCTTTGGTTAAATAGGAATCTATTCATTAAACAGCGAGTTTGCTATTTTTTAATATGGCAGATTATACAATTCACAACAAGAGGACATTTGGACATTTCTTCTAATTCTATTTCCTCCCAAATTTTTTATCCCCTTTTCCAGCTGCCATAACTCGTATCTTAGTAAATACACCCTATCGATATATCACACGAGGCTGCAGTTTGTGGGGTTGAAATCCCCTTTCTGTGTTTCTGCTCTTTTCTTCTCTTATCCCTTGTCCAAGACCTGTAAATGACTTCTCCCCAACCCCTCCCCACATTTGGGGAGCAGAGGGGGAGGAGGAGGGGGTCCTGATGGCAGAGTGGGCAAGTTTTGTTGAGCTGTTTTTTTTTTTTTTCTTCTTTTCTTCAATTGATCAGTCAGTCTTAGCTAATGTAATTATCCCCATCAATAGGAAGCTGCAGAGAGAATCATTATGGAGGTGACGTTGATAAATGATCTGGCACCCAGCACTGACCCTCCCACGGATCCAGGGTGACCATAGAAACCACTACACAAGCTGCAGTGCTGCTGGGAGGAGAGTAACCCCTTCACTGCCGCGCTCACCTTACTGCTTTCACTAGGGGTAGACTGAGAATTCCAACTCCTATAATGCTGGGCCAGTAGTTTTCGAATTCCTGGGGATCTGGGTTGTGCTGGTATATATAGTAATTAGCCTGATTGATTCCCATCACTAGAGGGGGACAAGTTAACTCCCAGCCTCCATGTGCTCTATTCCCAGCAAGCTGTCCCATGCCTGTCTTGTGTTCTTCTAAGTAAACTGCTTGGAATGCAAAGAGACCATTAGGTTAAAAAAAAAAACCTGAAATGGAATTATTTCTGGTATGTAATGGTTCTACCTATATATCCAGGAATGGTTTCAAGGTTACACAGTGCTGAGCAGAAAGAAGAAAAAAAGCTTTAGCCTGGAACGAATTTCCCGTAAGATGAAGGCACATCTCAAGCCCTTGCCATCATCTGAATATTTTATTTAAGCAAAATAAGAAATATTGAGAGCAGTAATTGATTCATAATGATTTAGAAATCGATGCGTTGAGGCCAAAGGGTGTTTGTTTATTTTGCTTTTCTCGATGTAAAGCTGCAGATCCAGTGACTGGGGCTGGGAAATGAGAAGCAAGCAGGATCATCCATCATCCCTGTCAGGAGAGCAGCAGGCATAGTCCCTTGTTCTACACCCAAACTATTAATATTAAAATCCCACATCCAGGAATCCCACCAAAAGCAATCTAGCTGGGACCATTTCATTACTGACTGTGGGTGGGGGTGGATCTCACAGGCTGGGATTAAATATATATATTGTGTATTTAAAGAACTACAGTGGACACAACTCAACATGTGTTGAGGGGATCGAATGAACGTGTGTTTGTGCTGTGTATGTGTTTATTAAAGCGCTCATATTAATCAGATTAATTGCACTATGTAGATTGCTATAGTGAGATTACTCTGTCAGAGGGTTTAATAACACCCTTACAATCAGTTTGTGTACATTGATTTTTTTTTTGTCTTAGTGATGCTTATTAATCTGTGAATGGAAGTAGTTATAGTATATTTAGATGGCTGGTGTGGGCTTCTTTAAAAAGTGTAATCACAGTGTGATTTTATTTGGTAAGGTTTTAAGCAAGTGTTTACAATGTAATAAATGAACTGTCAGTAAATACAATGTATCATGTTGTGGATCTAGAAATATATAGCTGTTTATTTGAGCATATTTAATCGAATAATCTCAGTGTGGATATTAGAAGATGTGTATGTACTCATGGTTGGTGTTTGTGAAGTATAAATTGCCATCTGTGATTTTTATTTTGTATGTGTATATATATATATTATTTTTTACATTATATATAATATATATATACCCAGGACATACTTGAAAACGAGAGAAATCTCAATGTATCCACTAATGGTAAGATATTTTATAAATGTATTTATTTGTAAATAGAGACTTGCATACTATAACAGTCTATATGTGAGTAGAATTGCAGTGATTTGAGGATAAATGTGTGTGTTTGTGTTGACTTCCTGGTGTTGGACTGCAGCCTGTCTGTGTATATGTGACTATAATATAATAACTGCAGTCCCTGGCCACAATTTCCTCAGTGAATTACTGTCGCTAATGTTGTCGTTTTTGCGTTGTAGTAAACGATTCCCGGTTAATTCTTAGCAGTGTGTGAAATTCCTCCCCGCAGAATTCTTTTGTCTCTTGTAAAACAATTTCAATCAGTAGAAATAGATCACCGGGCAATAGGCTTCTTCCCCTCGTTATTAGAGCAGCTGCCCAGCCAGCCACGTTAACCCTTTCACCCAATGCCATTCGTTTCCGTTATTTTCCACGGAAAGAATTCGTTTGTTACATTGTAACAGTGTCTTCCCCCAGTTACTGCGTTCTGTTTCTCTCCTAATATTTACCGATCACTTCGAATACAACGTTCCAAGCAGTATAATAATAATAATAATATACACATTGATACAGCATTAGAATTAGCTGTGATACTGAATGTTATTACATTGTATATAATATATCTATATAAAATTATACATTCATAGACCATTAGAATTAGATATATCTATATATGCATACATATATACACAGGCACATTTCAACCATCCTCCAAATTGGTTTTAAATATAAAATGAAAAATTCAGTTTTGATAAAAAAAAAAAAACAAATTTAAAAATGTATATTTTTTTTATTAGGTTTTACTTCAAAAAGACTAATTTTTTTCTCAATGTTTGTATGCAGTTTCCAAACCAGCTGTTTATTTATTTTTTAAATTAATTTCCAACCTCCACCAGAATATTCCTATATTCCCAGAGTCTGTAATTGTTGCACACATTAGTTCAGCTGTGTTGTGTGTATATGTAGACTGTAATTGTTGCACACAGTTTAGCTGTGTTGTGTGTGCATATGTAGACTTTCTGTCTGTAATTGTTGCATACACAACTAAACTGTGTGCAACAATTACAGACAGTCTACATATACACACACACAAGTTTAGCTGTGTTGTGTGTGTTTATATGTAGACTGTCTGTAATTGTTGCACAGTTTAGCTGTCTAATTGTTGCACAGTTTAGCTGGGTTGTGTATGTATATGTAGACTGTCTGTAATTGTTGCCCACAGTTTAGTTGTGTGTGTATATGTAGACTGTAATTGTTGCATACACAACTAAACTGTGTGCAACAATTACAGACAGTCTACATATACATACACAAGTTTAGCTGTGTGTGTTTATATGTAGACTGTCTGTAATTGTTGCACAGTTTAGCTGTTGTATGTTTATATGTAGACTGTAATCGTTGCACACAGTTTAGCTGTGCTGTGTGTATATGTAGACTGTGTTTAATAGTTGCACACACATAATCTCAATTATTTATTTACAGTTTTTAGTTGAATACATGCTGTGTATTCTTTCACAATTTGCTATATATGGAGAGAGACTAACGCTTTCTCTGTACAGCCCCCCTTTATTAGGAGATAACAGATGTAATCCTTGAACCCCACATTGAGAGCACACACAGAACTCCACAAAAAATCCAAAATGAAATATTTATTACCGTAACACCTTTTTCTTTAAACATAAACTCACAGTCCTCATACAAGTATTTTAATGTAAATTTTGACAAAGCTTAAAGGTAACAGCATTTTTCTCTAATGAGGAACACGTGCTGATAAAGAAATAATCCATGGACATACAATACCAATCCCACAGCAGGTTTTTACTAGGAGAACATTCTTTTTTCAATTGAGGTAACACATAGAATATCTAACATGAAACATTAATAGAACGAACTCTGAACAAATTTTGTTACAGTATTGTCTTCCCTTCTCAAGCTTGCTCACTCAGTCTCACACACACACACTCACATTTTTCCTGTCACTCAAATTCATTCTCCATTTTTTGAGTTTACAATTAAGTTCAGTCTGTCATTTGGTGCAAAGACCAGAATTGCAGGAAGCCCCCCTCCCTTCCTTACACAGGGGGCTCAGTATCCAACAGTCCCAAGACTAGTCAATATCCCTTGCTGTCTTGTAATGTCTGTGTAACTGCCCCAATTCAAATAGTCCAGTAGTGCTGAGGGACAGACACCTAGAACACCCGAGAAGGTCCTGGATGTTCTCAATCTCTCCAGGCTGTGCTCTGTGTTCTGCACTGGTCACAAGTGTCAATGTTCGGTGGCTTTCCACAAGGAGGGATTCTGGCTGAGCCAAAACAGTCATTCTTTTGGGAACAACACACATAGTGTGGAAAAACAAGGATATCTTTTTTTGTCTCTTCTAAAACTATTTAATAAACAGAAATGTACAAGTTAACTTAGTTCCTATGTTTGATCCTACAGTAGTAATATCTCTGTCTTTCAGCTTCCAGAGGGGACTTGTTTTTTTTTTTTTATGGGCACATCGTTTATCCCATGATTTCACATTTGAGTTCTTGTCTTGTTTCATTGGTCCTTTGTTGATGAAAAATGACAAAATATGTGGTAAAAAAAAAAAATATATATCACAGCTGTCTGGAATTTCACTTTTAAAACTGGTCAGCGTTCAGAAGTCTTAAAATATTTTTATTCCCTTGAGTTTCCTTATATTGTTGGGATTGTGTCAAGGAAATTCTTCCCAAGAGCTGGGGCAGATGAATGGGGTGGTTGTGCGGGCATTGTCATCCTAGGGAGATCGTCCTCCATGTTATCTACATGGCTCGGCAGATGTAGGGTGGCGGTGGTCCATGTCTCGAAGGGGGTATAAAGATGACCTGGGAGAAGGGTGAGCTGGTTGTACAAAATGATTCCCATAGGACCACCCTGAGAAAGACAGTCCCCTGGCACGTCCTGCAGATCTGAAACAGAAATGACACATTCTTTTAGTGGGTAATAAATAATGATGGTATAAAAATGCATGAACAAAGTGTGATTACTACCAGAGCCAGGAAAAGGTTTGCAAAATATAAACATTGACAAATATATATTTACCCTACAATTTCTAATAATTCGTATAACCAGTCATTTTTATAAAAAGATTTGACAAAAAAAAGAAAAATGTCATCAACTGACATCCTAATTGCAAAGCACGTTAAATAGAAAATGATCACCCCTCGTCATAACAAAAAAAAATATGAAAAAGAAAATCAATGTTCGTAGCAATGTAGGTCAGACGATGCACTAAGCAGCAAGTTCAGATAAAGTGAAGAATGAAATAGGAAATGAGAAGGGAAAAAAATATCAAACTTCTCACATTTTCTTTTTTGTCAGTTAGACATCAAGTCAGCAACATGCAAGTAACTTGTAATATTTCACATTTGCTGCACTGTTTGTTATTAAACTCTAACAGGGTTATGTACTAAAGGGAGAATTGCCACGAATGCAAAGTGAATTGTAAAGTTTAGTCTAAAATCAGCTAATTCTGTTTTTTTTTTTAGCTTTGTCTATTTTGACCTTACATTTAAGATTTGCTTTGAATTCCCTACAATTCTCACTAATTAGTTTATGTACTAAACTGCAAATTTAATGCAAATTGGCAAAATGTAGGCTCAACTAGCTGACCTGAAAACCAGGCTCCAAGTTTGATGTATTCACAGCTCAGCTATTTCAGTCTAAATGTTCCTTTTTTGCATTTCAATTCACACTCTGACATTTAGTGATTAAACCCAGAAAACTGCGCATCGCTCTGGGTGTTTAGATGCAATGTTCGTAAATTCTATAAATATATATACAGGTGCAGCTTTATGTAAAGTTATCAGGAAATAAAATAATGACATCGGGAACCCATTGTTTTGATTTCTCTCAGATTCTAAAATACTTTACTTGGTTTTTTTTTTCTTTCAAATTTTAGTTGTCTTTTATTTTCAAATATTTAATACATTTATTTATAAAATATTTTACCAACAAGGATACATTGAGATTTCCATCGTTTTCAGGTATGTCCTGGTTAAGTTTAACGCAGGCTGCAGACAGTAGCTGGAACATTGGCCAACAATTATGTCTGTCCAAAAATAAATCAACTGAAATTCTTCAGTCTCTGATTACATGTATTTTTGGTGTTAAGGTTACTAAATGAGAACACTAAGGCATGGTAACATAGCATGCAATACTCAGTGCTTCTAATTCTCCGTGGGCCCACTAGGCATGGGACGGAGGAGCAGTATTAGAAAATAGTACATATACATTATGTACACGTATATGTATTTTCACACACTATATGCATTATTTATAGAACGGCATGAGAGTGTGTGATAAATGTTATTATCCAGTATATAGAGCTCTTATCCAGTCTGGTTTACAAAGATTAATCTTTGTAGTTTTTACAGACTGAGATATATAGGATTAACACACACTGGTACATGAGGAGTGAGAAAAAAACTGTGATAAAATGCACATAATAACAAGTGACTGCCACAAAAATAAAATAGAAAAGCCATTGCATGTCTGTCTCTGTGGGTAATTTGGGCACTATACATCTATATTGAATATATATATATATATATATTGTATTTTATAAAAGCAGAACAAAGATAAAGATTCAAATGATTTCACCAGGTGCATTTCTTCAGCAGGTACACAGAATGAATGAAGTCTGCAGCTCAGAAATATATTGATCAAACAAGATTGTAAGTGCATTTTTTTCCCTTTTATACATGTACTATTTAATGTGTCTGATACAGGAATGATGAATGCAGCATTGTATTTGAGAATTATATATTTAATAATTAAATGGAGTACAGATAATTCTTTGCAATTCCATTTTTACATGTTTCTATTTTTTTTTTTTTTTTTAAACATTAAAAATGGGCTTGCTGGGGAAAGAATTTCCAATGAAACATGCTGGGGAAAGCACGTTTCAATTGTTTTAAGGTTCTCTCTTGATAAATGCTAATGCGCAAAAGACCGCTGTAAGGCACAGCAGGAAGTAGAAAGTCACATTTTAGCTACAGCTTCCTATTCATTCCGGGTAATTTTCCTTTAAACCAAAGAACAATATTGCCATTTGCAAAGATTTGTCATTAAAGTTGGAGGGTGGGGCAGTGAGGTGACAGTGAACTCAGGACGGGTAGAATTAGAGGGTAAGTTCACAACATAAAATAATAAAACACAAACTGCCTTGCTACCAGCACTGGGGTATTGCGCAGGCAGGATAAGTTTCATATCACATCCGTAACTATCTGCTCTTACCACACACAGTGCATTTTTGGTCTTTGCCTTAGAATGCTGGTATATAAGCTAGATTTCTGATTTCGTACAGCATTGCTGAACGCTACTCACTCACTTCTCTCTGTATAATGCATACAACTTGTTTCTAGCTAGCTTATATTTCAGTGCTAAAATTACACAAATTAAGATAAATACTGTGGCTCTATTGGCAAATGCATTTAATTATTTTCCTACGTGGGCACCTGCACAGCCTTAATTTTGCTTTTAATACATGTTTATTTTATTCTGTTTTGTTGCTTGTGATAAACTTGATTTAAAATAAATAGATAAATGGTGTCGATATGTATACCTTTTGAATAGATATCTGTGTATCCAGCCATTATAGGTAGGATATAGATTAATCTCACCCATAATGCTGCTTGATTATCCTAATGACCTGCAGTTCCACTTGTTAAAAAAACAAGCAGAACTTGTGTAAGGTAGCAATATTAACAGAATTTAAGGGACACGTTAAGGATGGGCTGTGTTTGCTGTTTTGAAGAGTCTATCTTACAATATATAATTTTGTGAGTCCCTTTTAAACCCTGTGTGTTCACATATCTCCTTCTCTGACTGCCCCTCCACAGGCCCATGCAGATCTATCTCCATTTAACCTTCAATACCTGCCGCTGAAAAGGTCAGTAGAGGTTTTTTTTTTTCAACACTGTAAAGTGGAAATCCAAGGACAAGGAGCCATTAGATTATACAGCTTTTTGCTTTTTTTTCCTTCCTATTATTAACACAAGTGCTAGAGCCCTCTTAACACAATATCCCAGGCTGAATGGTTGGCAGTGTGTTTGTTCTAGACCGGCAGCTCTTCTCAATGGCTGATGATAATTAAGTACCAAATATACCATATTGTGTGGCTGCATAATCAAATCAAGAGAGGATAATATTCTTCTGTATTAAGCTATTAATGTAATTGGTCATGAAGCATAAAATATGTTATGTAATTAAATAGGCTAGAAATTATATGGCCTATATTAAGAATTATCCAAGCTGAGAAAATGTTTTCTCTATGGCCGTTATAGGGAACATTGCTTTCTGTTTCCTGACTGCATTTGTAAAAAAGACGGGAGAGCTAGGAAATTGGCGTCACGGAAGCCCCAAGAGATCGGCTATGAAATGCTGGTCTCTATTTACATATACAGAATGATTTAATCAAGGTAAGTCTTCCTATATTCGGCCTCATTAAACAAAGAAGTTTCAATGTTATATGCAATTCTGTCTGCTCTACTGCCTTCAGCCGAGGGGATGAATCTAGCAGGCGGCTTTTTTTTTTTTTTTAATATACGTCAAAACACTTGAAGCTTTAAAGTGTAATGGGTTTTCTTAATCCAAGTGCCGTTACTCAGCTTGACATAAAATGATCCCATTGGTTCATAGGGGGTTTCTCCTAAATGCCATTTTTATCTGCTACATTTATTTAAATTATACATACGTGTGTGTATATATATTTATTACACACACTTTGTTATTTCTGTTGTCAGTTATTCAGTACAGCAAAAAGCACTCAGAATAGTGTAGAATCAGGGGTGTTGGTGAGAGAATAGTGTAGAATCAGGGGTGTTGGTGAGAGAATAGTGTAGAATCAGGGGTGTTGGTGAGAGAATAGTGTAGAATCAGGGGTGTTGGTGAGAGAATAGTGTAGAATCAGGGGTGTTGGTGAGAGAATAGTGTAGAATCAGGGGTGTTGGTGAGAGAATAGTGTAGAATCAGGGGTGTTGGTGAGAGAATAGTGTAGAATCAGGGGTGTTGGTGAGAGAATAGTGTAGAATCAGGGGTGTTGGTGAGAGAATAGTGTAGAATCAGGGGTGTTGGTGAGAGAATAGTGTAGAATCAGGGGTGTTGGTGAGAGAATAGTGTAGAATCAGGGGTGTTAGTGAGAGGTGTATTTGTCCTGTAAGGAAGACACGCATAATCTATACATAAGGGCATCTGTCCAAAGTTCCCACATTCAAGTCACTTAAAAGGACAACCTCTGTAAATCCTCACAACTTCCTGTCTTAATCTGAACACATTTCATTTCACTGACGGAATCCAATGCTGTGAAATGTGTGTAACCTTCTGCACGAACATTGAGGTACACTGTGATGAAGACCAGCCACTGGCTTCATGTGCATACTAATAAACATGTTAAATGAATATGTATGCAGACAGAAACCTGGTCTCAAAACAGACAAGAAATAGTGAGAGGTGCACAGTTTAATGAACAATGTTGCAGCTTCCATTTAAATGGATGGATTATATTTTATTGTGTTTATTTTACTGATGTTTTTGTATTGCTAGCACAAGCTTAAAGTTACTAGTTTTAACGAAAAACCATCAGTGTGATCATTCCTTACCTGTAAATAATGAAATGTAACGTGAAATGGAAGAGTGTCTATGATTTAGACCTTTAACTAGCAAATTCTATTTCATGACTTTTGTGTTTCACAGCAGTAGTTAGCCAAAAGGTAAACCCTTAGCATATATGAAACTACAGTTCCCATGGTGCTTTGTCATCCTGAAGGTTAGATGATATGGAGCCACCCTGGTCTGCAGTTTTGGATGTTAGAATACAAGCTTAAACACAACTGTGCAGGGAATCTTGTCAGACACCTACAGAGTGTTATATTCTACAACAAAATGTAGACCCCCCCCCTCAGTAGTTGCCGAAGTGCAGCTCCCTTGATGCTTCACCAGCTGAAAGACAGCCAAAATGTCATGGGTGATGTAGTCCTGCAACAGCTGGGGATCTACTTCCTGGCCACCCTATGCAATAGATAAACAGGGCACTTAAAATAATTTTTAGGGTGAAAAAAAAACACTAAAGCACTATACACTTAGCAGGTATAAAATAATTCCATTAATTTTAGGACCTGTATTCTTACAGGTTCTGTACTATGAAATATAAAGGTGGATACGGTCATGTTATTAAAATCGGACACTTACTTCCTCTCATTTGTGATTGTTCTGCAAGATGATGGTTACATATAATGCCACTGTCCATCCATGCCCATATTCATCCCCATTCCACTCATAGGTCCTAGAAAGTAAATAAACAGACAATCCTGTAAGTAACAATATATCAACTAAATATAAACTGATCACCGTTACAAGGACTTAAGATATGTTCATTAAACCAGGCACTGACAAGGATATTTTCACCTACAATAATGCAATTGGAAAAAATAAATCTCCAAGCTGAGCTATTTAGGTTCCATTGTTGACTGTGATTGAACATGGAGGCTTCCATACTTTTCTAAAAGACAATCACTGGTGGAATCTCGTTTGGCAGCAGCAGCTTGTTCTTCAACACAAGTGAGTCATGTCTTTATTTCTTGGCTACCCTGCTTCAGGTCAAGCTGGAGGTTTTTTTCCCAATTGGTTCAAATTAAGTTGATATCTGGCCATTAACTGTGAGAAGTACATTTTTTCATAGGGTACTACTAGTGGATCGGGATTGTTCAGATGGTCTTTGGAAAACCTATGAAGGACTGTTTTGCTGTTTTTTCCGATTGCCACACAAGCAGGAATGCATCAGAGTTTCTCAGAAATTTGTTGTGGGTGATACAGACCAGTTAAGTGCTTATAATCACAATGAAGATCTGGTATCTTATTGACTTTAACAAGGAGTTAATGAGTCAAAAGTTTAAGAGACACTATAGTCACCCAAACAAATTTAGCTGAATTAAGCACTTTTGGTGTATAGATCATGTCCCTGCAGTCTCACTGCTCAATTCTCTGCCATTTCTAGCCACACCTCCCCTGGCTGTGACTCATAAAGCCTGCATGAAATAAAATGTTTTTAGTTTCAATCAAATGTTAACTTGCTTTACATTTTTTATCTCCTGCTCTGTAAATTGAAATGTAATTACTTACAGAAGTCTCCTGCAGGGTCTAGCAAGCTATTAGCAGTACAGGACATAGGAAATTCTAAATTAAACAGAATTTGCAATAAAGGAAGTGTAAACATCAGAGCTCTCTTTGCAGGGAGGGGTAAGAGCATAAACAAAGTGATTTAACTCTTAAATGGCAGAGAATTGAGCGGTGAGACTGCAGGGGCATTATCTATACACCAAAACTGCTTCATTAAGCTAAAGTTGTTTTGGTGACCATAGTGTTCCTTTAACCTACATCGTTATTCACTAAAGTGAGAATTCAAAAATAATTTCAAATTAAAGGCCAAACTGAAAGCACTGCAACATTATCCAGCTATTTTGATCTTAAATTTGAAATTCAGGTCACTTTCAATTCTCACAGTAAATAATGCTGATACTATTTGCAAAGACAGACAGAGCTATTCGCCAACATGTGAATTACTGGGAATTCAAAGTAGATTTTCAATTTTTGACTTAGATAGAGTAACAAAAAAATAAATAAAATTAAATTCTTCATGTCACTTGCAATTTAGCTATATAAAAAAAATCAGTTTCAATACGTAATAATTCACACTTTATATAATAACCTTGTAAATGTTGCATTTAAAGGTTCAATAAAGAAATGAAAAAATATTTTTTGTGACATTTGTCTTAGTCAAATCCTATGGACTGTCATCACTAGCACTGGCTCGGTCACTTCTCAGTATTTCATAAAGATTTAGTCTCTGTAAAATACTACTTTCAATGAAATGCCAATGCAATCCAAAGATACCATTAGAAAGTAGAGTCTTATGGCCAAGCCTGAGGTGGGCTTAGCTCTGCTGTTAAATATTGTCTGACACAGCAGCTGTCCCGATGCAAAGACCCCGAAAGTGACAGATCTGCTTTAACCTGTGGACTGCCTCCCAAAATGGAGTCCCCAAGCTATCATATTCAATATACAACTAAAGAGTGGGTCATTCACCGAGTAAATTTTACAAGTGAAAAATGTGTCACTAAACTAAAGCTATGTACGTTTAACTTGTGCCATTCTCAAAATCTTACAACCTACTGCCCCGGATAAAGTTTAGATCACATTCTAGGTCAAATTAATGCAAGAAACTATAGAGTTCTGGAGAATTGAAACCTGTCGCTTGCTACAGTACAATAACATCAAGTTAAAATAGAAAAATGTATATTTAAGTCACACCAGATTCAGAAAAAGCTGTCTACAATTGTTAAATGATCAGCATGCAAATCAGGGCATAAAACTAGATGACAATTATAAATATGTTGTCTATCATGGCAACACGCACCTCATGTACCCACGGGTACTGACTTAAGATATCTAAGATTAAGAAGTTGGGATTACCTGCAGGCCGGATCCCCATATGTTGCTGGCCATCCAACACAAAGCTCCCCATTGGCTGACCCTCGGGACTATATGCTGCTCCTTGGCTCACTGAAGGATCAAGAAGAAAACCTGATTGTGGTCAAACGTGGACACAGAGGAGGAAAAAAAAGAGAAGATATACCGGAAAATCAGCAAAAGTTCCAGTGTTACGACTGAAACAAACACTTTAAACCCCACCAAACACCACTTCAGGAGATTAACTAAGGAGTAATATATTGTAGACTCAGTAAGAGTCCTTGTATGTGGAACATAGCTTCTGGATTTGGTCACTTCACATCGAGTAGAAGGTTTGATGGTTTCTCCCAGACAAATTTCTGGTAAGCAGTACCACTGGAGTGTACAGAGTAATTAACTATAGGGACATTTATATCATATTGCATGTTAGAATGCTGTCCAACACAAAATATCCACAGTACCAGATTAAAAGGAGGTCAAACTACATTTGTAAATCACATCTATTATACATGACTCTTTGGTTGGTGTACATGGGTGTTTTTTTGGGTTTTGGTTTTTCTCTGATTCTTAAAAGGTTACAGACAAAGGCAGCAAGCACATACAACATACTAATAGATGGATGAATACATTAGTCTTTACTCAAAGGATATGGTGAGATGTGGAGGGGGTTGTTCATAGGCACTATTAAAAATACATATAAACTAGCCAGTATTTTTATTGGAAAATTTAGAGTCATGAACAATGTTAACGCATTAAGAAAGGCAAAAGCAGAAAAGCTTGAATTATATTCTTGCTTTTTGATAGGTCTTTAAATGGGATTAGTATTGTTTTTATGAAAAAAATGGATTCCCATAGAACTTTTCTCCCTCCCCATTACCCCACACACGTTCTTATCCAGGAATATAATGCAAGGCCAGCAGGCTGAACGTGAATAGGCAGAGAATGAATGTACACAATGGGCTACATATGGCCAACACCTCTTACTCTGCCAGGGACAATTACGTAGGATACAGAGAGGCAACAAGTAATTTAACCCTTCTGTAGGTGGAAGCACCTGCTCTGGTAAAAGAAGGGTTAAACTGCTTCTCACTGGTCCAGTACTTTGCGCCAATTAGCGGTTTATTGGGAGGAGGGGATGCAATTGTACTAAGAGCATGCTGGAAATCTCCAATTAGCACCAATTAGCTGCTCCCTATGGTGGGATGGTGAGATCGCCCCCACTGTCTCCCAGAATGTCTTGCTGAGGCATTTTATTTACTGCCCATTGAACCTTTCTGTTTCATAAACCTCTGATTTGTGGAAAGTTATATATAAGAACCTCCAGAAGTTTAACCCATTCATTCACTGGTATGAAAGGAAGACCGGAACCTCACCTGCTCGATTAGACTGGTCTATCATAGGCTGGACTATCCGTCTTCTGGCATTGATGAACCTGAAACACAAGAGTGGATTTGCTTGTCAATTGGAGCAACAGTCCCACATTGATGAGAACAAAACCATACTTTAATTGACTTTTTACTAACAATTCCCAAAAAATAAAAAGTTGCATCTAGGTCTTTCACATTACACAATCCGTATATGGTCGCATATAACACAAAAATATTCAATCTCAGGGGGAAACGTGAAGCTATTACCCTGCTCTATGTGCTCCTGATTGATTGTAAATTTATATTATTACAACATCCTTTCTGCTGTGAAAAGGTTAACATCAAGGACTTACAAATGTAGTCATCTCTCGTAAGTCCTCGTCCAACCTTTCGATTTTTTTTTCCTCTGTGGAAATGATATTGCCTCTAGGCTATAAGGACGCACTTGTATGTACTGGGAAACGCATGTCAAGTACATGTTTGTTTTGACACTATAGAGATGAGGTCATTTTGAGAAGCTGATACAATGAGTCTCTCAATGACATCACAGGGACTAAACCAGCCCTTTAGGGCAATGACCCCCCGGAGCTTCTAATAAGATAAAAGCCACTGTGCAGAGGTGAACCAAAACCCATGGAGTACATGTAGGCCCCACTGAAGATCAGATGTCACAGTGCTCCTTGCCATCCTACAAAATGTGACTGCCGTCTATTATTTATGTACTACTGCAAAGCTAAAATAATGTACTGGAAGAAAAGAAACAAAAATAACATTTTAAACAATTTGACATGAATACAGCTGAAACCCAAAAGTGTGTGTGTATATATATATATATATAATTTTTATTTTTAAACAAAAAAGTTCAACTTCATAGATCCAAATGAAGAGTTTTTTCCTCTATCAAGCAACCCATAAGTCCCTCTCCCCTCCTACTCGACCCTAAATGAGGTCCAGGCTTTTCTATTTTCACATGGCTTCCCTGGGTCAGCAGAAACATCCATTAAGCTGTCTCAAGTTTTATTGCCAGCCTTATAGAGGCTACAGAGCCAGCTCCAAGAGTGACACCCCCCCCCCTCCACTACCCAATACTAACCACCTCCCGCTGACCCAAACTTTAAAGCCAGAGGTCATGCGTAGGTCAGTGCCAAATGATGTTGACCTCTAATGCCACATGTTAAACTTTAAGCTGCATGTTTATATAAGGTTGGCACAACTTGCTGGCCCTAAAGAATTGAACAACGAGGAAAGCGTATAGCAACAACTGAATCGTGTTTGCAAAAGACTATTAAAACTGTTGCGGGACCAAGGAATTCCTGATACGGAATTATCTCGAAGCCAATTTTTAATTTATTGTTAATGTATTTAAACAACTTGAAAAATAGATATAATAAATACAAACTATTAGGGCTATGAGATTCTATCGCTTGGCATGCTGGGTGTCAGTCTTAAAGCTGCCCCGTTTCACGAATTAACCCAGTTCTTGTCATAGGTCCAACATTAATTATGTATATTTACATACAACAGAGTAATAACAATTCAGAATAACTTCTATTTGCCCAAATAGTTTCAACGATGGCTAACTAAGTTCAGTGCAGCTGAGCATCACACAAAATGTTGTACACTATGGCTAGAGTACACCTCTATTTACACCTCCGTATGTTTACTTTCATTGGCATAAAACAACTATCGGAGCTGTCCAAATTAAAAATGCTGATCTCACCCAAAAAATCTACAAGTACAACACGAATATGTAAATTAATTGTGGCTCTAAACTTGCATTAATACTTTGGGCAGAGTTGAGTTATATAACGCTCTGAAAAGAGCACAAGCAGAATTATATCCCATACATTAATCCTTAAAAACATGCTATACTGTATAAACAGATTTTTTTTAGTCATCTAAAATGATTTGCTTCTTGTATGGTATAGAATTATGAGGGGCTGGATTTCTGTATAGGACATTTATGGAAATATAATTTTTAATAGTCATGAGGGAAGCAATTCATTTGATATAAAAATGCAAAGTAGTTAGGGCCTAAAAGTGTGCAATGTGAATTTTGATGAAGGATATCCAGTGGAATCTAATAAGGTGCTTTTAGGGATAACGCCCACGCAGTCAGTAGTTTTGTATGTGAAATATTTCTTCATTTTTCATTAAAGTGAAGAAACGCAGCATTGGGAACATTAGCACTGCAAACAGCAACCAGGGCTGAACTGAAAACTCTGGGGTTTGAAAAAGCCAAACAAAAGGGTCTATCAAGAATGCAGGCGAGAATGACAGATTTATCAGCTGTTAGGCAGTGAAGGGTTAAAGGCGCCCAGGGACTGGCATGCACCATTTCTGTTTACCGTGAGGAGTGTCAGTTCAGCATGGTGTGTATTCTTTATAAGGACATGTGTTTAACATTAGGCACAGGGGGACTTTTCCTCCACCCCCTCCCTAAAAGCAGGTAGTAATGGTCCCCTATTTGACAAGGACATGCAGAGCCATAAGTCACTGGGCCGTTAAGGCTGGATTTAATTTAGATGGTAATCCCAGAATGAGTGCCTGCAATTTTTCATGTTACCTTAACTGGTAATTGTTGCCATTAATCCTCCGTGTTTCGAGTTAAACAAATAAAAGGTACCAGCATAAAGCAGACCCCCTTAGACCCAGGCCGCACACCTCCTATGGGTTACAAACCTGGCTTCTCCTGCAAGACACACACTATCTGTATCTCACAACTCCCATCTTCATGATCCAACTCACGTTCTTAAAGAAAATTCAGCTGTATAATAAGTATTGGTTATTACACACTGTCTGTCAAGGGATGTAGCCAGCCTTTTTACTACATTATTTAAACTTTTCTCTAAAATACATAATAGTTTGAGACATGCATAACTTGCCGTTACATTTTCATGAAATTATTATTTATTAAGGGAAGAATAATATCTTGGTGATGTTAATTTTCCCCAGGACCGTTAATTCTTTGGCCTGATAAAAACATTAGTAACTTTGTATTTCCAACTATACAAGAATTCCGCCTGAAGTGACCATTGCTTAGGAACGACAAAAAGACTGTACCATCAAAAATGTGGATATGCTGCAATTTTCCCTTTATCCCCCAACAAAGACCCTCTGAGGCCTGCAAACCATTAGCAATCCCCACCCCCAACACACCTCCAATCTCAGGACTCCAGGCTTTCTTCAAACAAGTCATTAAAAGGAGGGTTGAAGGTTCAAACAAAGGTCATTTCTTTGGATACTACACAGAAATGTTTAGTAAACTGGGATCCTTTACTGTTTGTGCAAAGCGCCACGTACCCTCTCCGTTACAATAGACTACAAGCTGGGCCCAGCATGATGTGCCTTACAAGAAAGCTGCACTTTCAAACTACCATGGCTGATTCTGGATGATGGCATTTGCTGTCCAAACTACCTGAAGAGATCAAACTATTCAATCCTTCCATAGATGAGGCTATGGCTCATTCCATGAGTGCTGGGGCCATATTGCATACACAGGAGTTTGATTTCACAAGAGACTTGAAAGTTTTGACTTAAAAATTTGCAATTCCTTTGTCAATTGTCCTCATTTCTTTTTTTTAAGTAATAAACACCAAGTAGACAAGCTATTTATTTGTTAGTTGTTTTGTTTTAACACAGCAAAGCAGGAGGGTGTATTTCCTATTCATAATTTTTGGGTATGCTATATTTAAAATACCCGAGATGTGTTTTCGTAGATAGAGTAATTCTGTATGTTCACGGTTTTAGAAGATACGGTAAATGGGTAATGAAAAGAAATAATGTTTATTTGAGCCCTCTGTGAGGCCAAGACACAAACATGCACAACAGGAAGTAAGTTATCAGCTTCCAAATGCAATGTTAACAAAGGTTATCTAAAGGCAACTGACATGCTGAGTGCAGAGGAGATGCACCTGGGCCATGGCATCTCAACAGACTTCACAGTTTGGTATCTGTTCGTGTATTGAAGGGTACAATTGCCCAGATGGTTCCTTGCCAGCACTGGCTGCAGGTTTTGCATAAGAGCTGTGCCCGCTGAGAAGGAGAGATATCAAGTGTGGGCCCCACCAACACACCGCACTTTGCATATTAACTGGATTTGCATACAACTGTCCCTTTCCCAGTGTAACCCTTTCCTTGCACACAGCGTAACAAGTTATTTGGCTAATATCTAGTTTACAAATTAGGCCTTCTGGAACCTTATCTTGGCACATGGTACCTTGCCCAAATGATCATGGTCTGAGTACTGGTCTCTGGTATATATGAAATGCTTTCAACAACCGAGACATATTCTTAACCTGTAGTTATTTTTGTGTTTTCTGTGTTTTTATTCCTTTTGGGTTTTATTTTTCCTTTCATCACTTGAACTTATGTCCAATGACACAGAATGTTATAATATCCACATATAAAGAATTAAAAAAATAAAATAAAAAAAATAATAGGCTTTCTGGAGTAATATACCAACAAGGTATTTTAACCACTTTTTAGAAAAACAAAAAAATAAAACCTATAATACTAACTAAATAACCCAGGTATTTTATATTGCCAACAAACATTACTGCAGCATTTACTCTGGTTTAATTTTTGCTGTTTTTTTTCTCATCACCAGTAACGTACACATGCTAGTGCGCACCAAATTCTCCCAAAACAAAAAAATCGAAACAAAATTTCTGCATCCTGCTTACGAGCGAGAGGGATATCAAACATCAGATATCTGTATGAGTGAATGGAGAGGCAGCCCTTTTAAACGGACACAGAGAAACAAAGAAAAGGCCCCCGGAAATAGAGCAATTACAGAGTGCAAGCTTTGAAGAGATGAAGGTGAGTGCTCGGGTCCACAGCCTTTCTAGCCCTGATTAGCTCTGAGGAAGATATTTTCTAGGTCTCTGGGAGAAATCTCTCGGCCAGATGTTACCTGTCCATCAAGCAGCTGAAGTGGACAAGTAGGCTGGAAGGGAGCATGTCTGTGCTTTGATCTGGGATAGAGGAACGGCTGATTTATAGTGTGGAACTCTGTTCATCCGTTCTGTTTTACTTTCTGTCCTAAGGCAGAACCACATATTCAAGAGAGAAGGGAAGAGAGAGCGCGGTTGGGAAAAATGCACCGTTCTTTACAACATCAACAAGCTCTGACAACTGAAACAGGGTTTTTCTTGGCCTTAACAAAGCTTGCAGGCATATCCTTTGATGCTCCTGTTTTCCCCCTTGTGCTGGCTCTCTCTCTCGTTCTGTTCAACATACTACTTGCTATTTAATTCAGCTCTGGTAAATGGAATGCACTGTGGCCAGGATGCCTGGGGCATAAACACACCTGTGTGTGCAAGATGGCAGTGCATGTGTGACTATGCCCGCTACAGTCAGGTTACTGCCATCTTTACCCAACAAGCTTGTTTTAACCATCATGTTTCCTCGTGGTCCTGATTGGACAGTTTCGTCTTATGGACAATGAACTTATTGGTCTTACCCAATCAAACCATGGCCAGCCAGTTTTTGGTTGGTAAAACTCTGTAATGTTATATTAACCTATTCACCCCTATGACACGATCTCTATTTGTAGCAAATTCAAATCCAAATTTAAAAAGAACAGTACTGTAAAAACACAAATGTGGGCTCCCTTGAAGGAATAGATTGAATAAATTTACAATTTTGTACTGCAGTTTGCAATCAGGACCTTTGGGGGTACTATACTATTTAATACTGTGACCACTAGGTATATATCAGGCTCTTTATTTACCTTTTTTTTTGGCAGGGATGTTGCTAAACTTGAGCCACCAGAGATATGCCACTAGTATGCAAGTGATGCTCAGATTTTTATCTCCTTTCCAGTTGACCTAAAGTTTAGGTCCTAAACACAAACAAATGATGTCAGACTGTCTGATGGACAACTCAACCTGGACGAGCCTGGGGTCATAACTGAAGATTCTGAATATAAACAGCAGGTGTGGTAGGTCTATATTAATCCCCTTATTACTGAATTGGTTAAATTAGTTTTAGTAATTGATGAATCTAATAAACGTTTTTTTTCTTCTCCAGTGCGGGGTTTTGAGCTCAATCAAGTTAGTACAATCGTATGGCGCCGAGATGGATGCTTCCCCTCTTGGAAGCACCAGACCTACTTTATAATTTTACCTCGTGCTTGCGCATAAATGGAATGTCCTTCTTCTAAAATATATTGCTTTACCCAATTTTGGTGTGTTCCTATGCATCAACCCTTCCCCACAAAAGATCATACCATTCTGTCATAATGTCAAACACTCACATAAAGTGGATAATTTCTATCCAGGATGTGAGGTTTATTAGGCCTCACTGAATTTGGAAAACGCTTGTCATATTTTCCCTTTACTGTCATTTATGTTGCTTTAGATTCACTTACTGACTCCATATTGAAAAACTGAACAAACATATAAGCCTTCTCATTGCCATGGGACATTTTTTTTTTTTTTTTTTTTGCCTGTGAATAACGAATACATTATTTTTTTTGCATCCTTCCCTAGCATTTTAAAAGGCACACTAATATCAATGAGCTAACAATACAATAAATAATGGATGTTGAGGACCAAGTAGGACATCAATTTCAGCCACCTTCCAACAGACACAAAGGACACAGCTCGTGTGATGGAGCCTCTCTCATCATCACCCCTAGTTATTTCCACAATTGCTTTTCCAATCTTCACAGCAAACAGTAATTTTCCCCAAGAGCAGCGCTGTTTGTGTTGTTTGTTAATGATAGAGGAGCTAGCTATCCCTGCCTGGAGTCAATAAGTCCACTCTACAACGCAGGCCTCTCGTGAGTGCTTCTTCAGGTATCTCACTGTGCTTTGAAAGCTGTTCTCTGCTCCTGCCGAACTGTATTAATCTCTTCAATGTTGGCAACAGACACAGCAACATATTGCGAGGGAAAGCAATTGTGTGTTCTATGGCTATCCTCACTCATTGTAATTTGTGCTGCATGGCAATGACTATAACAGATAAGGGAGCTTCTATTAATGTATTGCATACTATTTATAGTGGTTTTCTATATAAACTAACTGTGTAAAAAAAAAAAGTGTGTTCCTTTACTCAATCACTACATCATCAGGAAACATTCTGTACTGGATTCTTTATGGAGAGTGTTATTGCTTACACGTCAGAAGTAGCTCCCTCTCCCATTCTGCTATTGAGCATTAATAACCAGGTTCCCTAGTGATCTTAATGCTTATATTAATGGTGAGTTCACACAAGCACACTCTATATAATATGAAATTGAAGTTACCTCCAGACCTACGTTCATGTCTGGGTATGCCACTGAGTAGTTCACAGAGCACATATTGAATGTACAGGGTCCCATTTACTAAACTTCCAGGTTTAGGAACCAAATTAATCCGCCAAAATGCAATTCAACATGGCGGAACCCTGCAGACTCAGAGTTCCTGATATGTTGAGAAGTTAAGTTAAGAAGTTAAGTTAAGACTTTTGCAGCTCAGTTGTAAGGAGTTATTGGGAGGCAGGGATTTTGCTAGACTTGAGTCTAGCGGAAAATTTAATGACCCTCTACACTAACAATATGGCAAAATATACCCCCCTTTCTAGGCCCTGTTCTTTAAACCCATGAACCTCATGCTAATGGTACTCTTCAGGATTAGCATGAAACCTTAGCAAGAAACAAGCAGTTGCTATGCAGCCAGGTATAGAATAGAGTCCTTCCAGGCTACCTAACTAATAGAGGGATGTGCAGCAGAGATCTGTTCCCATGCATCACTTTGTGACAGTCACATGGGGAACATTACCCACTCCCTCTAAGTGGCATCACACAGCATTAAATTACTAATCTTCCTCTTTATAATAGCCAGCTGCATTAAGAAGATGCTGCCCAACTTAAAATGATAAAATAAATTATATTTACCTCCACCAACTGTGGAGATCCAGGGCTTCAGCCATCAAAGCCCATTCCCAAAGCAAAGCCTACGTTGAGAGATCACAAGAACCAGAGGTGTTAGAACACATGAAGCTGTATAATGTGTGATTAGAACCAGATAATAACCGTGCTACCGACGCCATGGTTGTGAATAATTGAATGTTGTTTTGGGCCTGTATCATTGATGTTTTTAGACACAAAGGGTCCAAGATACTTGATTTTAGGAGTAGGAAGAAAGAATGAGTTGAGTGGCTCCTTCAATGTGTGAAGGAGGAGGTAAGTTAGAGATGTAGAGGTGTCTAGGTTTTAGCTGGTATCTCCTGGAACAAGGAAGGAAGCCTAGAAAGTTACATATAACTGCATCCCACAGCTCCCTCCATCATATAGATAGCTCTTTGCCCAGCTCCTTTAATTGCTATATAAATAGTACAGCAAAATATAACCAATTCTTACACCTGTTTATGTACACAAATATGAGATATGTATAAATGAGGGTTTGTCTCAGAGACTAAGCTTTAACGCAGCATCTCTCCATGTCTTTTATCTTGCTGTCTGCCCACCTATCCTCCACAGTAACAAACAGCATCATAACTCTGCAACAGTGACACTAACGCAGCATTATACGGAACAAATGTGACTTTATTTCCACCTAAAACTCATTTAGAGCTACTTAGAAGCATCGGTATATTTTACATGATTCTTGCAGCTTGGATTCCAGGATTGCTAATTTTAACAATAATTAAAAAGATTTATTTGTGTAGCGAGATATAATATGCTTTGGACATCCAGAAGTGGGTAGCATGGGGCATATTTTTGAATAATTTACAATACATCCAGACTGAACAGCAGAAACAGATATACAGAGATTTTGTTCCCTCAATATTTACCTACCTAGTCAGCTCTGTGTCTTAATAATGATTTATTTTTTCTCCATAACCACTATTCTACTTTTTATTTCCCATTCTACAACCTTTCCATCACATTGCGATGCACCAGCGATATTCTCTTATATGCTCAGTAGCCATTATGGTTACCGCCATAACTTCTCTCTTTCCACTAAAAACTGCCCTTTCTGCCTACCATTAACCTTCTTTGTCTAAAAGTGACAGTGACCCTTTTATACTTACCAGCTGATGCTTCACCTTCTTTACCAACCATCCCATGCTACTTCCACTTCTGCAGTCCCCAGAGTTCTATGTCCGCATTCTATGCAACTATCCCCCTTTACTGCCAATTATTCACTGCTCCCTAGTCTTTGTCCAGTATCCACCGCTCTCCGTTCTATGCAGACCCACCAAGCATAGCTCCACTTTCAGTGCCTATTGTGCCCTCTTTTCTGGTCACCCACTGCTGTTCCTCACTTGCTCTAGCCACACTCTTCGTTGCACACCAACCACTCTGGTTTCTGTTTCTTTAAAAACAACTCCCCAATTCAACATTGTAAATGTCTGAGCTTATCCCTCATCCCAAAATTTAAACCACTGTTCCCCCTCTTATGTCTATCACCCTTGTTCTAAGTCAACTATATAAATTAAAGTCTTCCAACTTACTGTATTCTACTGCAACACAACATTGATCATTTAAAGGTGTGCCTTCAGAAGCCATTTACATGCCACTGACTGATGCAAAGAGGCATGGACAAATGGGTCAATAGGTGATGCTAATGGAACTTTTCCGGTACAGCAATATATAGTATATTACAATGGTAATTAAAGTGTGGGTAGACCCTAAAGTGAGGATTGTCCTGCTGATAGCTGTATGCTAGAACATGGCATGAATGCCAAAGTGAGCAAAGACGAAGGAACTTCAGCAGGTAGACCACCGCCCCGGGCAAAAACTTCCCTTGTGTGGGAAGATATGCCGAGATTGGGATTCAGCATCTGGAATAGCTAGAACATTCCTCTACACTAAGTAGCAAAGGGTGCCACTGCCTTGTGTTGGTGTTTGTTCGTCTTCCAAGGGGGGTATCTACAACACTAGCAGACACAACCCTGCTTTAAAAGAATTTCTTGCCCAGGCTGAGAATCACCTATGAAAATACATCTTTTTTTATCATGAGATGAAAGCCAGAATGTATACAGGGAGGGGAGGTTTGAACCAGATGATTCCCTTTTTACGAATAAGCAGCTTAATGCATCTTGGCACCCAGAGCCTGCCTCAGATTGCCTCGGGCTCTCTGTGAGCAGAATAGCAATTTTATTACTTTGTCATTAAACCAATTTCACAGCAGTATTGTTTGTTAATGAGCAGCGGCAAACGAGCGGAGATGTCACACACTGCAATAGCAGTGAGATTTGTGTCCCAGACTCGGAGCAGGAAAAATGGAAAAGGCCACAGTAATAAAAGGAGTAAGAGAGAGAGCGAGAGAGGGGAGAAAAGCAGTTTGAGGTGGAAGGCGAAGTGTATAGGAAGCGGCGGATCCCGTGTTTATGAGGTAACTGTTCCTGTAAGGAATAAAGGTCTGTAAGGCAAGCAGTTAAAACGAGGCCCATAAAATTAAAACCAAATTAAAGTACAGCGAAGGATTACTCAACCTAGTTATGAGGAAGGGAAAAAAATATATATAATCTCTATACTACGAGAAGGGCATCTAACAGAACACTGAGCAGTGAAGGGTTAAAGAATGGAATTCTAGTGACACTATTAATCATACTGTGTGTAACAGGCCTTTAACTGAACCCACGTAGATCCTTTTTTGTTGCTAATTTCAGCACTTTTGATTTCTAGACTGCAGGCACTTTGAGAAAGGCCCTCTCCACATTAAGCCCTGCTTCAATTACTTGGAGGTTTGTCCATTCATTGTATAGGCTGCAGAAAATGGCAACTTGTAAATAATATTAAGAAATTTACTGCAGCCCGGCTATAAAGCAGGCTAGCCAGGAGATCTGCATATTGTACATTTAATTATTGCTAGAGCTGTAGGTGCAGCCAGTTCCGAGTACTTCCCCGTGTATTTCTATACACTATTTCTGCTGTCACTATGCCTCTGGCTTGCTGAGGAACAGATGGGAGATGGCCTTACTGCTCCAGGGTCTTTGGGATGGGTTGGTCTCTGTGCTCCTGGCACTTCTTGGTCTGATAGGTTAAGATCTCGATTTGAAACTGTGGCCTCCGGAGACCTGGCACCATTGTCCAGTTGGTACGGAGCCAGACGGATCAATTTGCTTTAGCATTTCCGTCATTAAACAAAGTGCTTCACCTACCTGCCCTCGTCTATGCAAACAACGCAGCAGGAAGCTTTATGCTGTTCATCGTGCTGCCCCCTTAACCTTAATCCACACATTACACTTACAGGTTATCCCAACAGAGCTCTTACCCCGTGCCTGTAAATAAAGGAAGGGGCATTGGACCTATACATTACTACACTACTTACACAAACACATACACACACAGGGTCTGAAAACAGAAAGACCGATTCTTTAAAGAGAAATCTAAGCTCTATATGTGAATTTGTATATATGTTCAAGAATGTGTTTTTTACAGAAAACACACACACATATAATATAATCTGCAATTGTATGTAATGCCAAGGGTGTAGCGGAGCAGAAGGTATGTCACCTAACAGGTCAGGGTAAGGGTGAAGTTTGAACGAGGATTGGAACTGAAGACTAGAGTTTTCCCATGGTATAGTTCTAGGGAGCACTACGCCATTGGAAAGAGCGGTTTCACAGGAGAGGGACAAACAATGACATATCTGCTCATAGCTGTAGATGCTTTTGGGTCGCCAATCAACCCAGAGAAGACGTATATATTTATGTGCAAAGATTTTCCTTTACCAGGGGAGAAAGCGATACATGGGCCGGTGCAATAGTCCTTCTGGGTGATAATGTGTGAGAGATATTGTATCCCTGTTTAGATCTCTCTAATCCAGTCAACTGCATAGCTAAAGAGGGCTGCCAGGTTCTATTCTTCACTCTTTGGAAAGATGATGCCTCCCAAGTATGGAGGTTATTCTAATTTAAGCATTGAGATACTGGCTTTCTTGTCATTTGTAAGTTTTTTTTTGGTTTTGATTGAAACGTTTTAGATCAGAACACTTTAGAAGACTTGGCTGTGTATTTTTAAAAAAATTCTTTATTTTTATTTTTGCGATGCATTGTCGGCAGCTATACATATATGGACCATAGATAAAAATTCACTGGCAATACAATACTAATTCAAGACAAATGCACCATTTTTTGTAAAAATAAACAGTTACTGATAACAAGGGACAACAGAACGTTAAGGTAATACAGATATGCTCAACTGTAAGCTGGACGGTGTTCTATCGTCTCAAGGGGTGAAGTAGGGAATATGCTAAGGTAGATATCACTAAGCGTTAGTTTTGCAATTAAACGCTATTCAGCATATGTGATTATGAAATCATGCTTAATTACCGACCGGTAGAATGGTGCACTGGTCATTGGTACTGAGTGAGTGTGTACACGAAGGAGACTGTGATAGTCGCCAGTACCAATGTGGGGTGTCTGTAACGGACGTCCGACGTGAGGGAAGTTCATCAGGAGAGTGTACCCCTAACCAAGGGAGCAACAGGGGTGAGGTGGGGGTGTAAAGCACACCACAGAGTGCGGATGTAGAAGGTTATATGGTGTTTAAATATAGCTCCTGGTGTCTAGTGAGGTGTAGCTCGTACAGAGCCTTAGACCCTGGCTCATCATAACATAAAATGAATTCACAGGTATAGAACAACGTGGAACCAAAATAAGAAAACCGAAACAATGCAGTGGCAACAATGGTAACGGGGTCATTGATGAATTTCAACATGTCCCATTTAGGCATACTTCTCCCTCAATCACGGCGCTGGCGTTTTTGAGTGTCTGGCCCTTGGGATAAAAAGAGTGACAGTGGTCAGGTCCCAGGACACTGGTAGGGGTCCCGTGGTTGGGGTTGCACTCAGTGCTGGTGGATCTAGGCTTGACCGTAAGGTGGAGGCGCCTGCCATTGAGGTCTTCACATGTTTAGTCTCAGTGTGGGTTACTTCCAGAGTGCCGGTAGCTCCCCAGCTCTTCGCCATCCCTGCAGCGTGCAGCTGTGTTGTAACACGGCTAATGGATTTACTCCACATAAGTGTGGTCCTGGTAAAAAGTGAGTGGAGAGTTTTCAAATGTAAGAGGTGTTTTGTTCTTTAGTGCTGACATAATGTGGATCTTGACTTGTATGGTGGCACATCGTCTGCATTTAGGTGAGGCTTAAAAGGCATCAATCGATGCAGTTTGCCCTTCCAGTGCAGGTTAAGGAGGTTGTGGGGCTGGATTGACTGCAGGAATGCAGATATTGTCAAGATTGGAAAAAGTGCTTAGGAGCTGATCGAAATGGCGTCTATTCAGGTTGGCTATCAGGCGCCACCTTGGCTGCGTCTTTTAAAGGAAACAGACAACTGGAGGATGAGGCCATGTTGATCAAGTGACATCTTCTCCAGCAGGTGAGTAGTAGTTTTTATCCATTCCCTCAACGTTCTAAGTATATTCTAAATAATGAGATGAGTGTTGACCATATAAAGAGCTTCTATAGAAAATTTTTATTTTTAAGTGAAAAATGAAACTGTCACTATGAGCAATAGGAATTCTTGATACCATGTGTTAGAATGCACAGAAGTGTTCTTGTTAAATGTTTACGCATAATCCTCTCTAATTAACAAAGTGTCTGTTCCTGTTGCAGCAAAGATGAAACAGTTTGAAGAAAGTGGCCTCAGAAGAATTGAACAAGGTCAGGTAGACTGAGGATGATCTCCGATTTGGAGTCACAATAATGCAAAACCGGTGATTAACTGCCCCTGAAATGCTACTAAGAAGCTTTAAATGTTGAGAAGCGATTGGGTGAAGCAGTCCTAATTGGAATTCTTGTGACAAAGAATAAATATTGGTTTTGTGGATCGAGAAAAAATAATTATTTGTAGACACAAGAGACAATGGGTTCATTAGTTCTATATCTGAATTTTTCACAGCCAAGAAGGAGGAGCCTTGCTTTGGGTGATCATTTTTTTTCAGTTAATACCTGTAATTAAATATTTGATTCCAATTAATATATTATTAGTTTGTAAAATTAACATCACATAAAAAGAAATAATAATCACTTGAATAACAATAATTGGTTTTAAAGGGACACTCCAAGCACCACAGAATTTCTGGCTCTCCAGCGTTTGTAGTGGTGGCAGGGAGCAGTGACGGGCAGACCCAAAATAAGAAGTCAAACTGTTCAAAAACAGTTTGACTTCTTACAAATGAGGGTACCAGGCACCATAACCACTACAACAAGCTGTAGTGTTTATGGTGTTTGGCGTGTTCCTTTAAGCAAGTGTAAGCAAACCTTTGGCTATTATAAATGCAGTAGAGTGCAAATGTCTTAGGCGTTCTGAAAATTCAGATTTAAAGCAATTTATATGTGCGCAGAGTTATTTCCCAACCTGGGAACTGTGGATAATTGACAATGGAACTTCAAATGTCATGCCAAAATATATGACCCAGGAATATTCTCTAACTTTTTCTTTTCGAGTTCAAATACTTTACCCAAAATTTTTTGGCCCATAATACTTTGAAAAAAGCAGTCGTCATGCCTATCTCTACACAGTCTTAGTATCGAGTGTGCATGAACACTGTGCCCCACTACCTCCGACAGACTCGCTCATAGCTTTGTATGAGAGCATTTGTTGCAGGTGCAACTATTCACATTTATGAGAAATAACAAACACAAAGAGAGCTATTCGGAAGATAATAAATGCTTCAGAACGGCTTCTACTAACTGGCCTGCCAGTTTCACTAACTTCAAGCTTTTTTTAATTTACGTATCCTGTAAACTTCTCCTATCGAAAATAATGGGAGCACCTGGATTGGCTGAGAAGCTCCTGGTGTGAGGAAAGCTCACTACAGGACCTGCAAGCTGTAGAAGAAGAGAGGACCCTAGAGGATGAGATATAGGCAGGACAAAAATGGAAATTGCAGGTAGCCGTTTAGACATCTTGAACCCTATCAAGTTATGTTGAGGTCTGTCTACATGTAGCTGTGATGGGTATGATATGTTATTACACACTGGAACAGCTTGTATTGTAACTTAGGTATCCTTGCCGTTCTATACTACGGACACTGCTCATCTGATTATTGATTGTCATGAATTGATCACATTCACATAATACTTGGTTTTCCAAGCATGTCTGTCTACTAAGTCGAGAATAACGGCCAGGTAAAACGAACGTGACAGTTACCTCCTTCAATATTTGTTATTAGAATGTGGATACACGTCACGTAAAACCAATACTGGAGCAATGGACGATCCATCGTTAGTGGATACCTTTTTTTCCTAGTTGAATAACAGAACATTATCTGGCTTCCCTGCAGTAACTTGATTGATGGATGATGTCAGCCGACAGTTAAGTTACATAGAGTTATAAGAAAAAAAATAAAATAAAAATTAGGAGGTCTTAAGCACTGCTAGCTAATTAGCATTCTGACTAAGGCTTAGTGGGGCTTCAGAAATAAGACCCATATGGTTACATAGTCTACATTTGTACAATAACAACGTGAAAAAGGACAAAAATAAATACATTTTAAAGATTTGGAAAAATTATCCAAGTCGGCTACATTTTACATACAGCTATTTTTGCATAAAATTAAAATTCACCATGAATTTCTGGCAAATCACACTTCAGGGAATATCCAGGAAAAAATATGCAGTGATAGGAGCTAGTTAATACTGTATATGATTATTTACAGTGCCTTTGTTTAACGTCCAGCATGTATGTATGCATGCAATCTCACCTTAAGGTTTATTATATACTATTGTTGCCCAGGTATCTAAAAATGTCCCTTTAAGCTGCTTAATTAGGTCCCAAGAATCTGTTCACCAGTGTGCTCTCTGGAATATTAGTGATGTGTTCATGGAGATGTAGTCAAAAATAAACGTGTGACATTATCCCAGCAGGGTAAGCTATTAAGCCCTGACCATCCTTGATTGGGCTTGTGTTACACATTCAGTCTAGTAATACCCATTACTTATTGCATTTAGCACTGTGGAATTTTCTGGCACTATATAATAAATCATAGGAGCTACAGAACAATAAAAAGGTTTTTACTGAGAACCTATACAATACAACAAGAAATTCATCAATCAAAATAAATAGGCATCAATAGATCAATTTAGAAAAACAATTTAACTAGTAAAGCTCTAAAATGTAACCTTAGTGCTAAGGTAAGTAGAATTAAGAAGGGAATGTTCAACTTCTACCTACTGAGTTAACAAACCGGACTCCTGCTACGGCCTCGGTGATCAATAGGCAATTTGACTTAATTCAATTACTTCATTTTCACATTCAGCAGTTAGTAAATATTGTGAAGAATCTGTCAAAATGAACCAGCCTCATTTAAAAGCTCAGTATCCCAACAGAGTCTATTAAAACATATACTGTGTCTTTGAAATGCCTTGTTTTTTTTGTTTTAGAATACTATATCATATCGATAGAATGAGTTACAGCCACATTCACAGGAATAAAATCTATTTGATAATTTCATAATAAACTAGAAATTTCACTGTATTTTTTTTTTCTACAGTATGAACAGAATCTGATTTTTCCAACGGGACAGGACAAGCCAACAGAGGCGAGAAAACCTTTTATTCAGAAGGATGCACTCTTTTGAGCGAGGGGCAAAGGAGCACGGACCTCACCTGAATCTCTTTCTCGTTCTTTTCCGGCTTTATCAGGTGTAATCTGGGCTTGTGTTTACTAACTGCCAATCTCCAGGCAATTTCAGTTCCTGGGACTGTCACCTTTAACCAGAATTGGGTTTGCTCCCCTGCTAATGAGGCTGATAACTTATCACTCTGAGTTAGGGAGAGTTTCACATCTTTTGTTTACCATGAAAGAAAAGGTAAAGGAGTGATAAAGGCAAACAGACCTTTCCTTTGCTGCTAACCACAATACACACGCAATGAGATCCATGAACACGTAACAAGTACAAATCTCCTATGGTCTATGACTTTACTACTGTACGCACACATGTATTTAAAATAGCATGTTAAATAAATTATAATCAATAATTCTGATTATATTCACACCTATGATTATCTGTGTTTTTTTTAAGGTTGTGAAAACACAGGCATTTACTTTAATTACAGGCTAACAAAATTTAGGGGAAAATCTTGAAACAAGATCTTCAAAAGGAATACATTTTCCTCTGGGCGCTAAATAGAAGTTAACTAAATGAGCTGATTTCATACAATTAGTATTAATTCCTTTGTTAAAATGCAAACAGAATAATCAGACCTGCGAGTGGAAACTAAAATATTTTTTTGTGTTTGTCTATAAACATAAATTGATACAAATATTACTTATATAAGCATTCATTATTTAATGAACATATACACCAGCAAAATGTAAACAAACACAGCACGTATTGGTAGAACATATATACACAAACAATACACCATCACAGTACGGATATATAACTCCGGCATGCTCCAGATAAAGTATATACATACAAGTTACGGATTTTGTACACGGGCAGGAAATTATACAATGGATTTTGAGGCACTGGGTCAACCTTAGCTGTGAAACCTAACGTGAGGCATTTGCCATCCTTGTACTGGCATGTGCCATACTAGGCCAAGTGGCATGCCCCCCTGTCTGTCGAGCAATAATATTCCGCAGAAATTCATGCACCCACAAGGCAGACGAACAAGTCTGTGACACCTGATTAATAAAGTCCTGACATTACCCACTCGCTACATATTAGACATTTGTGCTACTATGGCTTATGGGTTCTTGAAAGTCAAATAATAAGCATTACCAATGGATGAAAAAAGAAAAAAACAGAACCTCAATCCCACAAAGACAGATCTGTTTGGAAACGGGTTTAGCTTCCCTTGAACAGTGTATCACTCTCTTTCCTTCTTCAGGTTAGCAGTTTATTTGTGCATTAATCACATTGACAGAAGCAAGGCAACTCAATTTTCTGCCTCTCTAGCTGGGCGCATCACTTTCTGTACTGTACTCAGCATGGGAACGGCTGCATCTAAGCTGTGGTTACTGGTTTAATTGAAATGCTATCCACACTATAGGGTGCATTAAACTCTGATAACAGCAGTTCCTGTGGCCAACTTAAGTAGCTTGGGAAAAAACGCGGAGAAAAAAAAAAATGCCCAACTGATAAGTCAGACAAACCAGCTAATTCTCCGAGCGTGTCTCTCATTGTGATCCGTAAAAAATGGGGGGAAAAATGAATCAGAGAACCACGAAAATCAATTGACCCGCGGGTGGCTCATCAGGAGCTCAGGCTGATAAAGCGGATGGCTTTGTTGGTGCGTGCCTGCCTGCACGCCATAGATAGAGCACTTTGTAAATGAACCTGCTTTGATAAATATATTAAGGGAAGCTGTGAATAAAAGGCAAAGGCTTCTCATTTGTAAATACAGAGCCGGCTACATGGAATTAGAATGATAAAATAGAGTCCCATGTAATTAAGTTTGTATTAGTACTGAAATCCGTGCAAATACTCTCCCCGAATTTTGAAAGAGAACTGTCGTTTCAATTAATCTGAACATCACCCCGGAATGTAGGCAACAAAATTAAGCCTGTGATAAGAAGGAAAAAAAATGTAAAAAAATGGGTCCTGTATTTTGATAAGTAAATGCAATATGATTTCTTTGCGGCTCTGATCGTTGTCTGAAAATCCTGCAGCCTTGCTGCCCCCCAGCCCCCCTCCCTCTGTCTCTCTTATCCAGCCCTAGAGTCAGGGCTAATCCACGCAAGAAAGGTATCATTCTAGGGCTGGCTGTGAAATATCAAAGCAGGTCGTCTGTTGTCAAGATGGGCCAAGAACTCACAGAACACAAATCATAGGGTCTGCTTCCCCCTCCCCTCAAAATCTTCAGAGACCGAGCCCTAGTAAAGAACATGTATATAAAATAAACGTATCCAGACACACTCCGCTATATAGCCATTGCGAGTATGACAGCCAGAGGCTTCTAAAAATGTTGTATAGAATATATAAGCATATGTTCTGCCTGTTAATCGGTCTCAAGCATTAAAAATCGAATAACTTGATGGTATTAAAGATACATAAAACAACACAAAGTGTAAGTATATACAGACAATGTCCTACTATTAATAATACAAACAGTTCCCTTTACTGCCTGTTCCAAACCACAGAAAAATGCAAGCAGGTTTCAAACTAAGGATGGGAACCTCATCAACGCTTCCACACCACCTACTCACACCTGAAAATAAGCTGCCACATTTGAACTTAGAAATAAATAAATTGCAACCAATTAAATACTTGGCTAATAAGATACTTTTGGAATTTCTTTAAATTATAAAAATGATATTTGAAAAAAGGAGCTTGCCAAATGTTTGGATTTTATAGCAAATCAGTCGCCCGTTAAGAAAAGGGGAATTATAATGTTATTGAGGTAAGTATGTTGGACGGGTAGATTTTGACAATGGTTAGCTCAATCTATCAACAACAGTTTTTTTTTTCTTAAACATAAGTATTGTACTTTAAATTCTACCCAATATTTTTAGATCCCATTCTTTCTAATACAACAACACCGCTCACTATAGACAGTTGATGGCAAAAATGTGTCACCATAACTTTTACAGCCATATACAATCCCCATGGTGTCCCTTTTTTCTACGCCATAGAAGTAACGTGCAGTATTGTATACATTTTTTTTAAAATTAGTTTGGGCCTTAAAATCCTTTTTTTCTAAATTCCTTTTTCACACATACCAATGGCTACCAACAGGTCCTGAAGTCATCGAATATCAAAAGGTTTTGACAATTTAATCTGTGATAATAAAGGATATATCAAATTTCTTTTTTGCGCGTTTATATTAACACCTGTAGTACTGATGTTGTCTTCATGAGGCTGAAGCAGTCACTTTCTAAAACCTATTTTTATGCTAGGACAGGTAGGTATGTAGTTGTGAATATCCCAACAGTGACCGTTCGATATCTCTTCTAGTCTTTATGATTCCTATAGTTACCCAGGGCACATTTTTTTGCTAACATTTTTAATATATTTATTGATGGTCATGGCTTAGGAAACATGGAGATCTTGTAGAAACAGAGACCCCCTCCCCCCCCCCCCCCCCCCCCCCGCTCTAAAAAAACATAAATCAGCTTGTTAAAAGGCAACACCAAGTAGCTTTTAATCAAATGTCACAGGCTGAAGCATTATGCTTTTCGTCCCTCATTAAAAGACAGTATCTCTGAGAGAATTACTAGTGCACTCCAAGAATTGCATCTGCTGTCCTCCACTGCACACCTCACCAGCCTCCGTCATTAGTCTGTGTGCATGGAAGGCAGGGAACCCCTGCGGGATAAGATCCATTAAAGGGGAGGAACTTCCTACGTCTTGTTTGCTTTGAGCACATTTTATAATCCAACATAGATGGGATAACCATATTACCTGTGATTGTGAATAAAACCTTTTTTTTCCCCATGAGAAGATTGGTTAATATCAGCTAGCGAGAGTATGATCACTTGATACAATGTAGAGGGATCTCCCGACTACGTGTAAGGGATTTCCTAACTGCAGATGACCAGCACTCTCTCTGACAGTTGCGGGGCGAAACGTAAGCAGATATCCAGTGATTATCGTTACTGACAAGGTCTTGTTACTTGCAGAACTGGACTTTTATAAAACCAATAAAATAATACATTGCGCAAGCATAAGAAATCACACTGAATACATTTTAAAAATGGCAAGTGTTAGGGCACTTACCAGTTGTTAACTTGCAGTATAGTCAGTCCTGTGTCCTGCGCTAACTGCTTCTTCTGTTCTTCTGAAGGGTATGGGTGCTGTAAAACATGAAAGCACAAACAGGCTTATTAAAGGGAAAATGTCAAACACATACATAACAAGTCTAATGCTTATATGTCATACAAAAATAGGATAGAGGACAGCAAAGGAGCCCGCGAATGCTAATCTCGGAGCCGTATTTTTAGCTCAATTTGGGGTTCACTATTTTATTTATTCTGTCACTCTGAGCCACCTGCCTGATATTCAATTTTACGGGTAAAATAAACACACCAATAAATATATAAATCTGCCTTCCCTCACAGTTACTAAAAACTCCTAATACACGGGCCCAGAGCTGACTGTGTGGAAAATCACAGGATCCAGCCACACACTCCTTTTTGTGGTTGCAAAGCAAAATGTTTTGTTATATTAATAATTACTAGACTTTGGTGTGCTCTGCACAGAGTTGCTCGCTCACTTAGTCCTGTGTGGAAAGAAATGCTCGGATACAAAGCCCGGCAATAAATCAGAGTTCAGAAAGTGGGACAGTCAGTCTCCTTTACTGCTTCTGTAACATGGTTCTGTGAAAGGGCACAGGAGTCCCATCCCCTGTGTTTAAACTGCACTGTTTACACACGCTGGAATGCACCATTGCCAATACATTAGCCCAAGTCGAAGAATAAATATCATCCATTCAGCACCAAACAAACTTTTTTCCGCTTCTATGAAGGAATTAGCGAGGATGGGCTTGAAGGCAAGCACTACTATGGGTTATTTAAAAAAGAGAAAGAAAAAAAATAAAAAGAAATGGAGCCCCCACCTATCAGTGAAGCACAGCCAGAGAGAAACTAAAACCAGCAGCTCATTGTTTGCCTGCCAAAACGCACAGATATTGGGGCTTACAGGAAAAAAAAAAAAGATACTAGATGCAATTTGTGATGCTGAGTCGAGTGTAATAGTATGTAATTGTGACTAATGATACAGAATGTCTCTGGATTGCATGATGGGGCGGCTGTCGCTAAAAGGAATACAGAGCAGTCAACAGAGCGCCAGCGCTGTCCCCTGACGGGGTTAATTCTGTTTGTATTCATACTGTAGGCTTTTAATATTCTGTAAATGTTAACGTGGAAAGATGATAATGCTGAGTTAATATGGGTTAAGGATAAAATGAAAATACATTTTTTCTGATTGCTGGGTGCTGACAAATTTTTGGCTTCCTCGGCAGCCTCTCTATTGAATCAATGTAATTACACCCAGGCCTCTTCCCTCTCTGCCCCCTCTCTGCTCCTCCTCCCCGCCTGCCCATGCTGCTAATGACCTCCCCACTGTTATCAAAACCACTAATAGTCCTGGGCCCAAGCAAGAGGAATGAGCAGACACTATTGGGAGGCCCTGGGTCATTTGCATGGGGTGTGCAGAGTACGCTCACACTTATTCTGCCCCATCAGAGCTCAACTGTCAGGGGCTGTGAACAGACTGTGTGATAAATGCTACCCCTAACCCGCAGACTGCTCCCAACAATGCCTCTGCCACCTATTCTCCTGGCAGTAATGGAGATAATGAATGAGCTCTGACGAGAAGCCCAGCTCATCACCATCCCAGGGTGGCTGGGAAAGGAGAGCCTCAACTGCAGAGAGAGAAAAGGAGCCTTAATTGGCTGAAGACATCATTTAGGGATGGGGGGTGTATGGTAATTTCATCCAGTGACACAGTACAAAGCTGTTAACTAGTTCGGTGCTCAGAGAGGCCTCTGTTTAAGCTGCAAGGGAGAATAAACTTGGATTTTATTTCTGCAATACACTCTGGAGTATGCCCCTCAGGGGTTCAATGTGACTCCAAGCACTATAGAGGAACACAGGGGATTGATAGCAAACCAATTATACCCTTCTCACTGGGGTTATTTTGAGGACGCTCAGTGTCCACACTTGGTTTCACTCCTGATACAAATTAACATGCCCATTCAAAGACGCACCAAGAGGCACCTTCAAGGGCCAACTAATAATAATTAGAAAAACAAAAAGTATAAACGCACAGATATGTATGCTGGAACATGGAGGGGTTTTGGCAGAGGCAAGTTTATTCACATAATGAGCTAATTCTGCTACCCACTCATCAGATTGTTTTTTTTTTAACCTACGGTTAAATTAAATTTAAAACTATAAATAGCTTAGAATAAAGCCTCTGAAAGTGTAATCTGAAAGATTAGCAAACCATGCAGAGCCCCTAAAGAAGCATCATTTAATACGAACACACTATAGTCCTGGTGACATCTTTAATTTGGTGCATTATGGAAAATACATAGAACAGGGCGGTTTTAAATGCTATTCTACCCTTCTTAGGTGACTAATTAAATGCAACAAAAAAGGTTCTCTGGTCACCTTACATTCTACGTAGACAGAGCCTTTTGGATTAAATGTCATTCTACCCTACTGGATTAAATTTGATTGGTATTAATATTTGCAATGACGTAATATTACCGGGTTTACACGAAGGCTGAATTATAGGACATGATTGTTATTCAGAATTCCAGGTGTGTTTTCTGACCATGCATTTTCTTTTGTTATCCATCTAACTGCAGAGTTGCTGAAAGTCTGAATGCATTGCTGCCTATGAGCAGCCTCTGGGGATATTATAAATGTGCTCACTCCCAGAAATGAGAATGCACCACATCTACAGCATGGTGGGGCTGTAAGCAGCAATATAACAAGCTTCCAAAATAGCTCGGCGTACTGCTGCCTTCTAGGCTCCCAGCACAATATGGATCGAGCCTGTTGTGCGTTCTATGTTTTATGAAGGCTAAAACAATTCAAACAATCACTGAGAAGGACAAACACAAATACAATAAAATAATTACAAAACATGGTCGTAAAACAATACAATCAACCTTTATCCATATTTCACAAGTGTACCTATGTGGGCTCTCTTTCTCTCTGAATTTGGAATGTGTGACTCCAAGTTCGTGTATACCCCCATCCTTTTCTGAAATCTCTAAATGTGCCCATTAGGACAACAAATTGCTAAATTAATCCTCTCCCCTGGGCTTGATTTATTTCATTACTATTAGCCACAGGTTAAGGGATCCTTATCTTTTTCCATCAGTAATGAAAAATCAAAACACAAAATATAATATGATGGGTTTAAAGAAATCCTGATTGAGATCACTAACAACACGAAGGAAGACCTCATGCACACACTTGTAACAAACACTGCATAAGGTTATATTTTACACACGTGTGGCCTGCTTAGTGGGAGTTACACTCCTGGGCTTGCCACCAGTTTAATGAGCACCGTTGCAATAGCTGTCAAAATATCAGGCAGCACTGGGACTATCAGGCAGCACTGGACCATCTATGTCCCACTGCTGCCCTTAAAGTAAACTCCTCTCCCTTAACCCCTACACTAGCAAAACGTACTACACTTTAACCCCTACATTAACCCTTTCCACTCAGATAAAATTGGCAAATGTATTTATAGAAATCACTTAGTGGGTGCGTTTTTTTTTTTCAAGTCGCCTTTATCTGAGGACGTTATGTCCCTCTGGGTGAGCCGTATGATCGTCAAACTTGTATGCTACTCATATGTCCCACCAGGTGGGACATACGATCGGAATGAGAATATTAAAATGTCCGAAAGGGTTAATATACTATATTTATTTTAACTATGTTAATACAGCAACATAGCCCTTGATCTGTGGTTTTTACCGTGTTCCAGAATGGAATGTGACCATTATGCTCTGACGTGCATTTAAAGAGCGCAAGCCGAGACAGAGTATCATTGCAGAAAGAAAAGTTTAACCCTTTGAGAATCAGAGTGACAGTTACAGACCCTTAACCCTCTGATTGCCACATGTGTACCCAAACCTGCAAATAACCAAAATCAGCACCCATATGGATAATAGATAGGACTTCTACGTATAAATAGAATTTCTTGGCTATCCATTGCAGCACATACATTTAGGGTAGCTCTGCTCAGTCATAGGAAAAAGAACAAAAATACTCCTTGTCATGTGACATCTTGTCATGTGGCCCTCAACCCCCCCATCCTTTAGTTAAAGCCTTATTTTATTTTATGCTCACCAGGCCAATAACTTGTATAGGCCTGCCAGAGTACAGCCTGTTTTCCATGAAAAGCCTACGAAAGGCACTTCTCCAAAGGGGATTCCATAGGTGTACCCCTTTAGTGATAAGGGGTTGGATCTAAACTGATGAGATGACAATGGTACATGGCGTGCAGAAGCCTCTAGATTAAACAAATTAGGCTGTCAGCTTGCCGGTGGAACACAGAACAGGCCTGTAGCAGTCTGTCTGCCGAATCTCAACCGCAATAAAAGGAAAAAAACAGAATCCCAAAATGCACAGATTTAACACTACCAGGCCTTGAACTGCTCATTCTGGGCTAGATAATGATGCTGTACCTCCAGGAGCAACCTCAGATATCTCTGCATGCGCAGCACTCAAACTGAAATGCTGAACATAGAGACTCCAACCACCATGAACACTTCACAATACGGAAGCAGTCATGGTGTAACGCTTAAAGTTAATGCCCCAAAGGCATTTTGCATTTACACCCACAAAACTATATTTACTGTATTCTACAAATCTCACTGCGCAAAAATGTTAACTGTCTGTGTTCAGCATGGACGTACTTAACACGGTGTGTAAATGTGAACACATAACTTTCAGCGTGCACACATGGCGGAGGGTGGAGTGATCGCACTTCAATAGCTGGTGTGGGAGGCCACATCTCATATTAGAGATTATAATGCAAAATATGGGAACACACGATCAACGTGGGCGTAATTAAATTAATTAGCGATATAAAGCACTCGGAGGAAAGTGTCTCTACACACAGAGGTATATGGATAAAACAGGTTTTAAATATTTAACAGGAAGCCATCTGCTGCTCGCTGGTTTTTTTTCTTCTTCTTCGAAATATAAATAGACGTGTCTGCACCAACCTTGGTGCAAGACTTGAGCCTCTGAAGTGGCTACACTTAACAGCTCACTTGCCTTCCTGAGTCTCAGGTACCAATTTAACTCACATCTGGATGAGTGCATCCAATTTGTTAGCATGCACTGAATAAAGGGGGTGTTGAGAAAATATCATATTCACGGCACTGTATTTATTTCTAATCTCCTTGTCTTGTATGGTGCTTACTGAACAAGTAAAGTGGATTCCAATTGCTGGCCTAGTGAGTCAAGCTACACTTTAAGAGCAGCTCTGTTAGTTCGGAGCTTTTCATAGAAGATAGAATCTCTTTTTGACCGCGTTGAAATGTATTTTAAATTCACACTCGAAAGATATACATGGGATAAAGTAGGGATTACTTTCCACTAATGTAAATGCCATTCTATGGCAAAAGGTGGAGTTTTTCAATTGCATTTTCTTTCAGCCAACAGTCGAGAAGGCTAATAAGGATAGGCATGATTTCTCGTAATCTATTAAATATACCTAGAGGACCTTATTGAGCATGCACACGATTATCTATAGAAGATCCTACAAGTACAAGAGTACAATACGGACTTCCACAATAAGGTAAACTTAAGGTAACGATATCTCCCAATCTGCTTCTCCCTGGACTACAACCCCCTTCTCCCCCCCCCCCCCCCCCCCCGGCCAAACAATCTTAACATATTATACACATTATTTACCAAATTGTTGGTTATTAAAATATCTTTTAAATGACAGTGCCTGATAGGTTAATGCTCCTGCAGTGTGACATTACAAGTGACTCTACAAATGTCATATTGTAATATACTTTTCAAAACTCTATCCAGCTGCAACTGTGGATGTACTTCGGGAATATTTGCTTGTGGTAAAAGGTGGTGGCATCAATTGCAAAGCCAAGTATCCCAAATAAAAGGTAACTTCTACAACAAATAGTTAGCAAATATAGTGAATTTTGGGGATGGCTATTCAACCACAGGGGTTACAAAAACCTCAGGTGGAGAAGGAAGAGGCTAAGTTAATACAGTTTTTGGCCGATTCATCTACAAAGATTGTCGTAGGTTTGTATTAAACTTCTGCGTGCAGATCCAGTCTTCTTTTCGCGGTGTGTGGAATCATTGTATGCGAAACCAGAATGCAAGGGCCATGTATAAGAGCTCCTGCAGATGCACAGTGGTTAAGCCATTAGCCAATCCCTGGAGTTATGTTATCATATGGCAATGCTGTAATGCCTCGATACCTTTGCGGGAACCTGTGCTTTTAAAAGATCGTTACTAGAAACCCGCCTTCCCTCCAGAGCTTTTTATGTCCAACAGGCTTTACTGTAAGTGTCTCATCCTCTAAATGTCAGTCCATAGAGAAAACATTTGAATTTTTACCTTAGTCCAACCCTGATTGGCAGCAGGTTTGTGTTAACCCTTTCAAATAACCTTGCATCTTAAAATGCCCTTCTTTCTGGTCTGTAATTAATGGTGCTAATTACATTTCCTACCGTGTTATTTTGATATATATATATATATCTAATGATGTCAGGTACTGGTATGACATCACATCTACGCATCATGACAGATTGAGCCGCAAGAGAGTAACTATATTATTCCAGAGACAAAGTTTCATGTGCTCCCTCCCACTACAGAGATAAGACCTCACCTTCTGGTAAAGGGAGGCAAATGACCTAGAAATCATAGCTTAAATAAGAAAATGGGTACATGTACGCAAACTCTTCGCATTCACACTGACTTGACCTTCAACACAAGTATACCTAACTTATGCATGCGCGCCCATGGACACTGCATGCAAACACACCCCAGCATTCACATCCTACACACTCCATAGATTCACATAATGAATACACTTTTGCATTCATACACACACACAAACACTCCCCGACAAGCCACTGAACAAGTACATAGTTAATACAATTTTTTTTTTTTTAAATGTTTGTGTACTTTTTATGGCAAGTATTAAGCCTGACTAATCGTTTAGAAATTTGAAACCACTATTTATATGCACGGGTAAATATTTTATAATAGTATACAGAAGCATGGCGTGTTATATAAATATATGTATACACATGCATACACACACTCTTAACAATTCTGAACAGCCAAGTCTATGTATAAAATTTAGTGTCATTTTCTGAACAGACTTGCCCTGGTTAAAGGTACGCACTCACTCAGCGTGTCAAAGGTATATTCCCAATGGTTAGCACGCACACCATCATTACACTTGTTTATATTTGTGAATGAAATGAAACAAGGTTGCATTAAATGTCACTTGATCTTTGAACTGGTCTCCGCTGGTAACCTGGTTTCGGAGTTCATTAGATTGAGAGCAGTGGATAAGGGAAGTGTGGGCAGGAAGCAGCAGGGTCCCAGAGGACCGTTCAATTCAACAGTAGGAACAGCAATACCAGCGCATTACAAGGAACGCACAGGACACACACTATTTCTGGCGTTCGGTTAGTATTACACTGCTGCTCTGCACACAGCATCAGCTGCTCAGCAAATTACACATTACATGTGGCTCCCTGCACACACAGTCGCAACATTCCGAGAAGTAACTCCATTAGGCGCAGTGTTTGCAGGACTATCAACCCCTTTCAGCGCAGGCCAGCTCACTGAGGCCAGGGGTCCTGCTAGGGTCAGCCTAGGATCAACAATAATCTGAGCCAAAGGCTCTAGCACCCTGGGGATAAGCTTCAGTTTCCCCTTACATGATGAATACTCTGAGTGTCCAGCACCCAGACCTGCTGAAAGGATCAGAAATACCTGTCAGCAGTGGAAGCTCTAACATCCCTCGGTCAAACCTGCCATCTCCGGCTTGATCTCCCTACCAAGCACTCACACTGCTGCTTTGTGCTCAAGCCCAGTTATATCTTAGACAAGAAATCTTCATTTCATCACAGTCCTAACTAATACTCTGTTTTCCGGTACTGTAGTATCAGGGGATATCGGGAGCAATAGTCTAACGCCAGGTCAGGATTTGGGCCCTTTACAGAAAAAAGCCAACAGTGCAGATGTAGGTGCACGTGTGGATGGCAGCCCTGTGGTCTGAAGCAGGTTAATTTTCTGCTTGAACGGTGAGGCGGGAGCGTGAGAAGTGCTGAGATTGTGCAATATGTAGTCTCCAGGTGTCCTCAGGCAACGAGACTGCCGATTTGGATTCTCTCCCTTTGTTGATAAACCTGCTCTGCCCTCTGTTTCCTGACATCCATTGCTGTCTGATACGAAGAGCCAAGCTGTATGCCATGCTTGGAACTGTTCTTATAAAAGGTCTCTTTAGATTTAACCCTCCCATAAGGAGTCTTTGCCTCGTACTAAACATGGTGAGACGCAGAAACACCAACCTCAGACAGACACGAACAGAACGCTCACCATTTAATAAATTTCACCTCTTCCTAGTGACCACGTAACAGCACACAAACAAAAGTGAAGGATCAGTTATTATGGAGTGTGTGTAGATAGATAGATAGATAGATAGATAGATGGATAGATGGATAGATGGATAGATGGATAGATGGATGGATAGATGGATAGATGGATAGATGGATGGATAGATGGATAGATGGATAGATGGACGATAAAACTGATGCAATTTACATTTGAAGATTTTTGTATCCATTCCCCCAAGTGGTCCTGTGGTAAATTAAAGTTTTTTTGCAGAATTTAACCCCTTAAGGACACATGACATGTGTGACATGTCATGATTCCCTTTTATTCCAGAAGTTTGGTCCTTAAGGGGTTAAAGTGCTCTGTCATGAATTTTGTTTGTTTTTTTCTCTTTTAGTTTTCCTTTCTTTAAGTCCTTTATATCTTAATGATTATGCTTCCCTATTTGCACCTGGCCTTATTTTATATTTACCTTTTCATCCTTGCACCGGAATCTGAATACCTGGGCGCGTCCATTTTTTTCCCCTCTGTCCATGATGTCTGTAGTCTGCCTTTTGTGGGATTTTTTTTTTTGACTGATGGATTATGGGTAAATTAGCATAGCGAAGCAAATAGAATTTTTCTTAAGCTCCGTCCATTGCCAAAGATCACATTCCCGATGAGTAAACAATTTATTTATTTTTAAATAGTCCCTTTTTTTTTTCTTATATCGGACAAAAAAAAAAACAACTAACATTTAACTTAAAACTCTCCATTATTACTTTTTTCCCCCCTTTTCCCTGTCCGAGGCAGGACGCGGAGGTACCCAGGGTAAAAATGTGATTGTATCATCGGTAGACTTCCTGGCTAAGTGTATTTTAATTAGATTTGCTCGATGTTTTGGATGGTTATCAAGAAAAACATTTATTTGTTGTTGTTGTTTGCTGTAAGATTAATCAGGATCTGTTTATATCTGCCCGCATTCCTAATTCCACAGATATTGACCATAACCACTACACTAATGAGATGCATCCTCAAAGCATATCACAGCTGCCATGTGTTTCTTATAAGTTCACACAGCGATCATTGTACCATTGTTTGGGAAACAACACCCCATAAAAAATGTTTGCTAGTTTTTATCAAGCGTTTAATAGTACTTGTCTAATGTTATATGGTGTTTTCGAAGCAAATAATCACCTTTTAAACACACTTACTATCTATCTACATGCTCACCTGCCCATGCAGGTACTATTGCTTAGAAGCCACTCCAAATAGAGAGGGTTGTTCTAAAAAATTACTAAAAAAAAAAACAAAAAAAACTTTCCTCTACGCCTGAAGAAAAAAAATAAATCATCAGATTTAACTAGAACGATTTTCATAAAAAAAAAAAAAAGTCAGGCCTTGGTCCCAGCATGCATCAGGGCAAAGGTTAGAAATGCAACTACTGCTTGAGGTGTTATTATAATAATAATAAAAAAAAAAAGAACACACCCTTTTCATTTTTAATTACTATGGGAGGATGGCTGGCTTCCAATCTCTGCTCAGCTCATTAAACTATGATGTTCAGGTCCAGGCACGAGAGAACACGGTAACCTCTAACCTCTGTGCGCTCCTCTACTATTGGACACCTGCTTAAGGTCATCTTGAGGTCAGCAATCAGCCTGAAGAAAAATGGCCGACACTGCTAAAAAGCACATTTTATCGTAACGTGGTCATAAATATGTACATACACACAAGCAAGTTTCAAGTTCACATGGAACCAATAGAAACATCATCCTAAACTTCCAGTTTGGTTACGCCATTTGGTCATTACCATGACACCAAAAATGACGAGGACCTGGCATTAAATTGAACAAGCCATGCTTTGTATCGCCACGTCAGCTTCTAAACGGGAAGTCCTAGGATGGCAAATAGTCTGTTGTGGGTTTAAACTAAATACATTTTTATTAAGAAGACAAAAGGTTAATCTGCTTAGGCTGAGAAGCTAAACCTCCTTAGCAGAGAGCGCACTGCAACATATGTTCCAGAGGGTTGGTGAGAGAAAAGAAAACATTAATGAAGATAAAGGGCCGTAGGCTTTAAAATACAGGTCCAAAATTCAAAGTGAACACACTTGGTTTTTATTTCATAGTAACATCAAAACTGCCATTCGATGCATCTCCATGAGACTATGCAGTAAATGCCACTGAGCTCCACGATACTGCATCATGACAAGTCCTGCATAAAGAGTGTGTGCCGTAAGCAATTGCCCCGAGCAAACTCTTCCAAGCAACCTTTCCAACAACCAGGTTCTGTGGCTTTAAAGGAACACAAAGGTTTCTAATGAAAGGCTAACAGAACGACTTTCAATGACTTGCAAATGCAGCTGGTAAACTCACCTTAGAGGGTTTGCACGCAACACTCTTGCTATCAGGATACAAAGGACTCGCGTAATGCCCACTGTTTAAGAACACATGACCAGTGATAATCCACTTGCCATAGAACAAAGAGATTATATCACAACATATGGCAAAAAGCAAGAGTATTAAATGTATACATATCAAGGAACGAACTGAAATGGGGAGGGGAGAGAACCCATTTCAAACCAATGCACTCTGCTTTACAAACCTCACAATAATCTTGGAGAGCATAAACTCTTGCTTTGCACTTAGACATTAGCTAAATTATAATGGAACCTCATAAACATGTGCTTCTTGAACTTCGTCTTACAATGAGAGGGGCGCTGCAAGATCATCTGTTGAATGGAAGAGGGGTCCTTTTTTCCCCTCTTCTAAAACCACTTAGCTTTGAAGAATTCCTGCCTATACAATGCAGAATGACACGCTGGAAGAGATAAACCTGCCTGTTGTCTTTTGTCCCCGTCTGTTGGATTCTTCCGTTGACCCTCTGGCCATTAGCCAAGGTAATATGATATTACAAGGATCTTTTCATGACCTATCCTGTCACCACCTCCAGCTACCATTAGCCGTCATCTCTCTGCCCATCGGAAAGCCGCAAAGTACACGAGAAGAAAAGACAAAAACTGGAGTGTCTTCTTTTATCTATGAATCTAATCCCACCTCAAGGTCTACCTGGATCTCCTCACCACATTCCGTCTGCGTCTCGCATGGCTTAAGACAGTCATAGGATATTATACTGACTTTATACATATTATGCTTCCAAGGCATACAATATGAATGCTTCCAAGTAAAAAAAAATATATATAACACACTAACCAGGAAAAAATAAATAAAAAGATATCAAACCAAGTTAACATAAAAGACTTTCCATATAAGAGTAGTTTAGCACATTTGCAAAAATAAAAATATAGATTGGACTGAAAAGATTATGAACAAACAAAAGATTAATACTCTGAAACTAACATATTAGAAAGTTAATCAGTGTATAGTAATTGTTGTAAACTGTGGGTATTTTATTTGACAGCCATTTTCAGCCCACGTTTAAAATTGTATGGTCAACATAAACATTATAACATCCCAACAAAATACATATCTAATAAATAAGAGACACTAATTTTGCTTATAAATGAAGTATTTGGACCACTCGAAGAGCATCCTGGCCAGTAAAATTGTTCAATAATTATAAATGCATCTTATTTAAAAATAACAACCCCATTATTCAAATCATGTCTGCCCCAAGGTAACATTACTGTAAAACTGATTAATTGAAGCAACATTATTTTTTTTTTTTTAATCACTGACCCTCTGCCTGTTTAAAAAGTGAACTTTTTGACCTGCGGAAGAAAATTGTTCATGAGAAGCACCGTAAATCAGCAGTCAATGATTTAATATGATTTATTCATTTTTTAAAGTTCACCTAATCCCTCAGTTGGACAATACTTCACATAAAGGTATGCTTCTGAATCTACTCAGGGTTGACGCTTGAAGATAGCTCAACTCAATAATCTCTCCTCATGGCATCTACACAATTAATGCTCCTTCATTGCACTTCAGTAGCATGTTAAATTTTTTCTTAACAACCTCAATGGTTGCCTATAATCTCATCACATTATATGAAGCATGGCCAATAAAAAGAACATTGATTGCTACTTTAGCTCAATATAGTCATGGGTTTTTATCCGCCATGGCCCAAGAAAAAGATGGAGGCACATCGTTAAAGAGCACATTGGCCTTTTTATACACGACAAAGAGATACGCAGTTTCTTGCCTGCAAATCTCTCCGTATAAGTGAAAAGGAAAATGTACTGTGGTTTTATACGTTGATGAAAATTGTGAAAGTTAAAAAGCAGTCAACAATACAAAAAAAAAGTCCCAATTCAGAGAGACTGCTTGCATGGTGTTTAGTTGCAACATGGTTAGATAACACTCGGTGGAACGACCTTGCTAAGTCAACCAGTAAGAACATATCATGGCCCAACACCCAGGCAAGAATTACAGCTATAGGGTTTCACATCCATCCCAATTCTCTACCCAAATAATTTCCTGAGATCTCTGCTGTCAGAGGATTGTTTGTACAGAATACATAGAGGAAGGACAATGGGTTTAAAGGGGTCTCTAAGAAACACAAAGCAATAGTTTGACTAATGCTACTTACCCCAACATATGTATCCTATCCACTAATAAGATATTGAATTAGATGTTAAAGGTGTTTGATAGTAATACGTTCTAAATGGTCTTTTAAGTTAAAGCCGTAAGTCACAAAAAAAAAAACAGCAATAGATTTATGGTAACCAGGAATATATGTCTGTATCTATGTTTTAACGTGTGCGTTATACACCAAAACACAGTCATTTGAACAGTTTATTACAAGGATACAAAGCCTGTGTCAGTGTAGGGGAGTATGACTGTATGAACCACACAGAACATCAGACCCCGGGATGCTGGGCAATGTATATTCCCCACACAAAGTAATTTGAGGAACTGCATTTCTGAAATGGTTCTCATATTTTGTCCCTTTATAAACATATGTAAGATAGTCATCAGGGGAGAGAGCTTTTTCATGGCACTGATAGTTGTCTGAGGTTACAGGAGTAAAATAGTTTGCCCTGCAGATTGGCGTTATTGGCCTGTATCTGTTGTATTTATGTTATTGTGTGATTCTGTATATTTTGAATGAATCAAATGATGCATGTGACGTGTGCAGGTCTGTACAAAGTGCCTGTATGCAAAGGAATGTAAAAGAGCACCATATACGCTCTGTGGGGTACGCGTGTGGTCTGTATGTGGGAACACACATAGCCAATACAAGTAGTATACTGTGATCACTCTATAACGCACTTTGGATATCTCCAGCGAGATCAGCAAATATTTAGTACATGTGGGTAAAACTTGCGGTAATTCTTTGGAATACTAGAGGGGTGACCAATTTAAGGTACACAGCATTTAAACATTGAAACTACTGCTTTAAATCTTCCCAGCTGATATCATGATGGTGCTGTGATCAGCCTGAACAGATGCAAAGACAAGTTTCAAAATTCTGAAGTAGAGCCTTGGTAGAGCTTATATCAACATAAAGTCTCAGAAACATGTTTAAAAAATAAATAAATAGTGTTGCATGCTTGGGTGCTGTTAAATATAAAGTATATAGAATGCTACCACATAACGGGTGTGAGGATAGCGAAGTCTTTTCAGTATTCCCCTCGCACTGTGTTTGTGTGATTTCTTTCCTCCCTGATCGCCGTTTAACCCTGTAACCGCCCTTCTGAACACACCACTACCCTTCTTTAAATTCAAAGCTGCGTTACCCAAAAAGAAAACTAATCCTTCAGGTGTGGTGGTGAAACGCTTGTTTTATGAGGTGAAGTGCAGCTTATTCTGTCTTTATCTGAATCCACAAGTGTGAACCGACAGCTCCTAACCACAGTGAACAAACAGCGGCGTTTAAGTGCCGTGAGAGGCGTTTGTTTAAGAAACCGCTGTTTAATAGAAGAAAGTCGGCATCAATGTAAACAGATGTGACACTGACTGATCTGCAGAAAGCAGGTGTTCTAAAACAGGTTGCATATGCCCAAAGCATCAACACAACGAGCAGTGATACAGAATCATTAATAGTTACTGAACGCAACAACTACATAGGCATCTGTGTACCCAGTGTTAACTACAAATAGCGGATACGGACCCCAGTCACTATGCACGACACTACAACAGTGTCAACCACTCGACTACTACGTTTCCTCTATCCAATTTTGTTATATGCTGGGTGGTCCCCAAACACGATTTTTTAATAAAAGGGGAATACCAAAGGGATGCAATTTTGAAAATAATATTTAGCAAAGAATGAGCTGTTGAATAGATTCCACACTTTTTGGAATATGTTTAACATATGGTTCAGTAACCCCATGTCTTCCTATCCAGGAGTCATGGGGTTAATGAGCCATATGTTAAACTCATTCACATTCTAGACACTGGCTAAATGCTGACCGTGGTGATTTAAATGATTACTCAAACCACCATGACCACTTCTGCTTTTAGGTGGTGGGAGGCTGCATGTGCAGTGTTTCTGCTTGAAACGATGCGCCATCCAGAGATATTTGAACCTTTGTGCCGGGGGCTAGTTACAGCACCGGAACACATGACAGCCTCGGAGAAATAAATAAAAACACTGGACGTCTGAGGCGTGTTTTGGAATTGATGTAGAACAGAAATGTTGCAAGTTACACAAATACATCTAAAAATGTTGTGCAGGATTCAAAACATAGAAGTCGCAAAGGTTTGAGCTGTTCTTACAACTCCAGTCCTGACGGGGTTAAGCAGGGACAGACGGGCAATTTTTGGCAGGTCTACCTGTGACATAGTAAGCAAGCCTGCGAGATGTCCTTTGAAGAAGGCTTGCTATCCAGGGGAGGCAGGTTCGGGTTACAGAGAAGCTTGGACAGGAATGATTAATTATAGGAGCGTCTGCCACCAGCCAGAAACACAGGCAAAAGGGTTTCATTTTGTTGCGTGTTTCTGCACCATACTGCGCCCTTGACAAAAAGGTCACTTTGACAACTGGGGATGTTTGCAGTACTTTCTCTTGTGGGTCCTTAACCTGCTGCTGTCTCCTGGGACACAGAGGCAGGTATTTGTCAATAAAGTGCAAAAATATGAGCTCAAAAACTCTTGCTTCCTGTGGCTGGTGCTGATGGAATGAGCAACAAATTAACGTTTCATTAAACAAGATAATGTGCGAGATTGTAAACTCACGTTCATCAGGACCACTTTAAACGTATTTGTTATTAATTTGTTGTTTATACCTTAAATGTACACATGTGTGGATTATATCAGTACTTCATAATTAATAAAAAATAGTAATTTTAAAGCAGTTGAATGAATGGAAAATGCTAGACAGTTAAGCATGACTAATCCAGCGGGTTCTAAAGATATGTGCAATTAATTCTCAAGCAAGCGTGTGCTCTGTTAGCCAGGCTGGCTCGTTCTGTTGAACACATACAAAATAAGAGTAAGAGAAAAAATAAAAAAAATAAAAGAAACCCAATTTTCAGTATTCTCAAGCAGGCTGGAGAGACAGCTGAATACACACAATCTAGCAAACAGCTAAAATTAATGCTGGCAGATTTGGGAGTCTCAGATGAAGAAAAAGAAAAAAAGAATAGCAAAAACATATAAATAAAATCAAAATAGCTAATGGAATGGAAAGAAACCGGTATGCCATTCTATCTTAAGATTATAATAAACCTTTAAATGTGCCAAGTGATCGCTCTGAAATCATCAAACAAGCCTGCCAATCACCGTGGGAATGTGGGTAGTGCTGCTATTTAGAGAGTAATTGTAGCTGCACAAGAGGCACTGTCACTGAGCAGCCGAGGGTTTACATAGCTCACTTTCAGCCAGGCTGACAAAATACCTCGCATACAATGTATACAACTGGTTCACAGGTACATTACCTTCAGTATGACAGTGATCGAGATCGGGGATTCAGCTCTCCTGTGTCTCTCATCCACAGACAATGCTAAAGGATGTTCTGTCCCTTTATTTACAGAAAACTGATCTAGTGGGGTTTATTCACTAAACTACAAACTGTATCTAATGGATAATAAAATAAATTAAAAAAAAATAAAATATATATTCTCTAACTTGGCTACAGTAACGGCTTGGGTGTTTTTAGCCTCCGTTTTGGCATTCAGATTTCAAATTTGATACAAATGTTTACTTTAGAGAAATAAATATAATTAAATCTACCTTGGTGTTTCCTTTTATACCTTTTGTATTTTTTAGCTTCTGAATTTAATGCAGAGGACTATGCAAAATAAAACCGAAAATCATTTTGATATTCAAAATGATATATTATTAAAATTAGAAATCTATCAACAAAACACAGTTTCTAATGCTCGCATATTTGTATATTCTTCTTCAATCTGAGTATGTTGGAGGAGGGTTAAAGGGAACACTCAGATTATTGTTACCCTGTGTGGGTGTTTTGGTATGGGTTTGGTTTTATTAAATGTCTTGTTAGAGAGGAAAAGAGAAAATCCAGCCAGTTTGTATAATCAAACCGTAAAGCTTGTATTAAGGCATTCTCGGTTTAAAATGATATGCCATAAATGCTCGTTTCATATTCTTCTGGGCTATATAGAATATATTTGTAAAGTAAAATAATTGAAACAAATTCTAAAACATTAAACATGTCCTGTATATAATAAATATGTACTGTGACAAATATTTAGTTTTCCTCCTCCAGAAGATAGTGTTTAAATATTGCATACGCACACAGTAAATTGCAACTGTATAAGCAGAGACTTTTTATTTCATTCTTCAGTGCGCATGTTTACAGGGCAGGGTATAATTTGGGCTGTCCAGCTGGATATCAAACAGCATATTGCGCTGCAGCCTGCACAGATATGTTGCGTGCATTCACAGCTAATCATTGGCTTCTGTTCAGTTAAAGTGCCAGACTCTCTCCCAGTCCACTAGAAACATACACTTTAAATAACCCACAAAACTGACTGCAAAGTTCGCCCTGTAAATCAGAGTTCGGCCACAAATCGCAGCATCGCTAATATGCATGCTGCCGTTTTGTTCACCTCAGTAGGAGCGCAGGGATGCTTGTCAATGCTCAACATAAACAATTCACAGGCGATAAGAAAGATCCAACAACCGGTAATGCGTTGTAGTTCTGGTGAATCAATCTCCTGTAGGTGTGGAGGCTGAATTTAATGCTTAAGACATTCAAGAGTTTATGGAAAGAGGCAGGTTCCTTTAGCTTATTCGTTTTAAAGAGGCTCTGCTCCTTTAAATATAGATTCATTAACAGTATGACAGATGGCACCGAACAGGGAATGGCTAGTATGGCAAGCATCACTCCCAGCAGACGCAGGAGATATGAAGGAAAGTAATGCGGAATGATGCAAAGAGAGGATTGCAAGTGCTATAATTATCTCCGACAGAGGGGAACATGAGAAAAGGGTTAGGAGGAGGAGCACAGTACAACATGCTGTCCCTTGAAGTAGGAAGTCCCAGAGATAGCTAGAGGAAACCAGTCAGATCTCTAAAGTTTTCGGTATCAGAGAATTCTGTGGAGTTTTACACTTCAAACCCACAGTGTTCCCATCACAATGAACCTTTCATTGCTAAATCTCGCTCAGCTGGGCTTTGCAGCCGCTACACAGGCATATTATCTCCTCATGTACCAAACATTAGAGTGTGAGATCCCGGGGGACAAGCTACATTGTGACTTGTGTTCTTCATGCATGGAACGCGATGAATCAATAATGTTAGATACACACGGAACATGCAAAGGAAAGCCAAACGCAAAACTAGATGTTAACTCAAAAAACGAGATGGATATATTGGAAAGAGGAAAAAAAGGAATAAAAATAGACAGTTAAGATTAAAAAGGTTTTATACGACAGTAGAACACCAAAAAAAAAAAAAAAAACATTGCAAAAAGATAGAGAAGCTATATAAGGTTACATACAGGGGGAAACATTCTGGTTGGAATGTTGCAACTCAGCACTGCAGGTTTTCAAATATAGCTCAAAAGAGATAAGGTAATTTGTTATCAGAGAAAAGGCCAACATATTAAGTTGCTCCTTACCGTCCTATGTTTTTGCCTGAGCTACACCTCTTCATTTTAATCCATAGCTTAGCTTTTGATTGAACAATTGGCACATCAACCTCTGAATTATCAATTTTTTTATTTTTTTGAATTTTAATATGAATGTAGTCATAGGTAAGACAGCATACAAGAATTGCTATAGGTAGGCACAGAAATTAATATAAAGCTCTGGGGAAAATGATCAGTAAAGTATTGATAAATGTGGCGAGGATTGACAGGGGAACATCCAACAGAGATGAAACTGAAGACACCTGATAGTGCGCTGGATACTATTGACATGGTAAGTCTAACAGGGGGGGAAATGCAACCCTTTTAAAAAGCAACAAGCAAAAAGCAGCTAAATTAAGCGTTAAGTCTCTGTCATTTATTGCAAGCTCTCCGGTACAATACTGTAGGATGACTGACTGCTGTGGTGTGAAGCCTCTTCATTACTGTTGTGCGCCTTGCCTTTTATATATTAAATGGTTAAATCAGGCACACAGGAAACTTGACAGACTCACCTAGAAGAAGTGGGGCCTGATCTAAACAGCTCTAATGGTGCCTACTTGAGAACCTTGCACACAATACTGTGCCTGACGAGGGGGTATTTAGCTTAAATCCTAAGTAAGTGGTGTCTTTGTGACTAAAGATTTCCTGCTTCTGTCCACTTTCAAATATGTTTTATGTGGGGAAAATAGAAGAGCACTTGACAAGAGGAAAGTAGAGGCGCTCGAAAGGCTAATTGAGTAAAAGGAAGGCTCATTGGCATAAGAGATGAGAGCTTTGCCTCCTCGGCATGCAGTATAATATGAGTGGAGGTCAGGGTATTGTATACTTGAGTACCCTTCCTGCTTTTGCATGGAAAACCTTTTTCATGTCGCCGGTAAAGCTTGGTACCCCAGCTGCATTCGGAGGATGTAACTTATTTAGAAGCACTCCCACCCGTAGCCTTTAAAGAGGTCTACTCATTTAAATAGAGTTTTATTCAGTCATAGAACAAGAGTTGGTTATTGCAAGGAATTATCAATAGAATGTTTAAAATCCTTCAAGTGATACACTGAGTATCAGTAGACACAAATCCATAATGAGCATTACTCACTGGGAGTGCAGTCCAAATGACAGAAACTAAGATTCGAAGAATGAATGGCAGCCTCATTCAATAACGATGACACTTGATAAAAGCCAAGGTACTATTAAATAGTGAAAAGGTCATTCACTTGAGAGAAAGAAGTCTTCCGACTCCAATAAACTCCAACATTTTTATTTTTAAAATACACAGTATTATACATGTCGCTTTTCACCAAAATATATATCCACTGTCTATGCCATACTTCCACTGTCTATGCCATACATCCACTGTCTATGCCATACATCCACTGTCTATGCCATACTTCCACTGTCTATGCCATACTTCCACTGTCTATGCCATACTTCCACTGTCTATGCCATACTTCCACTGTCTATGCCATACTTCCACTGTCTATGCCATACTTCCACTGTCTATGCCATACTTCCACTGTCTATGCCCTCGACACTTGATTTGGTGAACCGCAGAAAAGAATAAAGCAAGTAGTGAGCAAACACAGTCAAGGAATTGACCAGAGAATTGTAGACTTTCTCTGATGGAATGGCTTTGTCCAAAATTATGCAATTCTCTTGGCAAATCCTGATATAGTGAAGAAAAGTAATTTAGTTATTCAATAAACAGCAAATTCTCAAGAAACTGAAAAAGAATTGAAACCATTATACTTAAATGGATTAACAATAAATATCTTCAAATGTAACAGTGTTTTCTAGCTCGCCTATTCTGACCTAGAATTTGAAATCCCTTGGCCAATTCCTTGGTCACATGCACTAACACTTATAGCACAAATGAGTCCCATATTATTTTAAGGCAGCTAGTTCTACATTTTAAATGTTCATTCCCAGCGAGTGCGTTTTGTTACCAACAGACCTGCATTTCATTAAACAGTTTGATTTAGTGATTCTGTAAAGAAACATCCAGTATAATTTCAGTATCTTACATCTGTACATCTGTCTGAAAATGTTGGTAATTTAAAAGAATTTCTGTCTCTGGGCTCCTTTACTGAATTTTTTCAATAAAACGTTACAATTCAATGTTTGCAATATCTGTGTCTGAACAGACACTTCAAAATGAAAATATCACAATGGCAATTAGAAATACATTTATTCAGCACTGCTTAACATATAGAGCACGTGTGGGACTAGTAGTATTTCCATTTTTGACTCGTAACTTTCTTTTTAAGACGCGCACACCAAGTCTAATTTATTAGGTAGCTCGGCATGTTAATCAAAATAGGAAAACTGGGAATAATCCGACTGCTTAAACATAAACAACAAGTCAAGAGGTTTAATTGTTCAGTCAAACATTAGAAAGATAAAGATGTGTGACTTCAGCAAATCTGATCATGGTACCATCGTAAGTGCCAGACGTAGGTCAAACATCACAAGAACAGCTATTTCACTGGATTCCAGCCATTACACACTACACCATTTATAGAAAATTGAACGATAACCAAAAAGCATTGAGTGAGCAGCAATTCTGTTGGCAAAAACACACAGGGTTATCCACCAAGTTCTTTATTTGCAGTACAGGATTTGGAGAAACATATTTGGAGCAATTCAGAGGCAATTCACTGCATTTATCATCATCTGAATAGTCACAAATTGCTCAGGAATTTATTCCCCAACAATTCCTTTGCGACTGAATATCTCAACTAACAAACTGCTAAATACGTACAGTATGCAAAATAAAATGTGTTAATAAATGGAGGTTTCCCAGTTAATCAGGAGGGGAGTGCCAACTTGAGCCCCTTTTGCTGTGGATGTCCTTGTGAGTGCACTGGGCCCCTCAAACTATCACCTTTATAGAAAGATGCACTGAGCCATCATTTAATTAACTTCATCCCATAGCATGGCACGGGCAGCAAGATGTTAGGCATATGAATTGTTTTTTTTTTTTGCAAAAGCAACCAGTGACCATATTATAAATTATCAGCCAATTCATCTGTAAAAAATTAGGCAAGCAGAGTTCTCATGCATCAACCTTCAAATTTCCCAGATCTCAATCTAATGTAAACACTACAGAAACTGGCTAAACCTTAATACCTTAACCTTAATAAAGTAGTTTTGGTGCATAGATCATGCCCATGCAGTCTCACTGCCCATTTCTCGGACATTTAGGAGTCAAATTACCTTGTGTATGCAGCCTTGGTCACACCTCTCTTGAGTGTGACTCACACAGCCTCCCTAGACACTAACTGAAAACAAGCTTTTGTTTTCAAACCTATTTTTAGGAGTGTGTGTTTACTTTAGAAGTTCTTATCTTCTGCTCTTTTAATTGCCCACTAGTGCAAGATGAGATAATGTTACAAAAAATAATAAAAAAAATATATCAAAACTTCACTTCTGGAAGAAACAATTATTTGAAACCAGCAGACCTACCTGAGAACATTTTGGAACATACTCTAATATAAATAAATATATATATATATATATATTCCAGCGTGCTCACTGTGCCCAAATTGCTTCTCTTTGGGAATTATGAACAAGGGACCTAAAACTTGGGAAAAAAGACCATGAACCAACTTAGTTGCAGACCTTGCAATTGTTTCAGGATTTAGGGACTTGGGAAAATATTTTTTTGAATAATGCATAGGTTTTACTATTATGCCCTTGTTCAAGAGGATTAAAAAAAAGCTGTGTGTTTTAACAGGGATATACCATTGAAACTGCACAATATGTTACCATTTTCTTTTTTAATACGTGTGATAGACTTCTAAACCTATGCTTCTTTATCCAATGATCACCGTTAATAAATATATATATTTTTTTTATAAAATATAAATTATATATACAAACATTTAACCAATATAAAACATTTCACAGAGACTGGGATAATTCCAGGAATGTCCTTGCTACTTGTATCACAATGAGCTCCTGGCTGGTTCCCTGTAATTAGGGTGGGCTGCTTTCCCTATGCTATCTCGCCCAAATCTTTTTGTATGGCAGAGGTATTTAGAAGAGGTGACAATAGGTTCACATATGCAATGGGCCCCTGTGGCTCATGGAAAAAGTTACTGCGTGCCTGTTGGGTATTTAGGATAACACATAATACATTCGAAGTCCTTTCACCAGCCTACTAACTAATGAATAGACAAATGTCAAAATGGAATTGTGCAGGAGAACCGCACAAAACACAGCCAGAGACCCCCTTATTGAACACAGACAGAATGCCCTCCTCAAAGAACACAAGAGGAGACCACTTCTTACATTACACGAACCAAGCCCCCTCTGATTACAGAACACAAAATGTGAGTTCTCTTTACAGAGCAAAAACTAAAAGCTTTGCTACAGAACAGTGCTTTAACGACAGAACAGAGTCTGGGCATTGAAGAAACATGGTCTAAGCCCCAGGACCCACTTTGAGCTTGTTCATTGTAAGGAACATTGTCTGACCTACGCAACACAAGGTAGCCTCAGATTTACAAATTATTGCTTGTCCCTCTACGTACAGATCACTACTATAGGCGGTGTTTAACAAATCATAGGCGTAGACCTTCATAAAGAAGACAGACACAGATCCACTAAGGTAGGGCCAGCACCTACAATAAAATCCATACAGTGTACGGATGTGGTCACTTTTCCAGCAGCAGGTTCCCATCGAAACACCACTACCAGGACGTATGACGCTTAGCATGACTGTCCGTGACATACAGCTGTGTGTGTGTACATTGTTGGCCAATTACGTGTGTGTATGTGGCTAGTCGGTGTGAATGCTTAAGAGGGTGCGTGTATGTGTGTGACAGACAGAGCACAAGGCTAATTAGCAGTTTTGGTGAGATTGTATATACACATGAGATTAGCTGGTTTGGTGTGGCTAATTAGGTATGTATGAGAAACTTTCTTAAGGTGTGTATGTGTCGCTTAAAAGTTTACATTTTCCATAACACCTAATCTTTGACCTTGAATCCTACACTCTAGGTAAAATTTCTTACGTTCAAGCAAACAAAACCCCTTTTGAAAACTGGCGGTTAGTCTCCTTCAGTGCTATGCACTGCGAGCTTCCTCGCTTCAGATCACAAGAGAACACGAAACAAATTAGTAGACTGGATTAAAAGCTCGGGGGTAGGAGGTATATTGGAATGCAAGGATATCAAAACCATCACTAGAGTTGCCACTGCCCCGTTCCACAAAAAAAAATACAACAGAACTTTAATCTGAGACATGAAAACGCTCACAGATAAATGCATAGCAATCCTGCAATTCTGCTGTTTGTTAATAATAAAAAAAAGGGTAATAAGAAACAGATTAACAATTAAGATGCTGAGTTGCATGATTATTAAATAAAGCAAATTCAGACAGAAATCCCCTACAAAAAAAAGAAAACTAAAAATGAGAATAAGGAGCTGGTTTTAAGGTGAGAATCCTGCCTTCCCACGTTCACTTCACAATGAATACTGTAGGAATGTATACATAATCAAGACCAGAAATATAGGGTGTTCTAGGGTCTGGAAATGTCTCAATCTGGGAAGGAACACTTTTAATATTTGAGAGTTCTCTACCTTTAAAGTAAGCCCCGGGAAGCACATATAAGCAGACATATACCGTATAATTATAAAGTGTTAAAAGTGCAACTGATTTTTGATTGAAGGTTGAAGGATGCAGATATTTTTAGGAACTTAAAACTGGAGGCAGATTTGATATCCATGCATGTGGTGCTCTATATAAGAGAGCTGCTTCACCAACCTGCTTTTTGAGATGGGAAGCGGAAGGTACATCGCAGGAAGTAGTATAGGTTGTGGGGGCAGTGAGAGAGAGCATATGGCTCACGTAGTGAAACAAGAAAGTCACAGGTTTAGCATCAGCCGCGTGTCCCATTCTCCGGCACGGTTCTCAAACGGTTTTGGTACTTATTCTGGAAAATGCCGGGGCACCATGAACACTACAGTGGGCTGCAGTGGTTATAGTGCTTGGGGTGTTACTTTAATCGAACAAGCCTGATGCCCTTTTCTCCTTCTCAACAAGTATGTTTTTTCTTCTCCAGTTGCTCTGGTTCCCAAGCCAAATCAGCCCCTTTACCACCCCACTTGGTATGGTTTTATCTACATCCTCATTCGCAACATCTCCATTGATCATAAAGTTCCCTACTTCAGCCCTCAAGGACACAGCTTCAGAAGTAAAAGGCCAGCGTGATGGAAAATGTCCGTCTAGTGTCCTTAAGGGGTTAAAGCGTCAGAGAAAGGACCATAGTCAATTCTTCCTCAAATATGAGATTCACTATTTCAAGAGTACCTGAAGAAACGATGCAATCACGAACGCTCTTTGCTCATGCCATTAAACTGGCCCTTCTCCAGCACCCCAAAATGTGACAATAAGGGGGCAGATAACATTTTAGAGGAAAACAGTACAAAGAGGAAACTCTGAGGTCCATTTGAAAAAGACAAAGCTATTTTATTCCCTATTAGTAAGCAGATGTGACTGGCTCCCCTCTTCACTGGAGCATTCATATTGCCCAGCAGGCTATCAAGAGTTTTATAACTTATAAACAAAGTCAGTGGTAGCCATATTTACTAATCCTACAACATTCCGATGCTCATTCATTTTCACATCGCTGCATAACCTCACAACCTAATCAAGGCAGCACAGCAAGTACAGTGTGGAGTCATGGTAGTAAGCAGTTCCTTGACTACCAGGTATCCCCTGAGTAATACAACCATTATTGAAGGGGTTTAAGCATTGTACTGTTTGGCAAAGCCCCCAGCCAGAGTGATGTAGCAAAGAACAGCTGGGAAGTAATTTCTCCTAATGATTGGGATAATAAGCACATGGCAGGGTTCAGGGCTGGCTGCTGAAGCTTCACTGCTCCTGAATAGATAGGAGTCATTAAATACCCTTGATTATCTCTGACCAATATGTAATGGGTTTACAGCCCTTTCAATTAGTCAGTATTTGCCTAGGACTCATTATTTTGCCTTTCCATACAGCAAGAAGTCCAGTGTTCAGTTGAATTTCCACTACCCCCGGTGGACAAAGGGCAAGGACCTTAAAAAGGAAGAAAAAAAAAACAGCAGCAAGTCTGTGCCAAAAGCAAGTTTTGGTCACATTCTAATCAGGAAGTGCACATGCAGACTCCCTTTCACCAATTTCACCTTCTTCTCTTCTGACCTTAAACAAAGGATCCGCACTATACCAGAAGGGTTCTAAACAAAGGATGTATACCTTTCTAGAATGTTTAGACAGGCTCGTGCACCAATCAGCTTGACTCCCTTTATGACAAAATGCCAGGCTGCTTTAAGAGGACTCTGCCCAACACAACAAGCTTAACTTTGAGATTCTGTTGACAAAAGAAAATGTCTAGCAGGTTTATTTACTAAATTGAGAATTCAAAGTGAATCTCAAACTTCAGGGCAAAATAGCAGACTTGAAAACATTTGTACTTTAGTAACCCTGTAAAAGTACACAATAGACAAGTAACAGTACTGCATAGACAAAGCACCCAGGCCACTTCATCTCATCCCTGCAGAAACAGCAATGTTTTCATTGCAGAGTTTTAACACAGCTAGGGTCTTTCAGAAAGAGGAGTTAAAAATGTCTACAGCTCAAATGGCTCTCATTGGCAGCATTCGATTGGCAGAGTGGGGCGTTTTGACGTGGATGCGCACTAGCTACCCACTGCTTCGATATGTTTGTATTACTTACACTATAGTGTTTTTGTTTTTTTTAAAAGGTAATGCCTTAAGTAATATCCTTTGCTATTTTGCGAGCTGAACTCGGGGAGAGGGGGTTCCAAAACCAACTTCACTTTACCTATTTTTGTGGAGACATGGGTTTCCCAAAACTTGCAAGTTTTAGCTGACATAAAATCTGGAACGATGGATTGTGATGCCTATTTATGGGTCATATTTCAGTTTTCCTGTATAGAAAGTACTGATGTCATAGCCGGAAAGGATCAGCACAGTGAAAGAGGAAACATCAGTCAACACGGAGTATGTCCTTGTGATTCATTGTCATAGAAAACCAGCATTATCAGTTCACTATCTGCTCCGGTTACAGGCATCGATGGGGCTGTGATAACATTGGCTTGGCTGTAATTTACTGTGACCACCAATTTAGTGGACCCTGAAATGGAAGCTTATACGGTGGTATTCCTGGTAAATAAAAATACATTTTCTCTCACTTATAAATCCAGATCTGATCCAGAATCGCTGTTTTTATATGCGGTATGGTTTATATTTCTGCATAAATCACTCACCCTAAATGTTAACAAAATATTCCGAATTATTTACAGAACGTTCAGTGTAGAAGCTGAAAAGGTTCTAAGAAGATAAATATAGTAACTGAAGCCAGAACAGAGCCAATAAAACAAGGAGTTTAATATTTAATAATCACATTTAGCTACACTTTCTCTACACCCGCGAGCACACTGTCCATTGATGGATTTGGCCTAACAGCACTTTTACATGGTCCCCAAACGGGCTGATAAATCCACTAGCTTCACTTTATTACAGCTACATATTATTAGGCTTTGGTCCTCTGGCATAGAAACGTTATATGGCACACAGTACCCAACAAAGAATATTGCCATACACACAGCATCACAGACAGTAAAAGTAACACGGTAATGCACGAATGCAAAGTCGCAAGACAAATAGCTGGCCTACATCATGCACTTCATATGGTAGATAAATAAACCTGGTAGCTCCATTAATTCATCAAAAAGAGAGCCGCTACAAATATCATCAAAATGATTTACTTACTACTTATTTCGATTTATTTACTACACGCAGTTGGTGTAAAAGCAAGACTTAACAGATGTGTTTAACACAGCAGTGTTGAGTATTTGTAGGTGGTAAGTGTATCTTATGGTCCCATATGTAGCATGTTTACGAACATGAAACCTGCAGAATGTCTGCATTAGGTATTACTCAGAAAAGTGTATCTTAAAAGCAGAACAAATGGCTATTATCTCTGAAATTCTTTTTTTTTTTTTTTTAAAGTAATAGGTTAGCAAATTCTGTGCTACGCCACAAAGCACGACGTGCCTAAGGAAACAAGCTACAATACGGCCAAGTTCCATTATTCTTGTTATGCTACCTATAGATTAGGACATAATTGACTCCCAAGTAAGACACTAAGTGTTCACTAAAATATATGGTTTTTGCAAATACTTTTTATGTCCCATTTTCTAGAAAAGACTTCATGTAACTTTGTATGTGAAAAATAGACTGCAAAACAAATATTAAATGACAAAAAGGCATCATGTAAAAAAGTCAATATCAAGCCAATGTAGAATGTAAGGTACAGCAAGGGGTACATACTGCACCCATGTGATTTTCTTTTTTTTTTTTTTATTCTTTATTTGTAATATGCAGGTGGTTACACAGTGCCTGTATTGTCATAACAACGTCAGCAGGCTCGATTTGTATAGTTATAGCATAACATCGTGACGTGTTAGGATTGCATATATTTTTTTTTCAAAAAAAGACAACGGTTCATGGTAGGTAAGTGTCAGCAAACTATAACTTGAAAGTAGTGATTGTTTAAGTTGTCTGTATTTGTCATGAGAGGTGATAAGATTAAAGTAAAGTATATTTGCTGGTCAGCATATGGGTTGAGTGTATACTGGGCTAGCGTGTCCAAAGTAGTGGGTCCTGTTGAGGTCTGCTAGCTGTCTGCCTGGTGCCCAAATGACTGCTCAGGTGTGTAAATGTCAGCTTGTCGAAAAAACTCCAGCGTAACATCATGACTTGTTAGGTTTACATATACTTTTATGCTAAAAAGAAATAACGACGCATGATGGATAAGTTTCAGAGGAAAGTAAAGTATATTTGCTGGTCAACCCATAGGTGGAGTGCGTGCTGGGCTAGTGTGTCTAAAGTGGCGGATCTTGGTAAGGTCTGCTATCTGTCAGCTTGGTGCCCAAGTGACTGCCCCGGTGTGTAAGTGTCAGCTTGTCTAAAAGAGTCCTGTGATAACGTAGTGGGTGTCATGTACGCTCGCTTATCCATTAATAACTATGTGTTGGGCTATATAGCTTGTAGGTCTGGGCAGTGCATACTCATATTTGAAGACCGTAAAATGCAAACAACAATAAGAATAAAGATAGGGTAAAACATATGGATAAAGATAAAACCAAATAGCACCCCCATCAGGGTGAGATAGGTTGGTTCTCGATACAGGGTGCTTCTGGATCAAGTTGTGGGTACTGTCCTGAGCCTTATATAGACACCATGGGCTATTTGCCATATTGTGTGGCTGTGTGTGGGTCTATTGGTAGCTGCTGGTTAGGGCTCTATTACAATTGTGGGAACAATCTGGCACAGCCTGTTGGCAAATATTTAAAGGTATATAATACAAAAACGAAAAAAAAAGGGGGAAAGGGTAGTCGCAAGTGTTCACTCCGATGCCATCCAGCATAGTGAAGCTCGGTAAGGTATACACACAGTTCTGGCTGTAAGTCCAGGTGGTAAACCCGGGTGGCCCACCCTGAGTGTCAGCGTGGCCTACGCTAGTCCTGTTTTGTGGGACTTATGAGGGATCCTCGCGCCCCAGCTGGCGTGCAGCCCCTGCAGGTCTGTTTCCTCGCTTCTGTTTCCCTTCAGGATGTACTGTCTTTTGTTCACCTGTATCCTGGTGCTCCGAGGGGGTCGGTGTTGGTATGTTGAGTCTCCTTAGTATCTCCCTATGGTCTTCTGTGGCCGACAGGGTGTGTATCGTGTCGCCCTGTGGTACCACCAGTGTTCCGGATAACCCCCACCGGTACTTAATGCCGTGGTCTCGCAGGGTCCGGGTGATAGGTGCGAACTTGCGCCTTTCAAGGAGGACTGTGAAGGGTAAGTCGTCATATATCGAGACCCTGTTGTTTTCCACCACCAAGTTCGGCTTTTGCCTGGAACGCGCCATGATAGCGGATTTTACAGTTATGTCCCTTGTGACAACTATGATGTCGCGGGGTGCGTCCGCGGGTGCCGTGGGGGCTTTCCTGACTCTAAAGGCCGATATCAGTGGCGGCCGGACGTCCTCTGTCTGAGTCCCAAGTGCTTGCAGGACTTTGTTGGCAAACTCGAGTAGGGCTTCTTGGCTTATTGTCTCAGAGGCCCCGCGAATTCTGACATTTTTTCGTCGGTGCCGAGTTTCCAGGGAGGTCACCGTGCGCGTAAGTTGTTGCACTTGGATGGTGAGGGCCGCAACACGGGAGTCGGTGTCATCCATCTTTGTACCTCTCTCCCCTTCACGGGTCTCGATTGCTCCCATGCGGCGGTGCAGGCCTCCTATTTCTTCTTGGACACCTGCTAGGTCCGCCTTCCATACTTCTCGTAGGTCCCGCAGTAGATTTTTTATATCTCCTTTGGTGGATGGGGACCTATCGGAGTCCGAGTCTGAGCTCTGGTGTACTCCACCATGGGTCCGAGGTGCTGGAACTGTCTCTTCTTCCATCGAGATCTCGGAGTCGCTCGAGTCTCGTGGTTTGCCATGTTCCATGTCCGATCGGGCCTGCTGCTGCGGCCTACTGAATGACAGTCGTATGTCTGCATGATTCTGTCCCCCTATTTGGGCCGTTTTTCGGTGCTTTCTGCCCATGTCTCTTGGAGGGGTGTTCCGAGTCGGTAAACGGTAGGTTTTATAGCCACTTTGCGGTAATTATCATCCGATTATTAGTCTCTGGAGCAGGAGCTCTCCCCATGTGATTTTCTGAGCAAGATTGACCACCAAATGAACTAGATATCGCTGCACATAGTACTAGCTATTCAGAGGGTAAATAGTAGTTTGCCGAGGCATATTTTATGGGAAGGGAGCATTATTGTAGAAAACACAATTTTGATATTTTGTAGCCAAGTTGGCATTGTCCAGCTGTAATTAATATGTTACAACACAGTAAAGTAAGCATTACGAAATAAAAATTACGATGTGTCAATCCCATTTCTCCACTGTTCTGTGCTCCATGTACGGGCGCGTTTTTCTTAAACTACAACATATTTATAATATCCTTACTGTCAGTTCTTGTAATACAACTGAACTCATTTGTAGGCTGTCAGAGTAGATGCACAGGCCAAATTTCAAAAGCAGCACACAAATTACAAAGTAGACACTAAACAAAAAATGCCTACACGCAGACTGTCATGCATGACACACTGTCCCTAAACACGCAAGATGGCATTAATAGAATGAAAAGTGTCTCTAGCATGGAAAGTTTAAAATGGCCATCAAATAGTACCATCATTTCCACCACACTCCGCTAACTTTTTGGAAGGCCGTACACCAGCGCTTTTTTTGTTTGCTAAGGATCTACATTTAACCTACTCTTGTACAGCTGGGTAGTAAAGACGTGGGTACAAAATAAATGTCCTTCCAATACAGTTGCCGCAAACTAGAAGGTCTCAGAAACAGGAACATTCTGATACAGAATACAAACGGTACGCTGTGGTATAACATTTCTCCTTGAACATGGACTCACCGTGAGATGTTGGAAGAGCCACGCCCTCATGATATTTGTTGCTACTTTGGGGAATATGCCACGTTTTTTCTGCCTCTTTTTGTCCTTGTCTGGGTCATCATCGTCCCCCGTGCCCGGCGAGGCCACACTGTTGTCTAACACATCCCCTGTACAGCGAGAGAAAGAGAGAGGGGGACCTCATGAAATGACACACTTAATAAAAATTTGTTTTTAAAAAAAGCTGCACGCCACATACAACATACAAGGAACAGTTTAAGAGTGCATGAAATAAAGTGCACAACAATAATTTGAAAACATTGAAAAATTTAATGAATATTACAAAGCTGCTTATGTTCAGTGAACGATCAAAAGCGGTGTTTAACCACCTCCGCGCCCAAAAAATCTGCAACAGAATTTCTGATACGGAACTGGTAAGCATTGATAAATTTTTATTTTATTTTATTTTTTTGCAGCTTTATTGAAGTCCCACTTCCTCTGTCTCTCTCCAGAATCCCAGAATCATAAGTGCTTCCATCTCTAGGAAAGATTCATTCCTACGTACATAGCTTATAACCATAGACAGACAGATTGATTAGATAGACTGGAAAGACAGAAAATGTATCTGTCATCGGCAAAGTAAAAAGCGAAATGATGTTTCTTAAACAGAGGATGAGTTAGAAACGAAGTTGCTTCTGCTCCCTTCTGCCAAGTGACATGTGAGAGAAGCAACAAGATCGCGGGGTTGTGAATCGATTTACAAGAAGGAATGAGAGCAGATTGCAGTGTGTCAGATATGCTCGCTAGCAAGCTCCTTACAGTTCAACTTCAAAAGGACAGCAGGCAGGCACAGTGTTTTGTGGTCTGGTAACAAAGTGAGGTACTGCTTGCTTCATCAACAACAAAAAAAGGGTTAATTTTTATAAAGGTAAAAAAGAAAGAGGGAGAAATACACTCATCAACGCCAGTGTGCCAACTTAATCAGAAGTTTCCATCAACCAGTCTTGCTCTTTTGTGCTTTTCCATGGCATTAATTGTGCATTAGCAAAAATCATTCACTTTTAAGAGCCTTGCTTATTTTTTTTGCCCTGAGGCTCCGATGCCTTGAAAGCAATGCCTGCAGGGTGTGTGAATTATGTATCTGAAAAATCCTGCTGCTGGGGCAATATTGGCCCCCGTCTTCTGAAAAATTATACCACTATGTCTCCCCCTTTTTGGGAAGGCATCAATCAACACAAGCCAGATATATCACTCGCATGCATTAATATTTGAACTAATAACTTTAGGAGAGGGGGGATAGGGCAGCTAGGGTTGAGAATATATGCACTTGTGGGATAATCAAATGCAAAATAAATTAAGATTAGGAGGACAGTGTGCTGCATGGCGGACTTTCCCTTTTTTTTTTTTTTTTTCATCTAACACATCATTAGCTAGAGCCACACGAAAGAGAATTAAAAAAACAAAAGGGGGGGAAAGGGGGCGGTTAATTCTCCCTGCTTGCTTCAGACAAGATGTAAGTCCACAGGAGGGACATGGGAGAAGTTGACGGGGTCCCCTGTTTGTTGAAATACTATGTATTACTGTAATTAGACCGAAAAAGCCATAAATCCCAAGCTAAATCAGAAGAATTTCGCAAGATCACCTAAAACGTTACACTGTGAACTGATGTGTGGCTTGCTATAAAACAGTCCTGGATGTACTGACACACTAGCAGTCCTCTTGAAACTTCACTTTTTGTGAAACACTGAATTTTTATGCTGGAAAAGACACCTTAACGGGAACACTATCATTTGGCATAGTCGGCGGTTAAGGTGCATGACAAAGGTTAGATGGGATAGCTTTAATAGCACAGCGCAGCCATGTAACACATTATTCAACCTTACTGATGCAGAACAAATGACCAAGTGTGAGAATGTCTCTCCCTATGCTGCAGTCTTCAAATGTTCACAAACTGGCTTTACCTCTCACTCATATCGTTGGGCATACAATTACTCCTGCTTCTTTGGAACATCCTGTGTCTCTATGCAATAATGCATTTGATCCCAACCCAGCAGATCAGCAGCCCAGGATTAAGGCATTGCACAATTTTATTCCGATGAGGATACTGGCTAAACCTGGGCTAATGGTTTGCCTTGATGACTAGATTGGAAACCACTGTAATAATGTGTCTATGACCCGACAGTGAACTAGTTCTTTATACGTAAATAATAAGGTTATAAAAGTTAACATTTTCATTATACAATTTCCCCCAGTTTACCAACGATTCAGTTAATATGAAATACAAACCAACAGTTACCCCTTTAGCATAAGCAGGGATATCGGTCCATTAATACTACTCCTTAAGTACTCAAGATAAGAGAGTAGACTGTACCTCCCAACCAGATTTCTGAAGCTCTAACCTTTCCAATAACAAGCATCCTAAATGCTCAAACACAGTCTCTGAATGTCTAGTGTGCATGTATATCGTTTTAAGCTGTACAGCTAACTGCCTTGAGGAAATTCTAGTTTACTGGTAGAGACATCTAGTCCCCAAGTCCCGACTATACACAAGGGAAACATTAAATAGCCTTGATTAAGTACTTGTAATAACTGCATTACTACTCTTCATTTATTTATTTTATTTCATGAAAAGAAAGAAAGGGGGGAAAAAAGGCAAAAGAAAATCACCTTGAAAACTTATGAGGTTGTCGGTTCTTGATCACTTCCTTAGTAAGATTTCTCATTCACATAAATAATTAATATCCTCCCTAGCACAGAACCTGATGGTGATAAGTGTAATGCCGAATCTCAAAAGCTTGCCATCTATTGTTGACAAGGAAAGGATTAACGGTGAAAAATTCAGCCTTTTCAGTAAAACCAGGATTAATTCGTATTGCTCATGCAAGCCTCCGAGAGCTGGGAATTGAAGGTGAGCCCTGTGTGAGTCCTCTGACTTTCAGCTCCTATGTAAATGCGTGTGCGCACACCCACGTATACATTATATATTCGCCTGCTCCCTTAATGTGCACGCTTCTCCCTGTCTCCTCTACTATGCCAAGGAACTGCCGGAGGCCAAATTCTCCAAAACAGTAATGGCTTTTGACTGCTCCCTGGCAACCCTGGGCTGCTGTAACCTGGGCGGACGTGATTGTGCGGGGCCCATGAGCTAGCTGCTGCTTCATCAGCTGTTTGTGTGACACAGATGGAGAGTGGCTATTACCGAGCCATGCTGGGAGGCCTCTGGGATCTGAGGTAGAGAGCTTCAGCCTGGGGGCACTTTGAAGAACACCACTTGGAGACTGAATGCATGTATGTATATGGGAGTGGGAGTGCATGTGTGCAAATGAAGGAGTATGCAAGGTGTGTGTGTGTTTGTAAAAGGAAACCGTATGCACATATGTATTGTGTCAACGTAGAAGAAGAAAAAAATACCTTGCAGAACCTTTATAGAGAAACTCTATAATATTATTAATGTGTCCCAGGACTCACTTGAAAAACAGAAATTTCAATAGATTCTTCCTGGTAACACAATTTCTAAATAAACTGAAGTGATGGAATCTTCATATTGTAGCAAGTCAGAAGAACTGTAAGGTTCTCCAAAATGCTGTTCAATCAAAAGCAATCTACACAATCTCACAAACGTTACTACATTCATGCCACCTACAGCAGCAGCAGCCAGTACCGGCAATATGAAGCACACCAACTTTAATACCTCAGTAAGAAACGTTAAAATAAGAGCTCTGCTTAAAAATAAAGATTGGGGGGGAAAAAACACGATTTTGGACAGTGCTGGGTTCGAAGTTAACTTTTTGAGTGACGAGAGCATGTCAGTGGAAGGATAGACAAGTCTTTGCCTGTTGCTGCTCAAACACAGGAGGGGTGAGGCAGTCTCTTTAATCTCTGCCTGAACTCCTGAAAGGAGGCTGGGGTGTATCGCCTTCTAAGAAAAGCTCTGTAAACAACGTATTGTAAGACTGGGTCCTGGTGACAGGTTTCTCTAAGGTTTAGAGGTCTGCGGGTACTTGCTGCTAAACTGGATTTTTAAAAGACACTTTCACAATCATTAGCTTCTTGTTTGGGATATTGGTGGTAGAATGCCATAAGACACAGCAAGCATGTTCTTTGTGGATTCTGACTTTTGCTTTAATTATGGATTTAGCGTCGGGCATACTTGGTTCTGGGGATGTGTGCCAGTCCTAATATGCTGTAAGAGGGCGTTTCAAAAAGCACTCCGTTAACATGAACACACAGAACAAATTAATTCCTACAAAATAACCTGTGGCTAGAATTGCTACTAGTTAAGATGTGCAGTGGGATTTAGAAGGATATAGATACACAATATAGAAAACACATGGTACATTAAAAAAAAAACAACACCCAAACATAAATAAATATATAAATACAGTATTTGTGTGTTGAATATCAAGGTATGCAAGACACACTGGATGGGAAAATATAAATATGAGGTTTAGGCACATATAGGGAAATGTGTTTATAAACAAGAAATGGATGACCAGGTTTTAACCCAAAGTACAGAGCAGGACTTGTTCTATTTATGAGACAGACAGACAGACAAGGGGGTAGATAAACCCAGTGACTGCATTGGCATGTCACTGGTTCATATAATGTCTTCCAGGTTTGCTTTAAGAGACCATTAAGACACCTACTCAGTTAGCATACTTAAAGGGTACAGCACCCTGATAATGTCTCTACCTCTCTTAAAGAGACCGTAATGCTTTAAAATTCAGCATATACACAAGAGTGGCAGAAACAGGTTATGGAGGAAAGAAAAACACAAAACACTATTGCACTTTTGTGTTTGCACATTTCTACTGGGTTGTCTGAATGTCGTCGTAGACAGGTTAGCCATTTCTTAATTCTCACAAGACTTAAAACTCCAGCTATATTGTCTCAGTACACCAAAAAGCCAAAATGTGGCATTTTTTCCCCCCTGTGCTTATTTCTGTCAAATTGATTTATTTATTTCTGCTGCTACAGAGCAGAGAAAACCCCACAAGCTTATTCATTAAAAGAATAAAGTGAATTTTAAAGGTAAGGCCACAGTAGCTGTACTGAACAAATAGGTGACTTAGAGACTATCGGCCAGTTTGGCTAGTTTGACCTTAAATTGGAAATTCACTGTGAATTCCCGTCCATTGTTAAGACATATTTATTTAGGTATGTTTAACCTTGAAAGAGAACTAGATTATGCAACTGGTAAACAGCTGTTTTAAATACACACCTGGGTAGCTATTCATTAGCGTAAAACAAACTCATTAGCGAGGTTAAAAAAAAAAATATATATATATTTTTTTTTTTACAACAAGCTGAACACAAAAACAATACAGTAACTCGTAAAACAGTGACTCTTGAATTTTTTAAAAAAATGGGCCTGAAGGCACAAATGATGCACAAAACAAGGATATAAACAGATCAGCTCTATCCATTGCTTCTGTGAAAAGTGTTGTTTTCATTGTTACTGGAAAATGTGTATATGAAAAATAGTGCAAAATGGCAAGTTCTAACTAACCTTAAAAAGTGTTAAAAGATAATAGGATTGATAGAATTTCCAAAAGTGCAGGATTTTTTTTTTAACTTTTAAGATAAATGTTACTATTGCAAAAAAAAAATTAAACAAATTATTTATATATTTTATTATTATTTTAAATAAAGAAAGCAGTTAATTGCGTTCACACTTGCCTACATATTCTGTTTAATAGAGTGGATGCACATCCTCAGAGCTCAGCGTTTTTGGTAGTCCCCACTGCAGCCATAGAGGATATAAACATGTTATTTACTCATCCCTCTGTGCAGACCCTGCTGTGCTAAATAGCAAGTACATGTTCGAATGAAATGTGCCTGTGATTTGCCGCTGACCGGGGGTGCACAGAACAGATGACCTAGTGAAGTTTACATGCAACATTTACTAACTGTGTGGGTTTTGTGACACTGGGAAGGAGGGGGTGACCGCTGCACCTCATTCACACTCAAAAGAGCACTGGAAGAGAGAGAGAGAGGAGGAAAAAAAAAAAAAAACTGCTTTTCCGAAGCTTACACCGGCATCAAACACCCAGCCCCCCAGGGGGACAAACTGAAAAAGGGGATTGGGGGGGGGAGAACAAAGAAGAAAGGGTTTTTATGCTGCTTTTTGTCCCAAACTTTTCAGGCGGCATAAGAAGCATTTAGCACATTCATTCCCCAAATGGGTCGGAGCTGGAAGCTGCAGGAAGCTGCCCCTTTGTTCGCTGCTGGCTTTTTACACAGACTCTCTACTGAAGGAGCCCATACTTTGCACTAAAAAGCGCTTCCATTCACACTGAGTAAAAGAACAGAATTGGAGCTAGTGTGCAGCATCACACTAGAGTTAAATTATCAGGCCCTCAATTTAAACTTATCATAGCCTCGCACAATTCAACATCATTAACAGCTTTACAATAACCCAGTCCAAGCACAGCTTCACACAGTTCTAGCGACAACTAAAAACCACAGAAAGATGCTCCACACACTGCTGGAGTAAGAACAGAAAAGCCAACGTGGCTTTCGAGCCCCCGACTCACACAGCCCTTGGATAAAGATCTAGAGCAGTATAAATTCCCCAAAAAATAGATCAGGCCTTACTCCGCAATGTCTTTACAAGGCAAGATTCCACAATGCAAAAACATAAAAAAAAAAAAAAAAAATTAAACAAAATAAATAAATTTCTCAAGCAGCGAGTGACGTACAATCCAGTTTTAGGACAATATTACACATCATGATTTCTGTCACAGTAACTTTTTTTGCTACAGTCTAAAAAAGCATTTCATATTCCTTTTATCCTCATATAAGTCCAATAAAATAATTCCTTTTAAGTCATGCTATCAAGGAAGGTTTAAAACATTTGTCCAAGAAGACACCTCTAGTGCCTGTCAGACTGGCCTTGAGAGAGATTTCCTCCTTAACCCCTTAAGGACACATGACATGTGTGACATGTCATGATTCCCTTTTATTCCAGAACTTTGGTCCTTAAGGGGTTAAAGGGACACTGTAGGCACCCAGACCACTTCAGTTAATTGAAGTGGTCTGGTTGCTGCGACCCTTTTGCACTTAGTGCTGCAATGTAAATGTTTACATTGCAGCTCTAAGTCTGCCCTCTAACAGACAGCTACTGGGGGCGCTTCCGGAATCCAAACTGACTTTTGGTCCGTTATCAGACGATGGACGTCCTCACAGACCTCCAGCGTCAGATTTTCCTCCTAGGAAAGCATTGAATAATGCTTTCCTATGGGGAGGTCTAATGCGCGCGCGGCCATTACCGCGCATGCTAATTAGGTCTCCCCCGCCGGCTGACGGCGGTGGAGAAGCGTGGGTGGAGCCTGACCTAGTGCCGAGTGACATCAGCGCTGGATTCAGGTAAGTGGCTGAAGGGGTTTTAACCCCTTCAGCCCCGTGGGAGGGGGGCACTCCTGGTGCCTATAGTGCCAGGAAATGGGTTTGTTTTCCTGGCACCATAGGATGCCTTTAAAGGGTATATACAAGCATTATATTAAGTGGTTATGGTGCTTGGAATCTGTATGTGCAGTATTTTACTAAGGAACTGTGCACATTAAAAGATAAAGCCCTTTTCTGCTAGAGATGTAAGTCCACTTCCAACAGCGTCACTAGAAAACATTCAGGGCTGGCGAATGTGAATTCTGTACATATCACCAGGCAAAGGATACGCCCTCCCCTCCGTGCCACCCAAGTCCTCCCTCAGCCAGTCCTCAAGATATTCCTATGCCCACCGTGACCGGGAGTGATGTCACCAGATTAGGATTGGGTTGAAGGTCCTCTAAGGTCCCAGAGCTTAACCGAATTATGGAATTTGGTCCTTAGGGAGAAGCAAAGGTAAAGGAGAAAATGTATTCCGCTTTCAGGTTCTCATTGTTAAAAATGACCCTAATCAAGAAGTGTGTCACTTATACAGTAGGCTTAGTCATCCCAAGTCTAACACTGGAAGATAGGTGCATTGTGTGGAGTCCTTCAAACCAGTTGATTTTATTTTTTTATCGGAACCTTTCAGTTCTCAAGTATACACAGAGGTATACCATGTTTGCCTCAACATAACCTTTTACTAAGCTTGATAAATTAAGGTTCTGCTGGGCCAAAACTTTGCTATAAAGTGGTACGGAATGAAGGTTCTCTTACTCCGCTTTGAGTGTCAGGTTTTTCCGTGAAAAATTACCAGAAAAAAGTGTGACACCTATAGGAAAACAGAAAGAGCAATCTTAGAATTATATTGTGTATATTGTGTAAGTGTATAGTCAGAGATGTAAAACATTTATTTTATTTTTTTAAAGTCAATAGTGTAAAGATTTTAAAAGTACTTTAGTATTCTTCACTATTTCATTCTCCATTTATCCGTACTATACAAATATATTCATTGAATGTCAATATAAATAAAATGAATTGTGATTCTATTGTGGCCCTTTTTTTGTTCATGTGCACAAAGCCCATTCAAATGGCGGGTCATGCTTGGTATTACAAATAGAAGCTGAAATGATACATCTCTCCAACTGTCTGAAAACACTAAGTGCTTCAAGATGACCTAATGTTAACAAGACCTTATTACGTACTACAACAGCTTCTCCATAATATAAACATATAATAGATTGCAGTGCCTTGACGCAACCCCCTTCTTCCCCCCCCCCAACCAGGACGTTGTCTACTAAGTAATGTTCTCTCCGTCAGGAATTATTTCTTATTAAGTCCACATTGCATTGTGAAATGGTAAAACCATGTCTTTTTTTTTATACAATTACAGGGGTAAACGCATGAAATCCAGGGATGAAATCACCAGAAGCCAACACAGCAGAATGGCGGTAGGACAGGGATCGTTAGAAATATTTAATTAACTGAAATTAAAGTAGAAATATAATGGCACTTGAAGGTCTTTCTAAGTTTTCAGCTGCAAATCAGGGACAATTTTTTCTTCATTGTAAAATATAAAGGCTTAGTCAATAAATGATACATATAGTGTATTTCGAGGACAGATGGGGGAGAAGTATCTGTGCGTGTTTTTTGTATTTTTCCCCCTACTCTTTGGCTGGCAAAGTTGATGCACAAGAGGCTCGGATATTTGAATTTAACATGACACCATCTTGTGCAATGTTCATTTGAAAGCCGCACGTTGCAGTCCCGTCCACGCTATCAAATTCTACCAAACCATGGAAGAAGGAAGAAGAAAGAATCATGAACCCATAACAGGCTGGTGGCAATGAAAAAAAATACAGTATGGCAGGTCGAGGATACCAGCACTGCCTGCCAATGGTATAGCATGGACAAAAGATAGACTCTCTCAGCTGCTGAACGACTACAGCTTCCATAATGCGTTGCCAGCCTTAAAGAAGGTGCTTGGTAAAGCATTTACTCAGATACAAGATATGGACGACAGCAATTAAAGGGACACTATAGTCACCTGAACAACTACATCTTAATGTAGTTGTTTAGGTGAGATCTATAGCTCCCTGCAGGCAATCTAATGTAAACACTGTATTTTCAGAGAAAATACAGTGTTTACATTGATTGATAGGAATACCTCCAGTGGCCGTCACTCATACGGCCACCAGAGGGATTTCCTATCATGTATGGCCCTAAAAAGGCCATGTGCAGGAGAGAGAAGGCACTGTGTGCGTGCCTTCTCTCTCCTGCCTGTCAGCAGAGGAGAGGGGGCGGGCAAAGAGCGCGAGCTGAGCTGTCAGTCAGCTCAGCTCGCCGCCGCGCGCATGCACGCAAGTGCGCTCAGGACTTCAGAGGGTGGCATGAATGCCGCCCTATGAAGTATGTGCGCATGTGCAGCAAAGCCGCGCATGTGCACAAGGGACAATGACGCTTCCGAATGGGGACTAAAAGAGGCATTCCAATGAGACTATTTTAACAATAATCCAGAACTATAGACTGTAAGCTCGTTTGAGCAGGGTCTACTTCAACCTATGGTTCCTGTAAGTCTTCTTGTAATTGTCTTATTTATAGTTAACTCCCCCCTCGTATAATATTGTAAAGCGCTACGGAATCTGTTGGCGCTATATAAATGGCAATAATAATAACTTGACAAACTGCAGGATACTGGTGAGACATTAATGTAAACACAACGTATTAGAGAAATTTATTTTAGCATAGGTCTATGGATGTTCCTCTTCGCTGCCTAATTAATTAATCATAATGGCTCCACAGAATTGGAAATATACTTAGTAAATCCTGGCTTTGCGACACATTTCTGAGAGCAGACTGCGTGACCTGAATATGAGACTGTATTCAAAGCGAGGTCCCATCTAAGGAGAAGAGGGGTCAGTTTTTGGTAATGTTTTAAAATTGCCATGTATCCAAATAACTAGTAAATGCCATGCATGACCTCAATGGATGCCCCTTTATACCACGTATAAAATAACTTCTCATCAGGAAGCATACATGTACCATGGGGAATTAAGTGTGCATTGTGAGGAGACATTGAGGCAAATATAAACAGGATGTTTAGGCTTTCATTATGGGCCAAGAGGAAGAATGCTCTAATAATAAATTGAATGAAGGGTAAATTTGGGCAATCTCTAGTTTTTCTTATGTTCTACATTTGCTATATGCCTTGTGTAGGCAGCCAAAGACAAGCTTTATCCACTTAAAGATCCATTCCTGCTTATATTTGGAAGGGTCCTACTCCTAGCTACCAAGTTAGTCAATGGAAAAGCTGTAAGAATCTGGGGAAAGTGGAGCAACAAGAACGAATATTGAATATGCTGACTGCTCCACATTTAGAACTCCAGGACAGATATTTCTAAAATTACCTCCAATGTTCCGAAGAGAGCAACCTTTGGTCTGCTGCCCAGGGAACAAAACCTTTGAAATAAAGAAAGGGTTGAATGGAATCCATAATACCTGAATGGCATAAGCCCAAACCTGAGCAGAGGTCTCGTCACTCTAGGGGCCCTCATTGTTGCTGCTCCCCATAATTCTAGCAACAACTTATCTTTTAGACATCTCTGCAGCTCTCGGCAATAAAGCTTTTAATGGGACGCTAATCTTTCATTTTTAGTGACCTCCTTGTACTGCATTATGCACAGTTATCACTCAGATTCTATTAAGCAGAAACTAATGTCTATACAAGTCCCAGTTCTCAGATTCAACTCTGCTTGCTCTGCACAACTAAAAAATCCCAAGCTCCTGATAATGTCCTGCTCGAGTCCCTTGTGAGAAATTGCTGCTAACGCCGGCTCATGACCATCTAGCCTCACGCACACGAGATTGCTGTCTTAAAAGGCCAGTAATATCCGCCTGAACCTGGCCTCTCTGTAAGAAGGGCAGACTGAGATCGGAGCTGGTATGCTATATTATCACCTCAAGAGCTGCAACAGATGTAATTACAAAAATCAATACATAATGCAATTCGCAGGTCCCTTGTTTATACTGAAGGAAAGATTCTTTCGAGCACATAATCATGAGACTTCTGAGGAAAATATAGAGAAGGCCTCATCAAAAGCAACGCTGCAACAGTCCTTGCCAATTAATAAATGAATGCACAATAAAATAAAAATTAAATTAAAAATCAAAGAGAAATCCTTTAAAGTACTCTGATTGTTTTGGCGCCTGTGATCAGGCATTCAAATAACAATAAAACAAGAGGCACTGGCACATTCCAAATATCTAGCATACAATGATACAGCAAAAAAAAAAAAACATAATAGACGGAAGTGATATACTGAATTAATAAATAAAATGGAATATATAAATAAATCTGACCTCATTTTCATTGGAGCTTCTTTTCTACTTTACTATGTGTCAATGTATAAGTGTCTGGACCCCCTATTGTTACTATAAATAATGATTTTCAGATATGGTTACTAAATAAGAAAAAGGTTGTTTTTTTGTTTGTTTTTTTTAAATAAAAAGCCATTAGGTTCAACAGAGTGCATTCCGTCAGCAGAACTTTTATACATCTCCCACTTTTCCTTTAAATAGATTTCCCTCCCCTCCCCCAAAAAAAGGGAAGGATTAGCTCATACGTTAACTGAAACACATACTCTATGAACTTTCATGGTGTACACCTATCTAGCACATGAGGATACCTCTTCACCTATGTGACAGCCTGATTTCTATGTGGATTGGTGTTAACAAGGTGCATTCCTTAATAGTTCTACTTTGTGTTTGCTCAATACAATGATGTAGTTTGTACAGATATTTCAGATACCCATACATGATGAACACCTCCATTTCCATCTTATTCCAAAGATCTACTGGACTGAGAAATGCAGAACCCGGCAGGCCATTGGTATTTCCTGAAGTTAAAGCAATGTTCTTGAAAACAGGATAAGTAACATGGGCATTATTCTACTTCAGGTGCCCTTTTTAAAATTGAAAGACTATGGCAAAAAAGGATGTGCATTGCCTGCAACACAGCTTGCTGGTGAAGTACGTTTTATAGGAGAACAGCACATTATCAAGGATCTAGGCATGATTATAAATCAATTAACCATTGGCCTCGCGCTTTTCCCATACAACAGTCATGCATTCTATATTAGGCACATACAAATTGAATTTTTAGACAGAAATTAAACAGTGACCCACAGTTATGTGCCTGAAGCCAAAGTTGCTTCAACGTATGAAATGTGTTTAACACTGTTTTTGAACTCTGCCCTTCGTTAGGGAAATAAAAACCCTGCCTTTAATTTTCAGAAACGAGGTCAAACATTAAGTCATAAACTCCACAAGGCTCTGTAGCTACAGTGGTAAAGACCATTTAACAATTTAAAGAAATTGGCAGTCATGAGGACCAACCATGGTCACACAGGTCAAGGGTGAAAGCAGAATCAAAGTTCATCTGAATCAAAAGTCTGCAAAACCAGTTATTAATTGCCCTGAAACACAGGTTCGGCTAGCCACTACAAGAAGTACAAAAAAAAAAAAAATGTTTCAACGTAAGTCCTCATCACCTGTATATCAAATGTGTTTTGTCACAATTACTTTGCGTGTTTTGATTAGCCTCCGTTAAGAGTGTTGGCACTTCATAAATAAAAATAATAACATCAACTGTTAAGAACAGATTAAGCAAAGCTGGCCAAACTGTAAGAATTGCAACAAAGGATGATAAAATTGCAAAATAAAGGACGAGGATAGCCTGGACGAAAAAACTAGAAATTAGATATTGAAAGGACTAAAGATCGGTTGATTACATCAAAAGTTCAAGTACTTTGGTCAGATGAGTATTCACAGTAGTCGTGAGAAACTGGGAGAGGGGAAACATGAATTCTACATTCTTGATTTTGTCTTTTGAGTTTAGAGAAGAAAATGGCATAGTTTGGGGCTGTTTTTGCTTGTGGCCTTTTCAAAGTCAATGGCACCTGCAAATGGCATTGTTTTTATAACATACTTCAGAAGCACAAAGGATTAGGACTTTTAAGAAGGTCTTAAGTCTTGGACAAAATAATGACCTGACAGACATCTCAAAGATGAGCAAGAATTATCTTTCAACAAAAAGAAACCCATACCATATGGGTTAGAGTTTTGGAGACAGGGCAAGTCAGCACTTGTATGGGATGAACTCGGCTAACCCACGTACCACTGAAATGTAACAAAAAAAAAAATCACCCCCCACGCAGCATTAAGACAAGTTTGGTAAAATCCTGCACAAACTTACTATGCGAACACCTTCTACTTGAGACTTTTTTTTTAAAGTTGGTATTTGGAAACGTCTACGATTACAATGAGATAATGTTGTTAAACATTGGATTGCTTTTCCTGTTTTGTACGTTGTAAAATGTTATAAAGTTGTAAAACCTCCATGTTATGAATATTCGTTTTAAATAATTCTACCAAAATCCCCAGCGAGAGCACTCCTATACTGCCAAAAGGCAGGTTAGTATTGGCTAAATATATATTTTTTTAACCTCTAACCTAGCTCTAAAAATAAATACAACATAATGATAGTTAAAAAATAAAAACGAATCAATACAGACTGCAAAGTCCACTTTTGATTTGTCACTTAACCAGTGCTTTAACTGTAAACCGGGTTCATTTGGACTTTGGGACATCATTTTTTGCCAGTCTTGTTTTATACATATATACAGACACAAGACGAATGCATGCGCGCACACACACACAAACACACATACACGACATAGATTACATCTTGGGGGGAGAAGCAAAAAACGAATTACCGTGGCCTAACCACCTTCTCAAACTTGACACTGCCTGAATACTCTGTATCTAAAAAAGCACAACCGACCTAAGACGGAATACCTTGGCTGATACACTACATATTAGAATATTCTGCCGTCTTAGATATTTTTTGTTGTTGCTAAACAACACGTATTCCAGCCTCGTAGGAGTATTTCTGTCTTAAAGAAGAAATGCCTGTTTGGGATACCGCCTGCAGCAAAAAAACCTGAAAACAATCCTAATACAGCATTTTGTTATCAGCGTTATCAAAGAATGTAGCTGGAACTCGAAGTACAATCAGTGCACAAATCACAGGCTGCAGTTAGCTCATTACATTGCCATTTAAAGGGATTTTTGACAACTGAATGATTTCTGGATTTAAGATGGCTTCTACATGGTTTACAAAGGTCGAAACATTCACTTAACTCCCTGTAATCTAAAATCTGAACTTTGACAAAGAACTACAAGAATCTACTTTACAATAATCTGTGGTAGCAGGAGGTAAACACACTTAATGCACATTGAAGCACACATTGCCAATGCACAGGCGCACAGACTAATGTCCATACGCAAAACTCACAGGCAGTTTTAAAATGTGTATTTTACTTTCTATTGTCTAAAGGCTTAGCTCATACTTAGTGAGCACCATTACGCAACCCCACAAATCTCTGCATAAAATGAAAAACTATTTTCTTTTAACATTTCCTTATAACTTCCTGCATGTGGATTTTGAGAAACATATTAGAAAGGAATAAAAATGCTTGTTTCTCTTCTCATTATGTCTGTAGGCTGTACTTCACTACTGTTTCACGGCCAAGTTCCACAAGCCGATTCCATGAGACCTGAACCTGTTTATGCTTATATTTCAACTATCCAAACGCTAACTGTCCCTTACTCTCAGTAACAAAAGCACAACCGCTTTCCTTTACATGACCGTTTTTTTATTTTAGTTTTTTTTTTTTTAACTTGTCCTACGTTGCCAGTTAGTAAATTTCCCAAAACGCCTGTTTCTCCAAGAACCTTCTTTACCGGCGTATGTTAGTGACTCTAATTTCACAAGGCCTTGCTCTCAATCTATGTGATAAAAGATCATTTTAAAGTCCTGCCTATCAAATTCGGAAGACTGTATACACTTCGCTACAGGACTATTTTTCTAACCTTTGAATTACCCTACAATGAAAGAGAAACCCAATATGATCACTGCTGTAACCTGCTTTTATATGTCAACCTGTCTGGGGCTTTGTATACTGCGCTCTCTATAGGATTACCTTATTTACACAAAGGGACAACTACGATCAAGCCTCACTTTTCTCCACATACCCCAGAGAATGATATACAAGTGCCACATTACAATGTTCCCCTGCAAAAAAACATATCCCTACCATTACCTACAAAATAACATTTCTGAGGAATTTGTTATCTAATCTAATATAGCAACCTCTGAAGATTATGGTCCATGATCTTCTATACACAATAATTTCTCGGAGTAACTTTTTTATGTGCCATATGGTCATCTTTCAAAAGATACGGACTTTACGGAAGTAACTATTACATTCAAAGGTTACACATTAAACATTAAAAAAAAAAAAGAGAGAAAAAAAAAGAATCCAGTACTTCAAACCTTCAAATTCAGCTTTTTTTCTTGGGAAAGGCAAGTTCAGGAAATACTTCTATTGTTCTCTTTGTAGAACAATCCTGAATAACTTTGAATATATACCAAATAGGGATTTTCTTGGCCGACATGATATAAACAGTATAATTTTACACCTCTTTAACAGCAAACAGACATTTCCTGAGCTGTTTCTGTTGCTCACTACAAAGCAGACACTATCTACACAAAAGAACTCCAAGTTATGGGTGGGAATCTTCTGTCAAAGAATGGGAATCTGCATTAAGGGCCCAGTGGGTTTGACTCGTGGCTGTCCATACGTAGTAAAGATATCAAAACTCACACGTCAGGAAATCAGTTTTCTTCCAGTACCTCCAAAAATGAATTTCCGAGACTAATAATCTAGGTCAGACACCACTTTCTTTTGCATTTCTTTAGACTATTTATACAGCTTTGGTGCCAGTGTGAAATGGTGAAGACACAAATCTTTGTCTCAAGTAATAACCATATAGAAACTTTGCCCCAAATTTGTTGCTGGTCCAATGTATTTGAAGTCCGTTAACTGACAGTTTTAAGATTGTGTCCACCTCTACAACTTATGTCAATGGTACCTACTACGTCTCTGCATACTACAGTCTACTGCGGAATGCTTTGATTTTTAACCCTAGAAAAGTGCTTTTGAACCGTATTATATTTCAGGCACGAATGGAACGGCTGTTGGTAATGTGGATGAGTACAGCTTCCAAGTTCCCAATCAATACTCAAAATAGATTTGCAAGATGATCGTGAATTCCTTTCCATTTATTGTAAATTTCATAAACTGAATGTGAAATTAGGTTTCACTGAAAGACCTGGAACGAGGGACGCGTGCCTTAAAAAACTAATACAATCTTCCGACTTCATTGTACCTGGAATAAAATGATTCACGGACACACAGCAGATTTACTTTGTAGGGCGCTACAACTTCTTCATGAATTAATAGCAGCTTGCTGCTTTGTCATCTCGCACTTCCCCTTTTATTCTCCATGCCAACACTGAATTTGGGAGTAGTGGAGATGCTGTGGGGCCACAAAGAAAGAGGTGGAGAACTGTAGTAAATGCTTCTCAGTGATACCCATGGATGCTTCTTAATGTGATAAGGTTCAGCGACTCTCAGAAGGTTTCACAGTTTTCCACTCTTTATCAGATACTCCCAGTTCATTATGGTGAAATAAATGAACAATTCTGGAACCTCGCACCAGAAAAATAACACTAATTGGTCCCAAAGGTGAGTTTGGTTCCGTCAATGAAATCAAATATAGGACAGGGTCCCGCTGCCTGCATCCTACATCATACCAAGCACTAGGGAGACCTCTAAATTACATACTATAATTGACATCAGAGATATCAAACCACATCAGTGAATATCTTTATTAGCATCAAAATCGTTTGCAAACAGAGCTTCCTCTGTGTTATTAAACAGAACTTGTTCTAGGTGTTGCCTCACTAATTAGGATGAGCCTGAGGAAGGAATCTGGGTCGTGTTAAATTAATTGGAATGAGCATGAAAATTAGCAGAGCGAACTGCATCAATTTTCTATAGAAGGCATCCCTTTCACGCGGAGAGAAAAAATGGATATCACCAAGAATTAACTAAAACCCTTTCAAGTGCTTGCCAGCACTGAGTTACAGAAGCCCACAAATATCACTCTCAATTTTTGTGTATGGTAATGAGAGGTTTTTAGCAGAGACTGTAAGTGTACAGAGGGAAAGAGGGCGTACCTTGCGGGGCAAGAGGACAAAGCGTACAGATTTTTGTTTATTTGTAAGTATTCTCTGATATTCCTAGAATAGAAGAGTGGAATTCATTAGTGGTATATTAGTGCCCAAATGTACAAGTTGGTAAAACGCCTTGAATTCCTCGAGTCTTTGATAATCCGAAATAGCAAGGATACAATGAAGAAAGGGGAAAAGGGGAAATTTTTCAATTACGCTAATCTGTTGTTCATTTCTGAAGATATGCAAGAGCTGCGCATTAAAACGTCTCATCAGAAGAGCTACAATGTAACTTCAAAACAAAAGGAATGGGAGGAAATCTTGATGTTTTACCATGAAAGTCCTGCGTGCACTATATCAGATCAATCTTCCTACTTGTACAGCCTGGAGCTTAACGCAGTACCTTGCATATACACCAAGTCCCTGAATGCAATGTCACTTCGATGCCTGTCATGGCAGAAATTGTCTGTATTGTATGGCAGGATTTTACGGAACAGTCAGGCCTGTGCCAACAACACTACGGATTCTAGACTAAGCTCTTCCATGTGGCTGTTACATCAAAATGGCCGCAACAGCACTGGTTCTTGCAATCTAGTTCTACCTTTGTTCCTTAAATAGCAAGTTGTGGAGAACTGTCAAGGGAATGAAAGTTGTAGGCCAAAATAACCAAGTTGATAGGTTTTGAAATTTTCCTACATTTTGATTGCATTTCCCTTTTAATATTTCACAATGTGTGATTTAGTAAATAAAGTCCTTTAAATATTAAGACAGGTGCAGCACACAATGGCAGCCATATTTTCTTTCCCTTCTTAAAAGGAACACAAACACCTGGAGCACTTTTGCTTGCTGAAGTGCTTTCTATGTGAAGACAATCGGCCTTGTTACTTCCTGGTTTGTTTGGCTCAGTGGCGCTAGACGCAACAGTCAGGAAATTGATCCGAGCACCTCCCTTGCAAAGGCTTCTCATTGAGCTGCATAGGGAAGTCTGTGATTGGACAGCCACAGAAAGTCTTGGCAAGGGTAGAAGGGGAGGGCTTCCAAAGGCTGCATACAAGAAAACTGCATCGTTTCCAAACTCTTTTAAGATATACCCCAACGAGAAAAGCGAATAATGAAATATATGCATGTTTACATTTGGGGTTTATCTAGTAGTGATTTAAGAAAAAATAAATATGGGTAGTTGAGTGTCTCTTTTAGAAAACACAGCCTCTGTCTTACACATTATATTAGAAGGCATAACAGAACTGTGTTCAGAGAACGAGCCCAATAAATAGCCCCCATGTTTAGCACTCAAAACTCTGAAAAAATGCCCTGCCTCCCACACTTCATCTCCTAGATGCTCCCTTCTCCCCCTACTCATTTAGCACGTTGAAATAAGTTGTACTCATGACAAAACAGCGGGGAGAGAATAAACTTAATTCGTAATCCCAGGAGTAGGGCGAGGGAAATTCTCAGAGCTCCTCATTAGAACGGCTAAAATGAGCTGTGCAGCATCTTCCGCAACTGGAAGATTAGACTAGTGATGGATCCTTCGTTTAAAATGCAGCTGTTTTATTCTGCTTTAGTAATTAATTCTTTTTCCAATAGTGTATTGATTAAGCGTAGACCCTGATATAGTTCAAACTGAAAATGATCTCTCGTGACTGCAGTGATGTTGGAGGAGTCAATGAAAACTTCCTAGCGTTCCACCGGCCTACTGGCCTAAGTCTGTCCAGGGAAGACCAGTTTTTCACTCATAAATTAGTCAGGCCATGTGCTGCTCAGCTCCTGTGTTAGCCGATCCCTGCTTTTGTCCTGAAGCTTGCAGACTTCGCCTGCTCCCTTTTGTACTGTCACATACAAAGTCAGTAATGCAACCGTGGCCGTTCAGAGCTCACACTTAAGGTATACACAGCCATTACTCCAAAATGCATTCCTTTCTTTAGATTTTTCCTTCTTCACATATACAGCTGCGACTTACAGAGAACACAGAAATCTGTGGGATGCCCCCAGGGACCCAAGTAACAGAGGATTCAGTGCTTGGGTGTATAGGCAGTTTTGTGTAAAAGACTACAAAAAAAAGATAAAGAAAACAAAGTTGAAGAAAAAAAAAAAAAAAATCTTTAAAAGTCCTCTTTATGAAGATGTCCTTATGGGCCACTAAACGATGCCCTACATATTTCACATTAAGTAATCCCCAGAAATGGAATCAATCACGTTATGGATAAAAGGGGGACGGATGAATTCTGAATTTATATCACTTTACTGATACACAAGTCTAGTGAAACATGGCAAATTCAAGGATGTGTGGAGCTTTTATGAAATATTGGGCTTCCTCTGCAGCAATACAGGATTATAGGAGAAACACTGGCAGTTTGGATTAATTTCAAGAGGAAAAAAAAATAATGAAATAAATTAAAAAAGAAAAAAAAAAAAGTTAGGGTAC